>NW_027094089.1:13693443-14183443 GCF_029207755.1 Chamaea fasciata
AAGTCATACATCCACACAAATAATTGGTCATGCAGAATGGGAAACATGAGATAAAAGGCAATTTCTTCAGAATATGGTTTTGCATCTAATTTTTGCTCACTGGGAAAATTTCTCCAGATGCACATGTTGATTCTGGCAAGGGGGAAGTGTGATATATATTTATATACATATTATTTTTCCCCCCACTAAACTTCAGTGCAGCACAGATGGAATAATACAGGACACAATATACAAAAATGAGCAACTATCTGTTAGTGTTTCATTTTACTGGGATTTAAAGGCTCTGTAAAGCTGACAGCAGAGGTGACAGGCTTTTAATGGGGTAGGTTGTTTGTTCCTGCCAACTGGTGGCTACTGCTAACTCAAAATGCATCTTATGCACTTGGCCCCAGGTCTGACCATCTAGACCTGGAGGACCCAGGTCAAGATGAAGGTGTGTGGGAGAAAAAGGCACACACACAAAAAATCAAAAAGTCCAGGAAATCCAGTTCTTCTTAACCCAAAGCAGTTATTTCCAAATAAACTCCATTTTAGCACATTAGCATAATTTTTATAGCACAGCTGATGCTTCTGACCTGCCAATCTTCTGCCTCCTGCACACAACTACTGCTTTATGCTCCTGCACAGCAATGCTGGGCTTCTGCCAAAGGGATGTTTGTCATAAGTGGAGATAGTGATGCAGTAGGGATGGCAAAGCTCTAACCTTGCTTCTCTCCCCAGCCCTGACACACCTTCTGATGCATACCAAAACCACCTTTGATGAAATTCATCAGGTGGAACTACATATAAAGCTACAGAGCCCTTCTTGCCTTTTGGGTTTCCACATCCATGAGATAACAGCTATGTCATTTCCCACTGGTCTGATGTAAGCTTAGGAGTTGTTTAGGACAGAAAAATATCTTCAGGACACCTGATATTGAGGGTGAGAAGAGACAAGACAGTCACAGGGCTGGAAAAACTCCAGGCTATAGTGCAGGGCTGAGTGAACTAATACATGGGATGAGACCTTCCCACATAGCTTTTGTATTACAACCCTAGCCCAAACTCATCTTGTAGTAACAGGTATGTGTCTCCACCTCATTATTCTCCACTAAGTTCAAACCTCATGGGTTTTTATTAGAGCACTGAGTAGGCACACACAGGCTAGAGTTCAAGGCACATTAATATCACATAAGGAATACTGGACAATTGGAGGAAAATAATTATTAGAGAATTTTTCCTGCTCTAGAGAAGATACTGTTCAGAATTCAGAAATGAGAAGGCACAGGAAGCCAAGGTATCTTCCTTCATCAACAGTATGCAAAATGAGCTGGGGATTTTTGAACCTTCTGGAGATGACAGGGTAGATCAGCTCTTCAATTCCTTTTTGTTTTCACATGATGGCATTTTGGTAATTAAAGTTGTTTTCTTTCCCTGAGCACTTTTTAATTCAGCAGAAGTGATTGTACCAGAGTGATTTTGTTCCTAGTCTCCCACTGGCCCAGTACAGGTTCTTTCCAGTTCCTACAAACCCTGCTTCAGCCTTCAGCCAAAACTTGACAGCTCTGTATTCTACAAGATGTGTTTTCCCCAGACTAATTTTCAGATAGGCTTTATCAATTTTAATTAAAATTCTGCCATCCATCTTGGTGCTTCCTGATTGGACTACATATAAGCCACATAAAACAATTCACCTCTTGCAATAAGGAATGTGAAGTGAAATCTGTTGCCTTGTTATGATGGTAATAATAAAGCAAACAATGTCTGATAATTTATTTAATGCTTTGTTTTAGAATCTATTTCTTTGTATTTCTTCGATCTAGTTGGGGGTTTTTTGTTTGGTTGGTTGGTTAATTTTTTTTTTATTATTTTTTTTTTTTTTTTTTTTTTTTTTTTTTTTTTTTTTTTATTTTGGGTGCTGAAATATTACTATGGGTTGATTTTGCTGACTGAAAGGGTTCATAGGATATTAGTGCCACAGTCAGACCTACCCAAGATGAGAAAGCATCACACAAAGAATGGTCTCTTCCTCTACCACTTTGAAATGGCATAAACATTCAGCCATGGTACTGTCACCAGTTTAGGGCCTTAGATTTTTGACTGAAGAGTAAAACAGGAGAAAATGAAGAAGAGAGCTATAGGAATGTCCTCAGATAAAAACCATGAGCTCTCAGAAAAGACTGGTCACAGAATCATGGAACAGTTTTAGTTGTAAGAGACCTTAAGATCATGCAACAACAATGCAGGTGAGGATACTGGTACAGAATGGAAATTTCAGGAAAGAATTGTAAAATCCTTAAAATGTAAGGGAGAAAGAAGAAATTGTAAATATAGTAAAAATAAGATATTTCCCACATTTGATGAGGATAAGAGAGTCAGATTAATCTAAAACTGTAGGAAAGGGGATATAGCTTGGAGATGAGGAAAACATTTCTAGTTAGGGCAATGAGCTCCAGGGAGTCCATGGGCATCCTTTGCTCAGGGCTGCTGCAAATTGATTAGAAAAGTAGCTGCCAAACTGGTATAGAAATAGTTGGACCAAACTGTATAACCCTTTTAGACTTCTCACAACCCATGGTTTTCCTCTGGATCCACCCAAATTCCGAACCTCATCATCAGAATATGCTAGGAGTCAAAACGTGCACTTTTTGTAATGGAAATATTTGCTACACAATGACATAATCTTTGGGGCAGAAAAACAAACAGTTTAGACCAGTGTCCTGCATTTGACAGCGACCAGTAACAGATGTTTCAGGAGACAATGTAAGAAACAGAAAAAGAGCTGAGTGTTTGCTGGCACATCTTCCCAGCTCTCAGCAGGTTGCTACTTAAGGACTTTTAGAGACAAGGGAAGCCCATAGGGTGTGGAATCAGTGCTAAAAATAATCTAATATTTTCTACACAAAATAACGCAATATTGACAATGAACAGGAACAAGTAAAATGGGGGTGTGGAGGAGAGGTTGTGTTCCCATGAGCTTATATAGAGTTATCCCTGACTATCCCCCTGATTTCTTCTTCAGGAAAGGTTTATTTTTAACATCAAGTTTTTAAATATATTCCCATTCCCTGGTACTCTTCAGAAGCCAGCTGGGAAACAGGAATTTTTTTACAGAGGAGTCAAAATATTGAGGAGAGCTGGGAAAATGGTACTTAATGTTTAGAAATTGAAAATTATGATTTTCAATTCTATTTCTTCCACACAGTTCTGGATTTTGAGAAAGCATTCTGGAAGATGTACTGCAGTCCTTCCAACCCATCAATTTAAAGCCTTTAAAGTTTGGTTTGAAATGGGATCGGTTTTTTCATCCCAGGAAATATTTTTGATTACAGAGGCAGCTACATTTATGTGTGAAATGCTGGTCTAGAAACATGAAGCTTTGCTAATGGAGGCCTAACTTCATACTATGTTGTGTCTGTATCCTGGTTGTCCTCCAACTGTCACATTAAGAGGGTGATAGTTTCTGCACCGTATCTGTGCGCTCTACATTGGAGTTCTCAATGCCCTAAATTATCTCACAGGGTATTGTAGAGACTAAAATCACTTGTTCAGTGGACAGCTGGGCTGAGACCAGGGCAAATGTCTCTTCCACGTTCCTGTGTAATGATTTTCTTGTCCCTGCAATCATGGGGATGTCTTTTAGTACAGGGAAGCTCTCATTCTCTTTAGGGTAATTTGCCATAAGGATCCCTCTTAGACTCATTGTAAGGAATCCCTCCTGGAAACCTCACATACAAAAGGGACTGAGCTGCTCAAATACACTGAACTCATTCTGTTTAAGAAATTTGTTCTGATGATTCTAATGACACTACTTGATGGCTTTATGTTTCTGAACCTTAGGTAAAAAACAGGTCAGAATGGAAAACCCATAATTTAGATACTTTCCTTGCCTTTAGCTGTTTTGTGATTCAGGGATTTAATAATTCTCTTGGGGCTTTCCAGTACCTGATCCCTCAGCTGCATCAAATGTTGGTTGAGGCAAGAAGCACACTGAGGAGATGTAAACCTGGGTAACAAAGTACATTTGTGGGAGAACTGATGATTCAAACCAAGTCTTTTTCTTAGTTCCTTTAAGCCATGGGGCATACTGCCTCTCTGCAGGTAACTTTTTTCCAATTAAAGAGTCATTGAAACTATTGAAGAAGGTATTTTTTGTGGGGAGTGTTTCTTGGCCTCAAGAATAGAAAATAAAAGGAAAACAAAAAACAAAAACAAAACAACCAAAACCTTGAAACAATACTCACCTTCCAGCTAATCTTTACAATGCCATTTTAATGTTTTATAGTGTATAAACAACACCTTGATGTTATTGCTCTGCCAGAAGGCTTATTACGACAGAAGGCACTAATAGGCCACACATATGCCAAAGTCCAGCTGGTACTTCAGGCTTGGTTTTTATAGAAGGACACATTTTCACATTCTTCTCTATTGACTCCCCCTGCAACCCTCCCTCTATGTGCTGCTAAAGGAATGCCAACATAAAACTGGCTAAAAATAAAGTCAGTTCAGGCATATTTTTAATGTTATTGTAGGATAAATAAAAGTGTCTAAAGGAAGTATGCTATTAACCATGAATCATGGAGGGAAGCATGGCTTTTACATGGCTTGTTTTAGAAGGTATAAAACATTCTTTAAAAAGAACAATTCTAACCTTATTTTAGGAAATATGTATATACACATGATTTTATTTCCAGGTACTTTCAGAAAAAAATAATAGAAGTAATATAAAAGAAAATTGAAGTTAGATCCTGGGCCTACATTTCTGGGGAAAAAATTACTAGTTTTTATAAACTGTTGTCTGAGTCTCCATCTGTCTCTTTTCGTCACCCCCGTCCTTTGTTTTCTTTCTTCTCATTAATAGTATGACCCTGCTACTGGTACTTGAACCATCCAACCAGACTCATACAAGCAAGTAAGAAGGAACAATGCATGTACAGGGCAGGGGTAAGAGATAAACATGGGTACAGAAACTCCTATATGAAGGGCCATTACATCTGGCACCCCTACACTCACCTTTTAAAAGCCTCGAAAGAACCTCCTGGCTGGTTTTGTCACAGTGAGCATTAATCAGACCATAATAGTAGGAACTGGGATGGCTTTGGGAAGATGGGGTACGACTGGGGATTTTTGCTGTGTGAAGGCATGGCTGTGTGAATACATGGCTCTGTGAATGCTGTTGTCTTTCTTTCTAACTTTCCCAGGTTTAGAAAGTGCCCAGCTGCTTTTACAGGCGTGAGCTACACACAGGAAGACAAACCCATTAGTGATTACACTGAGTGAGCAATCCAGGTGACAGTTATGGAGCAGGTTTCCACACCAGATTTAGGACACTAAGTTTGGGTGATTAAAACTTCTGTGCCGTCTAGTTAGTGTGCCTAATCACTTAAAGTTCATGGAATCATAGAAAGGCTTGGGTTGGAAGGGACCTTTACTACCACCTCATTCTAAACACCCTGCCATGGGCAGGGACACCTTCCACTTTCTCAGGTTACTCCAAGCCCTAACCAGTCTGGCCTTAAATACGTGCAGGGGTGGGCCACCAATGGCTTCTTTGGGCAACCTGTGCCTCACCATGCTCAGAGGGAAGAATTTTTTCTTTATATCCAGTTTAAACCTCTTTTCTCTCAGTGTGAAGCCATTCCCCCTTGTCCTGTCACTGCTCTTGTAAATAGTCCCTCTTCATCTCTCTTGTAGGCTCCCTCAGATACTGAAAGGCTGCAAATAGGTCACCCTGAACAACCAGAAATGATGGAGAACTATCCAATAAGGTCAATTTAGATTAGAGAATGGTCAGATGATACTGGACACTAATGCTTCAGCATTAGTCTTGTCCCTAGTAGGCTGGTCAGTTGTCCATTGGCCTCACAGGTCTCCAGGGACCATGTGAATTTCTTAGGCAGACAGCTGGAGCTATTTCAGAAGCTCTAGGATGTCTTGCATGACCACCAAATGGCATCCTAGGAGGACCTGGCGTATGAATGTCCTCTGAAATATAGAGCAGTGTCTTGCAGATATCTAGCACACAACAAGAGATCTAAAATAGTAATTGGAACCTGGATTTAATCAACTAAATCACTTCTTATATAGGGGTACGATACATAACTGAGACGTAGTTATTTTTATAACTAAACACCAAAACTTAATTGCCTGATTCTGTGTCTGAATCCCACTTCTTATGCACGAATTTATCCAGGGACAGAGGAATGGCCCCAACCTAGCCAATAAATCCTGTCAAATGGAGCTAAACTTACATGGAAGCAGAAATCAGAAATGGTGAAACCAGAAAAAGAATGAAAAAAAATTATCAAGACAAGTTCAAGATGTAGGACATGATGATAAGAAGTCAAGGTGGAGTTCTTGAGGACTATTTATTAGCTGCTTTCCAATACAATATTTGTGCCTTTTCTACCTGAGAGAGAGAGAGAGCCTGAGTCATACTTAAGCCTGAGCCCATCACAGACATTTACTTCTTTAGACCAAGGCTACAACAAAAATTTAAGCAGACATCAAGATAATACCTGATTTTACAGCAGCTTGAGAATCTTCAGAACAAAAGCTCTGAAAACTGAAAGAGGCAGAATCTTGTTTGAACATCTCTTAAGAATAATTACAATTCTTCTCTCATTATGTAAAATTTTAATCCAAGATTTTACTCCTATAGAAAAATATAGAGAAATAAATGGTTCCTCCAAATAACGTGCTTTATTCAAACTCTCAAGTCAGGCTCCTTCAGCATAATTCTTTAATCATCTTTGAGTACCTAAAAACTCAGGGTTTTTATGGGCCTTTTCATAAGTGCTTTTTTGCTCAAAAGGTTATTGCTGTTAAAATGCATTGCTCAAAATTTCTTGACAGGCATCCCAAAACACATTTATGTGATAAGAGAGATGAAGAGGCAGTGAAAATGCTGTGCTTCTAAAACACTCATAATTACACTAAAACACAGTAATCATATTCTAAAAGCAAATTTTGCAGATATTAGATACACTCTAGTAACTGGAGTGTCTAAGTAAACATTGACTCTATCTTCATTAATTGTTAAGGTCTACAGACAAAGGGATTAACCCTTTACCCAAACCCTAACTGCTTGTGTTTGTTTGTTTTTCTTAAGCTCATTTTTTCATGAAAAATCTCCTTTTGGATGTGAAATTCTTGATTCTTTGGTGATTTACATAGTGACACACACACATCAAACAAATGCAAGTGAGTAAGAAATAGAAATTTTCATGCATACTAAAAGTGCATTTTTTTTTTTTCCTAATTTGTACTATTCCACTGAGTGTCATATGAAAAGCAAGGGTTTGGGGCTCGGGGGGGAGGGGGTGGTGGTGTTTGTTGATTTTTTTTTTGGGTGGTTGTTGTTGTTGTTGTTAAGGGCGGGGGGGGGGGTTCTTTTTAGAAATTCACCTTCAGGAAGGTAATTTAAAAAAACCCCAAACCTTAAGAAACTTGCAGAGTTTCACCTGTTGACTGTGGAATGTGAAAATAAGATCCGCACAAATCCTAGAACCAAACAGCATTTAAGTAAAAATCTAAGTTTAAAGTACACTGATTTTTTTTTTTTTTTCATCTGTGACTGTTAATAACTTCAGATGTTGAAGCGTGTCAAAAAAATTTTCTGATATGGGCAACATTTTTAGGGACTGTGGGCTCAGTCCATGCTGGGTGCTGAGGGTGCTTCACTGAGACACAACCAGTGTTACAGTCTATCTTGATAGGGTTGTCCTCACTGAAATTTGATTGTCTGAGTATTAGAGACGTAAGGCTGAGCCAGATGCCCCAGGATGGGTTTGAAGTGAAGTGAGAGAAACTGGCATACCCAGCAGGTGATTCATGCTTCGTCTTGTAAGATGCAATGAATCACTTTTTGAACATGACTATTTTCCTCCACTGAATGTAAATGGACCTGAGGGATCTACTCACTGACTCTAAACACTTAACTTGTAACAGCTTGAGTAAAAGCAGACAAATCGTGCTTATTTTCTCTGAGTTTGAGAAGGTGATGAGCAGCACAGGCTGCCTCCTCCTCAGCCCTGCCAAAGCCTTGCTCTTTCTACAGGGGGTAGGAGCAGTCTTTCTACCTGTGCTGACACCTGTAGTAGGATTTTTCTGTTTTAATTTCTCAGTCTTAATTTTCTAAATTTATGCAAGTCTGACATAATTTTTATGATTTTAAAATTTGTAATTTTTATTTTTCTGATTTTGCCAAAGCTTTCAATGTTCCCTATGGAATATAGCCGATTTTTTTTTTCATTAATTTGATAGATTTTTATTTGTAGAACCATAAAGTCATAAAATGATTTGGGTTGGAAGGGACCATAAAGCTCATCTCATTCCAAAACTTTGCCATGGGTTGGGACAACTAAACTGTCCCAAGTTATTCCAAGCTTCTTCCAACCTGGTCTTTGGCACTTCCAGGGATGGGACAGCCACAGCTTCTCTGGGCACCCTGTGCCTGGGCCTTCCCACCCTCACAGGAAAGAATTTCTTCCCAATATCACCTCTAATCCTGAGGTTAATCTGTCTGTTGAAGACATTCCCCCTTGTTCTATGTAGTCCAAGCATTTTTCCAAAGTGGGTTCAGAAGCAAAATTAGACAGTAACTCCCATGTTTTGTTATGAGGCTCCACTAAGGCACTGCTGCTAGACACACTGTCAGGAAACAAAGGAAAAAATTAGGAAAATTTCACCCATCATCAGTCCCTGGGAGGCTCTATCATGACCTAGGATAAAACCAGTCTTGCAACGTCTTGCAAAATATATATTCTTATTTTTTTAGCAGCTGTATCAGAATCACAGAATGGTTTGTGTTGGAAGGAACTTTCAAGATCATCTAGTTCCAACCCTCCTGCCATAGTCATGGACACCTTCCACTGGAAGTGGGAGTGAGGCAACCTCTGGAATATACCATTCAATATGGATCATGAGAGATTCAGTGTTAATTTATAACAAGTTAAAGATCATATGTACTCCCTCCTGTGGTTATATGCTATCCATAGGGATATGGATATATTCCTGTCCTTTGAGAAATTCGTGGGAGAGTAGTATTTTATTAAACACCTATGGTTCTGCAGGTACTTGATGGACAATAGCTTTGATGAAAGAAGCTTCTATCCATGCAATTAAAGTTGGAGGTGAAATGAAAGTTCTTCAATGTGTCCAGCAAAATTGTAATAAAAGGTGAGTCTGAGGTGGGACAAAAATCAGATTTTTTCTAAATTTTGTCAATGAGGCAGCTCTTGTACATGGTTGCCATACACCTCTGACAACACAAAACTATTTCTGAAGTTTCAGACAGCCCTGGACACCCTGCACAGGAGGAGCATCACACACACACTGCTTTAGAAACATCTTCGTCATAATCCATTTTAACAGAAAGGCTCTGCCTAAATGTTGAGCTAAAAGTAAAGAAAGTAGCCACCTGAAAAGCATTAAAGACAAATGGATATTTACAATTAGTCTTTTGACACAAGGAAACCAGGTATTTTTCTTTGTGTTCCAGTTAATTGCGGGATTATGAGATAATTGATGAAATTGCAGTTGAGAAATAAAGAAAGAAATTACACTGGGGAGTGAAACTAAATTATAAACTTTTTTTTTTTAAAGATTCTACAGTGTGCCATTTAAATGTTAAGTATGTGGTATAAGGTCCTCTTATTCTCTTCATCTCTGGTGTAGAGACAGTGGCGTAGACCACTCAGACTGTTGTAGCATGATGAGTTCATCTCTGGGTGTGTCTGGTCTTTGATGGCAGGGGGTGATTAACATGTAGATAGCTTACACTAGAGCACTGATCCTAAAATTTGCATGATTAGCACTAAAGAAAGTATATGAATTCCAAAACATTTGGGATCATTTAAAAATTTTGAGATTTTTGTTCACTCCAGTACTATTACGCTCAAAAATGCTCATTTTACTGCTCCCTTGCCGAGTAGCTCATGGTGTGATTGTTATAGTAGTATAGACTGTTATGGAGAAAAAAAGGTGAAACAAAAACTAAGAGCAAAACATTTAGTATTCCAGCAGCCGGTCCTGATTTCACAGCAGGGTCAAATAGGAAAAAAACAAACAAACAAACAAAAAAGTTCCGTAGGTCCATGGTCAAAAAAATTCTCATTCTTATGACATCTGAACCGTTTATCTCATCCTTGCGTAGTTGGGCAACCACAGTTCAGAACAGCTCCAACTCTTTCTAATAGGTTGGTGACAGGGCTACCAGAACCATCAAAGATACACACTTCTTGATTAGCACATTTTCCAAGATCAAATCCAAGGAATACTTCCATCTAACTGTTCCTGGAATAACCTGGGAGTGCTGATTACCCCACTTATTCCAGGATACTCTCATTTGGCACGGAGCTGTACATTTTCTAGGCACTTTACTTCAATGCACAGACTATTAGACTTGACTATTATCAGTCTAGTGGTTTCAGGGAACACAACTAATTCAGTAAAGAGCAGTTCCATAAAACTATTAAGTGTAGGGTTTGGGTTTTTTAGTAGGTTGGGTTTTTTATTCTAAATTCATGATCATCATCTGTGCATGTTTCTCAAGTGTCATGCAGCTCTACCCATCAGCCAAAAGAAGTTTGGCCTGAAAAGTTTTGTGGATTCCAGCAACCGCTTCACATTTTTGGGAGATTCTATTCAGTGAATAAATAAAAATAGCAATCAAAGTAAATTTTCACAGATTTTTGTCACACAGTAAGAACTCATGGATACATCAGCCAAATCATCTATGGTAGAAGTAAATTTTGTGCAGTTTTAGATATCTACACTGCATCTGTCCACTAATACAATCAGTCTGTGCTTGCATTGCAGCAAATGACAATGAAGATCAAGAAATTTAAATATATACAAAAGATTAATTTCAAGATTAATTGTGGCTTTGGATAAACCTTATCAAAGTCCCTCATCCTGTACCAAGAAGAGCTGTAGAAAAGACCATGCCAGACATTCACACACAGTGAAAGAGCAGGACACACCAAACTCCAGTTGCAACAAAGGACATTTCCAATGAGTATTAAAAAAAAGCTTCCCAACACAGTGGTCCACAATGGGGACAGAAGCCCAGGCAGGAATCTGGGCTCCTGTCCACAAAGGCATTTGCAACACTCTTAACTGGACAAGTAACGAGGTCTTTTATTGAATTTAGCCTGGATTTAGGCAGTACTGTACTAAGTTATTTACACAGATCTCTTCATAACTAAATTTCTTCATGTTGCCATGAATTTTGTCCCTCATACGAGGACTCCATATCATTGAGTCTGCAATGTTGGTGAGCTAGAAATGGACACAGTGGGCCATATTTATCTTTTATTAGAGTGATTTCAACCTTCGTTCCTAGAGCAGCAGATTATCTTTACAGCCTGAACTAATGGTCTTTCAAAATCTATTATCATTACTGTTTATGAAAATATAGAAGATATCATTATTTTTATTTGTTTTGTACTTGTACAGTAATTTGCATTTATAACCACAAAACCTCATTCGAGTTTCTTGTACAGACTTAACAGTGCAAAACATTCATTTTCAAAGTAACACAAAAGAATCAGGAATAGAAATCCAAATAAAGTAAGGTTGTTTTAAATTTCCAGGCCTTTTAAAACCAAACACATATATAAAACTATGTCCAAGTTTTGACCAGAATATCATGTCTATACAGATATTTAGCAGGTCCCTCAGAAATTTACTTCAGAAAATCATTCTGCATTGGCAGGTGGAGGGACTCTTTGAGTTAATGAATGTCTAGTATCTCTTATTCTCTAAAGGAAGATACTGTACACACATCTTTGGAAGACTACAATGAATATTCTGTGTAGTAACTGATAATATTGTTGCTCATTCACCTAATATGATGAATCACAGTGGACAAGGGTATACTAACTTTCCTTTTTTCATCCTTCAATGCTCATTGCTTTTTACTGATGTCATTCTCAAAACAACCTCCACTACTTTACCTGCAGGGAAGGTTTATAACAGCAGCTAAGACTATCTCTAAAAATGGCTGAACATCACTGGACTGCCCATCTCTTGAAAACCTCTATAAACTAAACAACTAATAATGGGTGCCTGCAGAAGTTAATACTTTTCACTCATTACCATTTGGATGAAGAATAAGCCAAAGAATGTTTTATTACAAAAAGAAAAAGCAAAATGTCATGTTGGGCATAAAAAGACCTTAGCCTGAATGAAAATCTCTAAATGCTCATAAACACACAACTGCAGTGTCTTTGTCAAAGAATGGTAATGTAGATTATTGTGACAGCTTCCAAATGAGAGATTAAATAGATCAGGAATTTTCTTCAAAACGGGATATATGAAGGGATTTTTAAAAAAATCTTAAACAGAATTTATTGCAGACAAATGGAGCAAAGCTGTCAACTGAAACAAATGAGTTTCTGCTGCTTATTATAAGTAAGAATATAAAGAAATACTGTTAAATGTAAAGCAGGAAAAAAAAAAGATACTGGGGGAGTTGTCTGCTTCTGCTTTTTTGTTTTGCTTTGTTTTGGGGGTATTTGGTGATTTGGATTTTCATACAGGATGCAAATGTACTTAAAAATTGAGTATTGTAGAATGTTGAGAAGAACGGACAATATTTTGGAAAACAGGCCTGGTATTCACAATAAAAGCATGGTGGGGATTATTTACCTAACTAAGGAACTTCTAACCAGAACTTCCCCCCAGTGGAAGATAGTTCGGTACTGTCTTTCTAGTAATTTTGTTTCTGCATTTATTATTGACTCCTGTTGCAACTGGTTTCTGCCTAAGCAACAAATTAAAATGGCCAAACTAGGATCTTTTGTTGTTCACTTTTTGTATGTTTTCCATGATTTAGGTTCTATGATTTTTAAGATCAATTCTAGAAAGGCCCTTGCAGTAAACTGAACATTTCATCAAACTGTTTATGAGGAGGAAAGACAATATTTCTAAATTTCTTTGTTAAATTACATTGTTGATTGGACACTCCTAGATCTTTGGAAAATTCCTAATACCTTAGGGGATTTCAAAGACAAAAAATGCAAACATGTAAAATATCTCTGTAGTTCTATTACTCTTCTTCCACAGAGGACAGCAGTGATCCATTCACTGATTCTTCAGGTTTGTCATTAGGAAGCTTATTTGTAATGACTAGGCTCCCAAGTCAACGTGAAATTGTGAAATGATTTTGTCAGAAATTGGTTGTCAGCCTTTCTTTAATCACCTTGTGACAAAATGTTTAGAGGAAAAGAACAATGAAAAATTCTTTTTGGCTGTCAGATGTGTGATTACTGAAGCCCCTCTGGATCTGGATTCTGACGGGCTCTCACAATTTTTATTCACTTTATTCACTTATGAAGAAAATTTTTAATATAACCTGATTCAGACCTCATTGTAGTCAGCATAAAAAATGCACCAATTACCATACAATTTGGCTGTAGCTCAGAATAAAAAGCTTCCTAATTTAGGTCTCAAATTTTCATGAGATGTTACTTTATAGCTGTCTATATATGCAAATTAAAATTGTGAGTGTTATGGATGCTGTTTATCCTGATGACTGTTTACTCCAGGTAGTTCTCAAATTTCTTTAATAATTTGGGCCATTGCCCTCTAGAATTACAGAGCAAAATCTTTCATCTAATTGCTAGACTCTATATACAAATGCTGACAGATTTAATTAGTATTTTCCCCCTCGAAATGATGAACAAAGCTCAATAAGTTTTAGATGGATCATGTTCTAGAGATATTACACTAGAAATCCAATAATGTTCCACAAAAGATATTACAGCTGCATCTCCCTAGAGTATTAACAAACATAGGCTTGGCCTGTAATGAATCTGCTGGTGCACACACTTCAAAATGTCATATCTAAATGTTACAGTGGAGGTTACTGAAATCTGTATTGGCATCCACCAGAATTGGTACTCTACAAGGTATGACACAGAACTATAATGAAGTATGAGTTTAACACCAGTACTCTCAATATGATAGTTCAGGAGCAGAACTGATGCCAAATGATTATGCCAATCTATAATTTATATGTGTCTATGTTTGCTTAAAATGTATCCTAATTATGTTCAAACACATACCAGGTAATCTGCTAATAAAACTTACTCTGGATTTTCCACCCTTTACCATAATTTCCATTTTCAGTTGAAGTGAGATGTGCAAAGTTTATACTATAAAATTATCTTTGCAAGTGCTCTGTTTTTTGATACGCTTAATGGGTTTAAGCAGGAATGAAACCAAATATGTTCTCATAGCATGCCAGAAAGAGATCACAAATTGAGTAGAAGTAAGATGCTTCACTTTCCTTCTAGACTGCCTATCACGACACAGATCAGTCTTCCTTGACTATGGAATGGAGCCTGACAGAAAAATCTTCAAGATCTTTTGGGATCCCATGGTCTGCCTTCCTTCAATCTTCCATGTTGGCCCATAACACAACTGTCTGTGTAGAGTCTCTCATGAACAGCAAATCTGTGCCCAGCCTCAGTGTTTCTTCTTTTGACATGGTATTACATAGGTATTTTCTTCCTCAAGAGAGAAGTAAAGTATAGAGGTCTCTCAAGAAACACTCAGCACACCTTCCAGCTATAGAAGGAACCAAATAAATTTGTTAATGTTATGTTCCTAGATTTTATATGTTTTAAATTCAGTAAGATTTCTTCCATCTAATCATTACATATTCTGAAGTAGATTTGCTTTGAGTGAGTCAAGTGGATTTACTTTAAGGCTGTATGCAAGCAGATAGAACACCAGTTTCTTGCCAAGACTGATTAGTTGATAATGCACTGCGTTATATGCCAGTGTAATCCATGTCCTGATCCATTCTGTTCATGACATTTTTCTCAACAGTGTATTTTTCATACAGTTACACTTTTGTTGAACTGGAATTGGAGTCTTTCACTAGGTTTGCAATCATTTAAGAAATCCAGCCAAAAGATTCAAGTTAGTGACATAGTAATTTGATTTTGGGCACCAATTCCAGAGACACTGGCTAGCTCACTGAATGTATCAAAATAATGTCTATTGTACTGAATGTACCAAAATAAATTCTATTGGTTTTAAATAAATTTTAGCCTTGTTGCCCAGTCACTTAATCCCAAGGGCTTGAAGAGCTGAAATCCTGACCTTTGAAGGCAAGTGTGTTATGAGTGAATCTGCAGAGGTGTGCCAGCGCATTTTTTTTGTCCACAGAGAAGTAGTAACTATTATTACAGCATATTTTGATCTGAGCTGTGTTTGATCTCCTCTGACAAGCAGAGCTAGATGTTGGTAAGTTTCAAAGGTGAAGAGGCTCACTGAGTTACCAGTTTCAGTCAAGGGTGAAACAATAAAGCAAATGAAACTTCTGTTGTCCAAAGAAGAGGAGGAAAAACTATAGTTACCTCAGCATGACTCCAGTTTCAATATGTGCCTGTAAAAACAGGATATTAACATTAGTCTATTGACATTAGCATTTTGCACAGGTTGGCAAATATTTCTCATAGAACCCATATCTGTAGAGGGGCCAGGATGCCCAGTATAAAGGAGGCATCCTAGAGATCATATTTATCACACACAGCCATGGCAAGTATGTCCATATCTTGGTTACCCACACACTTGCAATATTGATCACAGTTTTCCAAACCCCAGCGATATGCACAAAAAGGAAAACAATTTAATACACCTGGGATGGACGGAGAAAAATAGATATCAAAATAAAAGCAAGGAATTATCCGGCCTGATTTAGAGTTGACTCCCTCTGGCTATTGCTCACTAACTTTGCACTGCAAAGGAACAAAAAAAAAATCGCATGTTTATCCTGGAAAACGGTTTTATATTCTCATAATAAACTACTCTCCCCCAAACATTTTCCTACTGGGAAACATTACCACCTGAAACAAATTTTGTTGCTTGACTGTGAGTCAAACCTTCAAAGTTTTTCTTAGGTGACCCTGTAATGAGTTGAAAACACAAAAACTGATAGACTAAGCAAGAAAGTACTCAACTTCCAGGTGAACAATTCACAAACGGCATATAAAAGAGGCAGTAACTAAAGACAAAACTAACAAAGACAGAACCACTCACTCCAGACAGCCAAGGTTATTTTCAGGTGTTGCCTACACTGGAGAAATCAATTGGCTATAATGTCCTTCAGCTATCAGCAAGGGCTCAGGAGTCTGAACAGATTTGATACAGTAAACTTTTCAGTGGCTATCACTGATATTTGTCCATATTTGTGTGTCTGGGATACTTCACTACTGGGGCAGACAATACACATCCCACTGCTTTACCATCTGCAGCAGCAGAGTTAACCCATGTCTCATCTATTTTCTTTGCCTGGCCTGAAGCCATTTAACTACAGCCATGGTATCATGTGTTTTACAGAACCTATCTTGGGAGTTCTTTTCTTTTTTCTCAATAAACAGTTTCTGGTACAGAAGTGCCTTCTTTTTGTTTTCCTTGTCAGAAACCATCTAGTTCTCTACAGTTGTCTATTTTTTCATCTCCAAAGGATGAGAAGGTTTGCTGTTCCTGGAGTATAAGGCACCTCAGCTGTTTTAAGGAATATTGGCTTTTTTTTTTTCTTCAGTGATTGGAAGTCAAAGGCTGAAGAGGTGAAAGACCTGGAGACGGAGCTACAAATTTCTGAAAACTTAGGGAAGTTATAATGAAAAAGGTATCAGGGACCATCTGTTTTCAATCCTTGCCTGAAAATCCATGACTGCTTAAAATCACACCATTAGTTCAACAGACAGACAACTTGTGATAACTGAAATGCAAAATTGAGACGTTTTCATGTAATGAGTCCATTTATGCAGGTTAGGTTTGTTTTTTTTTAATTAATTAATTTAACCTTATTTAAACTACCCTTGTGTATCCAGTCTGGAGCTTTACAGAATAAAATTTTAAGAAATATTCTTCTTCTATCATTTGTACCATTCTCAAAGAGAGGCCTGTGTCATCTCCTTATTTCCATAGTTTTATCTCAGTTAGGATATGGAACCAGAACACAATGATAGACTATTTGTCTCATTGTGTTCATTCTTCAATCATGGTTACTTAGATTTCTTATAGGTGGCTGTAGAATAAATAGGAGTAAAAAGGGCATATGAATAGTCATCTAGGAAAATGAAAATCTGCTAAAAAGTTATTATATTTATATTTTCATTATTTTTCGTCTCTTAAATGAACATCTAATTTTTTAATACAATCACAGAAAAACTTGGGTCAGGTGGATCCTAAAGCCCATATAATTCCACTCTCTGCCATGGGAAGGGACACCTTCACAGCAATCTTTGCAGCAATTCCCATGTAGTTTCCACAGGCAGCACAGTCCTCAGAACAATGCAACCATCATCACCTTTTCTATGAGTGGAAAATGAGAACTGAAACTCTGTTTTCTCCACTGCTCTCAACATCATTTGAAAAGTCTTTAATCCTTGGCAGACTTTTGTGATTGCTGTTTGAGTTCTCTCATGTCAATGTGAACTGAAGCTATCTTCCCACACCATCTTAATAGATTAGCCTTCAGCAAGAACAAACATAGAATGGCGTGGTTTTCCTGTAGTTGTGACTAATGTTTAGCTTCTCCTGGCCTGCAGGAAGGTGAAAAGAAACTTCTAATTCATGAGGTTCAGGGTTGCCTGTGCTTCAACCACATGAAGTATCTAGTGTATTGTAAATTCATACACTAATCTAGCTTCTCCAGGTAGACAAGCTGTGAAAGAAAAAAAGAAACTTCCAGAAAAGTATGTGTGCACATGGCAGCACTGAACTGAGGCCAAACTGGATGCTCAGCACTTCAGGAAGCAGAACATTTTAAAAATGTTAAGGTAGAGTACCTCAAAATCATTACATGCATACATACATACATACATACATACATACATACATATATATATACATACATGCGTACATGTATACATACTTACATTCATACATATATGCATACACACATACATATACACACGTGTATACACACATTTATACATACACACACACATATATATACATATATATACACATACATATATGCATATAGGTACAGTCAGTTTCCCTATTAAACACCACAGGTACCAGGGCCTGATAGCAGGAGACCCTCCTGAAATAAAAGCACCATGATTAAAGTTAAATCTGGCCTGTTTTATTTATTTATTTTTTTAAATTTTTTTATTTTTACTTTTATTTTTATTTTTATTTAAAGTTTCATAGTGGTGAAAGGGGAACTGACCAGTTTTGCTTTTGATCCAAAGCAAGTTCCTGTGATGTTAAACAGTATATTTGCATGCAAGTAATAAATTTGTAGGATGGATTTGAATGAAAAAAAAATTAATTGGGCTATGCTTCAGGCTCCTTGTTGTTGCTTCAGTAGTGTGGGTACTTTACTGAGGAGTACTCATAACCTTTTTATGAGGAGTACTGAGGTCCTTTGTGTGAGTCATTAATTCACTGTACCTCTAAGACAAGTCACCTTTCGTATTTGAAATTCTATAGTCTTCCCATGTGCCTTGGTTTCAGGCTTTCTGTGTAAGAGGTTTGTCTCATGCATTCATGGTCTGCTACAGTCCAGGCCCTCCTTTTGGGGTAAAAAATTGATGTGCCACCAGTATGGTTTTCCACATTTCTAAAATCGGGAGGGAGCAAATGATTCCCTCTTTAGTTATTCATATTGGGAAGAGATAACTTTTCACTGTACCAAACTCACAGTGATTTTTATTGGAAAAAATGTATCTTCCATATTCACAATTTTACATCTTCTGCTTTACCTCAGCAGTTAGTCTTGGATAGTCTCACTGTAAGAGTTGGTAATTTCATTCACATATAATATATATAATTTCCCAGAGTTACATTGACTTTCAGGAAATTTTTCAGAAATGCAGTTTAAAAAAAGTGAGCAACATTTGCTAAAAGATCACAGGTTTCTGTATTTTTTCTCTTTCCCTGTCTAATGATGACCATAGATAAGGGTTTTCTGTTGTTCAGGAAAAAGATTGGGCAAAAAGTAAGTAACATTTTCCCCTTGTTTTTAGAAATCTGCCTTCAACCTTGAAGTATAAAATGAAGCGTAGTAGTTTATTGGCTCTAAGGCCAAACAACCTGTGCTTTCTAAACCAATGACTTTTGAAAGAAAAAAATCTTGCCTTTACATGCTTTGCTTTTTTTGACTCTTTTTTTTTTTTTTTTTTTTTTTTTTTTTTTTTTTTTTTTTTTGTTTACCACTTGCCACTGACACTAAAGAAATTGGGCTGAAGAAATACACAAATCATCATTGTCACTGAAGTCAAAAGGTAAGATAACACAAATTAGCTTTAATTGTTGTTGGGGAACCAGACTTACCTATACATACTGTGAACCTGTCACAGAGTCTGAATCAATAACACAGTTCATTTTCAGGCACAGGTTTACTTCTGTCTTCTAACAGCTAAGATCCTAAATTTTTGTTTACTTTACTGCAGTTAGAAGATGTTTATTTCCATGGGGTTTGGAGAAGAATATTTGCCTGTGCATTTTCCTTTCACAAATGCAGTCTTCAAAAGCCATTTGAGAGGTGTAAGTGAAGATGGTACGGTGCCACGTAGAAAAGCTCAGATGACACTTGGATCTTATACCTCCAGAAGAATATGCAAAAGGCAGAGAGATTAGTTGCTTCCAAGGCAGTAACATGTGTCAGTGAGCAAAGCAAATCAAATTTTATATTGTTGCACATGAATATAAAAAAAAATTTATAACATCAATTTTTTTCCATTGAGACGGGAAAGAAGCAAAACACAAGTTGTCTCCTCTTATTTGTCATTTTGGAAAGTTCTGGCAACAGGTAGGAGTGGCTGAAGGAAATGAGCAGCTCCCCTGGTTGCCAAAAGCTGGGCTTACTGTTGGTGTTGATAGGGCTTGTAGGTACAGAAAGAAACTTGATGTTTAGAGATTTAAAAACTAGCAGGTAGAATCCTGCCTTGGCTGAAATTACAGAGTATTTTGTTACTGAGTAGAGACACAGAATTTTTCCCACAAAAGTAATTGACCACTCTTTTTTATTGATGGGCTTGAAATATCCTTCCAAAGGCGACCTGTAATGGTCCAGACATCCTGGAAACCAGCCTGATTTCAGCTCAGCCTTTCTGGTTACACATGCGAGGATTAAACAGCATAAGATGATGAGTAGGAATTACCACTCATCTTGATCTTCATGTATTGTGCTCAGCTAGTAAGTGCTGTAATTTCCATTATTAAAAGCTTTTCCTTAATGCAGTATTAAATGTAGAAGCTTTGAGACTGCTCTCACCTATCCAATTAAATGAAATTTTCTCTAGAATGAGCTGATAAACTCCACTCAGACCACAGTTTGGAGGTGTCATTTGTCCATGTTGTAGCTCTTCAGTTTCCTCCTACCAGCTGTCCTTGTTGTCATCTACCTTATTTAATCACAGAGTGATTCATACACCCTTTGCAAAGGTTAAAAGAGAAAGGAGAAAGGGAATAAAGTCGATTTGACCAACTGGGATTACTCCTACTCCCGGGAAAACTCCTCACCTCTGACAACTTCCTACAGCCTCAATGTAATTCAGCATACGTAGAACATAACTCCAGTGAAGATAGGTAATTGTGGTAACTAATGGCTTTTATCTTCAGACCTGCTCTTTTCAGCTTTAATTAGGTGTATAAATGGGTGCTTACCTAGAGACAGGCACAGTGCAGGTGAAGGCCCGGTAGTCAACGGTGTTCAAGATGTTCAGCTGTTGGTGTACAATTCCCATGAAGAACAGGACTGCTTGGAGAGATGAAAGCTAATCTCAAAACTACCAGGAATGAATGGTTTCACTTCCCACATAGTTTCTAAGAAACTTTCATTCTATGACACATTTTAAGATTTCATCTGTTTATTCAATTCAGGATGAAAACACATGTGAAAACACAGTGATTGTAGTCCTCCCCCACTACTGTGTTTGTGAGCCAAACATGCCTCACAGACATTTCTCATAAACTTGAAGGAGTTTACATTGACTCTGGTGGGCTTTCTCCAGATTTCAGCTGAATGAATGTAATGTAAATGAGTAAATGAGGGCAAGTTTTGGCCCAAAGGCTGTGAGTCTGACCATCCATCAGCAGCTAAATGTGTCAAACACATAAAAAGACATATCACTCTCCGTGGTGATGTACACTGTTTGCTTTAGGCAGGAAAGGTCTTTCACTAGGGACTTCCAAAGCAAGCAATACATTCTTATATATTCTTTCCAATTCTTTCTTCATTATTCGTGCAGTGTCAGGTCCTCAAGAGTTCTTGTGACTTTTCATTTTACCCCTGTGACTTAGCAGTAAATTTCCAATGAGCAGAGTATTAGATGTTTCTCAGAGATCACAAATTGGCACATCTTTCCAAGGAGTTGTTTCGTCCTTTACTACAACTCCTTTCACAGTAAACAAAGCAAGTTCCCCCTTCAGGAGTTATTCCTGCAATGTCCCCTCATCTGGCAGTGAGGTATTTCCTCCTGGGGCCAGTGCCTCATGTATTGCAGGTGGATTGACCTACTTTTTCAGTCTCTTGAGAAAAATAAAATGAAATACTTTAAATATTTTCAAGGGGGTAGAATTTACATTTTGAGACTACAAGACATCCTCTCACTAGGCAGTGGCCCTTTTGTGCAAAGATATGGAGGAATTTCTTTGGGTCAATGGTAATTACACGATTTAGAAATTCCGTTTGACCTGAAGAACTTTCAGTGTTTCAACAGCACAAAGGAGAAGGCTGGAGGCAAGCCACAGTGTATCCCTTATGGGCCCATACAGGAGAGGAGCTAAGAACAGTGAAGTTCTGAGACCTACTGACAAAGAAAGACTGAAGGCCAGGGTTACATGAGGGACCTCTGGGAGCCTGGTCAGGAGAATTAAGGCCTCTTATTATCCTCAGGTTCCTGGCAACTCGCAGAAAAAAGCAGTCATAAAACTACAGGATTGAAGAGTGACTGATGGCATTGACTTGGATTTGTACAAAGCATTTTACATTGTCCCATGCCACAGTCTTGTCTCTAAATTAGAGAGACAAGATTTGGCAGATGGATCACATGGTAAATAAGGAATTGGCTAGGTGGTCACACTTAGAGTGTGCAGACCAGTGGCTGCAGAAGGACTTTTCAAAAGGGCATGAAATGGTAGGACAGGGGAAGGGTTAGATTAGATATTAGAAATATTTTTTTGGCTGTGAAGCCAAGCCCAGAGAAGATGTGGCTGCCTCATTCCTGCAAATTTTCAAAGTCAGCTTGAATGAAGCTCAGAGCTCTGGTCTAGTGGAAGGTGTCCCTGCCCATGGCAGGGGATAGGAATGAGATGAACTTTGAGGTTCCTTTCAACCAAACCATCCTGTGAGCCTGTGATTTTATTATCCTGATATTTATGGACCCACCCTTATTGTCGTGTAAGTCCAGCCAAGAATCATCACATTTGTTCAGCAACCAACCATTTCTAGCTTATCCCATGTAAAGGAGTTCAGCAGCACACACTAACAGTGCCTATCAGTATCTGATAAACCAGTATCACTTTTATGTAGTTTTTAGACACATGAAGGGAATTTGCAAAGAATATGGAGTGAAAAAGTACACAGGTTCAAAGTGCCATGCTAATTACTAGAATTAAATAAAGTCTTTATTCTAAGGGATTCCGCTAACTTATTTGCCAGCTTGAGTGAGAATTCATGCTTTAACGTTTTAAAAAGACAAGTGAACAATTATGATAAGAGATATGAACAACTTAAGCAACTTGGAGAATATAGGGAATTCATGGTAAAGAAAGAATCATGAATTTGAGGCAACTATGGAATATTGTGCTTAGGTGATACATATCTCACCTAAAAAAAGAAGTCCTTGTAACACAGTTTACTTGAAATATTCAGATGGATGTTCAGGTGAAGCAAAAAATTACTATTGCATTGTAGCCAGTACAGCCCCTCAAATTCAGATTAGTCTGTCCACAGACTGCATTTACATTGATCATTTGATGGTCAGTCATATCACCCATAAAAGGTAGGTGACTGAAATCTAAGCAGGACCACATCAATCTAATGTTTGTGTTAGAAGATGCAGGAAAAAAACAATTTTTTTTTAAAAAAGCCTGTTTTGCTGAAGAGCTGGGCACTGTTTTCAGCAGAGACAGACTGTAGGAAATGGAAGAAATTGCAGGGTGAAGGGAATAGTGCAGGTCAACAAGACTTGCCATTTGAAAGTAGGAAAAAAAGGATCTGGCCAGAAGCAAGGAAAAAGTTATTATACTGTAAAATACTGTCTAAATAGTAGTCTTGAGTTCTACAGAGAGTGACACCAGCTCTCTACAGACCTGGCACTTGGTGTCACGAGTTCTTAAGTTTATCCTTACAACTGTGACTTGCCATTCTTACTTGAGAGTTTAAAAATGTGTTCTGAATGGTAGAGGCTCAGCGGGTGTCTCTGCTCTGTGCTGTATGTTGATTCACTGTTTTCTGAGCAGACAGGACAGTTCCTGTCATATCCTCTTGAAACAACAAAACATGATTTAAAGAAGAGAGGAAATTGAGCTTGTTGTAGTGAAGTGCAGAATAAGGTTTTTGATTGTTAAAATGTCAACAAGGTTAAAAAAAAGTGAAAAGAAGCCTTTCTACCAGAACCTTATCCCTCTTCTGGGATTTCATTTGTGACATTATAACCTCATCAGGCCATTTTCAAAAGCTCCAATATTCACCCTCTCCATGACTGTTTCATAATGCTGACTTGTGACCTTATTGAGAGATTGGTGTTGAGAACATAATTAGTAAAGAAACAACATAGAATCACAAAAGTTTAGTTTGGAAGGGACCTTAAAGCTCATTCAGTTCCAACCCCTGCCATAGGCAGGGACACTTTCCACTCTCCCAGGTTGCTCCAAGCTGCATCCAACCTGGCCATGGACACCCCCAGGTATGGGGCAGCCACAGGTGTTCTGTGCAACTTGTGCAAATGACTTGTTACAATTTTGAATAAAGAATTTTCTCCTAGTATCTGCCCTAAATCTCCTTTTTCAGTTTAAAATCTTCCAGTTCCCTTATCTAGCTCATAGTGAAGAAACTGTTATTTACAGTGTGTTGGCAGAAGTTACCATTTTCTTTTTAAATTCAGTATATATACTCTACTAACAGAAAACATTTTCCTACTTTCTATATTTTTTAACTTTAGGAAATAGTAATCTTTTAATTCAGTAGGGAGGAGAATAATGAACTGTAAATTATCAGAGAGTCTACCTCTTCAGTGAAACACAAAGAAATGCGAACAGACCCTGTATGCGTAGCAAAGCTGTTTTTTCTAAGTGTCTCCAGGTGGGGTTGCATGGCCTGTCCATTCATAGTTTGTGGATTATTCTATAACTGATCATGCAATTACTTTTAACAGCAATTTTTGCTACTTTCTGAAAGCTATTTTTTGCTGTTTTGTTTAGTTGTGGGTTTTCTTTTCAGACCAAAGAGAACAATAAATCTCAAGAAGCAACTTAATGAACTCATCAGATAAAGGAAAACCTTACTTAAGATACAAATGTGATGAGTCTCCCATGGTAGAATTTATGAACCACATGATCAAAAATGCAACAATTATATTCATGACTAAGCAGTTTTTAGTACAGTACCCAGGATAAAGAAGAACACAAATGGTAAAATACAGCAAAAAATAACACCAAGAACACTATATAAGCAAAGGAAGAAATTAAAGACACTTTTTAAAAATTTGCATTAATAGGTAGGAGAGTAAAGAAAACAAAACAAAACAGCACATGAAAGAGTCATCAGGTAGAACAAATAACATTATAAGACAATAAACAAAGGAAAAATTGAGGGAGTACAATAATGACAAAATTTTTTTCAGTAGTTTAAATCAGCTTGCCCCATGTTGATTCAGCGGTGCTACTTATTGTGATTTAATGCAAAATATTCTCATTTGCAGAATAAGAAAATAGTTGCTCTGCTGATTTGGATTTTTGCTAAGCAACTGAAAGCATGACAGAAAATATCAAGATTGATAACTACATCATGTATCCATTTCTGCTAAGATACATAAATGAACATTTGTTTACAGTAAGAGTGGAAGTTAGTTAATAAAAAGAAAATAAAAAGAATCTTGTATAGGATTTATCAACAATTCTCAGTCAATGGAAGGGCATGGGAAGTTGAGTTTGACCATTGAATTCCTGATATCAGTGATGTATATGGTGGAAAAAAGTCTGACTTCTAAATTATTGGATCAGAGACAGGTGGGAAAATCTTGATGCATTTTGATGGAAAGAAATTTTATTCAAATTGACCTGTATATATTAGGAAAATGTTTTGAAATATGTCTAGATTGAAATTCAGTGAAGAAAAATAGCTGGTAACATATTTTGGGAGATATAATCAAATACGAGATGGAAATGATAGGTTTGATAGAAGTGCTGTAGGACAGAAATTAAGAATCACAAGCTAAACACAAGCCAATGATTTAGTATTGGAGTATTTAGTACTTAGTTTTGGAGAACAAACATTGTATTAAGCTAAGTAGCCAAGAATATAAGATGACTTCTTGAATTTTCCAGCCCTATATTGCAACATCAAAGCAGAATTTTAAGGGAAGATTTGTGAAGACCTGATCAGGATCACATTCCAACAGAAAATGCATCTAATTAAAAACTGATAACATCTACCAAGGATTTTAATACCGATTTTGTAAGAGCCAGCAAGCAGGAGTGAGCAGAGGCAGTGTACGGCTACAGACATAAACATCTGTGTGAGAGCACGTGGAGCCAGGGACCAAATTTCCAATCACATTGGAAAAAACACACTCAAGGCAGAGGAAAGGAGCTCTAAACAGTTAATGTTGCTGAGAACCAAATTTTCATACCTGCATCCAGTCACCTAATTAACATACTCCTCTTTCAAATCTGCATCAATTTCTCATAAGCTCATCTGTTAGTTTTAACCAAAAGAAACATCTCAATTACTATAATGACCAAAAGATTCCTGGGCTTATTCTATTTGCCTTCACCCACCCTCTTGTGCCTTCCTCTTTGTCTTTTTTTTTTTTTCCAGATAAGATATCTTCACTTGAGCATTGCTGATATGTAAAAAATGTCAGCGTGCAAAGGAAGAGTCCATGGGGGAGTCATATCCTATGGAGTACTTTCTCTTATTGCCAACTTTTATGTAGGACATAGTGTTAAAATAAAAATGTAACAGCTCTCCTGTCGAGGCTTACACTGGTAACCACAACCTGTTAAAGAAGGCAAGCAGCTATCAGATAAATATCTAAGTCTTTATGGGCAATGGGTTGAGAGAACAAAGAGAGCCATACATGGAGGGTTGGTTTATGGTTTATTTTTCAGTTGGTTGATGCTTTTTTCTACATAAAAAAGGACAAATCAATATTCTTGGTTGAAAACACTTTAGATAGTCAAGCCTGAATTTTAAAGTAATTACCCATACTCAAACGTGTGTCTTGGTTTTTAAAGAAGAACTTTAATTTTCATCGTTAAGTGCAACACAACTGATCTCACGGAACAAAAAAATTGTCAAATGGGTTTCTGAACAAAGTTATGTAAATTTTATGCATAACATAATTGTACATCTCAATCAGTAAGTAGAAGTTAGATTCTGGCTCATATCCAACAGCTTCTAGTATTCATGAGAGTTGTTTTCTCTACTCATTGTGTCTGAAAAAGTACATAAAGGTAGAATTTTTCAGTTACTAGCATTATAAAAGTCCTTGGAAGACAGGAATTTGATGAAAATATCGTGTCTTAGAATGATAGAATCTTTGGTTGGAAAAGGCCTCCCAGGCCAGTGAATCCATCCTGTGCTCGATGCCCACGTTGTCCCCAGCCCAGAGCACTGAGTGCCACTTCCAGGCCTTCCTTGGACACCTCCAAGGATGGGGACTCCATCAGCTCCATGGACAACCCATTCTAATGCTTAACTACACTTTCCATGAACAGTTTCTTCCTGATGTCCAACCTGGACCTCCCCTGGCACAACTGAAGGGCCTTTCCCCTTTTCCTGTCCCTTGTTGCCTATGGAAAGAGATGGACCCCCACCTAGCTCCACCCTCCAGTCAGGGGTTATAGAGAGTGATAAGGTCACCCCTGAACCTTCTTTTCTCAAGGCTAAACAATCCCGTCTCCCTCTGCTGTTCCTCATATTGATGACTTTTACATGGATTCTTTCTTTAACATACATCTTTATTTATTTTGTATATTCTAATTATGCATATATCTTTTATCTGTTTATTTATTTAAATATATTCTTTTATATAGATTTTGGAATTGAATAGTAAGCACATTTATGATATATTCTCAAGATTCTTTTCCAAAAAGTCAGATGATCTTGCCTTGCCATTTCTTTTTACCCATGCCCCAGTCCTGTCCTTCCTGAAGAACCTCTCACATCATCTCATATTTCTAGGAGCTCAGTTACAGAATTATAGAGTGATTTGGATCTGAAGAGATCTAAAGCTCTCTGTTCCAGCCCCTGCCATGGGCAGGGACACCTTCCATTAGACCAGGTTCCTTGAAGCCCCATCCAGACTCCCCTTTGGCACTTCCAAGGATGGGGAATAAATGTCATCCACTCTGAGATGTACTCATGTCAATTGACATAATCAATCTCTCACTGTATGTTAATGTGGCACACAATTCAGTGTGGGTTTTATGTCCTCAGTTTAGAGGCTTCCAAAACAGTGGTTGTGATTACTTCTCTGGTCCCCAGCAACAGAAGTTTAGAAAAAAATTGTTTGACTCTATGTTATGTAAGCAATTAATAATAGCATTAACCAAAGTGAGAAACAAAATCGCATCTCCAGCTGTGCACAATTTATTATGTAATATTTCTCTGCATGAGTTTTATTATTTAGAAATATATGGTACAATATTATTCATATTTCTATCTTGTACACTGTGCACACAGTTATGTTAGTGCACGCTTCCACTACAGAAAATTGGAATGAAATATTTCCATGTTCCTGAAATTCTTGACATGTAATAATCCAGTGAGTCAAGATTTAGGCTGCTGTTTTTTGTTAACACGTAGAGCAAAAGAAATAAAATCATACTCAATATGTTGCCTATGTGTAAACTCCTTGTAGCTATTATTGAACTACCAATTGGTTCTCCAATTTTCTATTAAAATATCAATAGTATTTTTCAGAGCTTAAATTGAGCAGTGATTTTATTTAAGACTAAACCTATACACCACTTTTCTTGGAAATCTCTTGTTGCTAAAAATGAAAGCCATTCAAACGAGTGTGATTGAAACAGGGACAGGGAAAGGGAAAAAATCAATAGAACGTTTTCCAGGGTACTATATCTGCTTTTGAGAAGAGACCATTAATAACATGCTTACAGTAAAAGCAGCTGCTTGTTCAAAGTGCATTCAAGGGTGAGCTGAAAGGATGGCTCTCTCTGCACAGCCTCCCTGGAGAGAGAGTTTGTAAAGGCTTCAAAACCCAGCCTCAGATTATGAACAAAAGCCTTTCCTAGGAATTTTAAATATTCTCATCTAATGTTAAATTGTTGGAATGAAAAACCTCATAATATTTTGCTCCTTATGAGAGGCAATGTGGGTCAGTGAAGGAGCTATTGGTCTCAAAAGGGCTTTGCAGACAATGCACTGCAGGTTGTATTCAACTGCTGAGGGCAGTGGGCACCATGCTACTGCCAATCGCTGCAACCTTCAGCAGTGGTGGGCAGCACAGTGGGACATTTGCTGCAGGTCCTTCTGAAACAGTGGGCTGGCTCAGTCCATTCAGAAAATTTTATGGAATCACAGAGTATCCTGAGCTGGAAGGAACCCATGACAATCATTTAGTACAACCCCTGAACCTGCACAGGACACCCCAAGAGTCACACTGTGTGCCTGAGTGTGCAGTCAAAACTCTTCTTGGATTCCGTCAGGCTTGGTGCTATGACCATTCCCTGGGGACCCTCTTCCAGTACCCAACCACCCCCTGGGGGAAGAACCTTTTCTTAATATCCAACCTAAATGTCCCTGACACAACTTCAGGCAACTCCCTCAAATCCTGTTACTGGTCACCAGAGAGGAGGGATAAGTGCCTGCCCCTCCTTTTCCCATCATGAAAAAGCTGTAGACTACAATGAGGTGTTCCCTTAGTCTCCTCTTCTCTTGTAAACACTTATGGCATGGAAGGCAAATGAAAATGTTGGGGTAGGATTGAATCTTGGATCACTGCCTAATTTGCTTCTATTATTATTTCTTTTGTGTGCTTAGAGGTGTGTAGTGGATTTTGTATGGTTGCAAATACGTGGAAGGTCAACAGAGCCACTCATATGTAAGAACTGGTTAAGCAGAACTTATTTCTCTTGGGTGCAGCTGTGTAATCTCTCACTCTGTCTAGATAGTTCAAGCAGATCTCTATGTTTTGTTCAAGCAGATCTCTACATCTCAGGAACACTGGGAACCAAACACAATGCACACCTGTAACAGTGAGCATGACACAGGCATATGAAGACCTGAGCTTGTACTTGTAGTAACTCGCTAATTATAGCTTACACTCTATGCATGTAACTATATATGGGAACAATATTGTTGAAAAAGAGTTGAAGAGCGTATAAACTTCAGGTGTGTGAAGGTTCTTACACTGCTGATCAATCTGGATCAGTCCAATCCTCATGATCCTATTTCCAGAATTTGAGTAGTTTTGGTCCCTCTAATATAAGCCACTAATGGTGAGATTTTTCTCATCTCACTCCTCTGGACCCCTCAGCAGCTATTTCTACTGCTTGTCTTTGGTGTTGTGGCATCACTGAAGAGTGAATGAGCCTACAGAGTACAAATCAGACCTCGGGCTGATGACCAGAATCTGCATTCTGAAAGGTTTTGATCAGAGATGTCTGGAGGGAGTATCAGACTAAGGAGTTACGTCTGCTCCTTTCTGCCTTTGATTGCTTCTTCCTACACTTGCTACAGGAAGAAACGTCTGGGTTTAATATCTTCAATACTTTGAACAACAATAACACAAAAGCAAGATATTTGCCTTCAGAACCAGAAGGAGGAAGTTCAGCTTCCTGATCCACCTTACACACAGATACTGCCTGTAACCAGGTTGTGCCAAGGGAGGAGAAAACAATGTGGAAAGGACATGGTCGCTTCTGATCCTGTTTTGGCCACCAAGGCTCCTGCATCATGAAATTACAACACGAGAAACAAAACTTCCAAAACATACACTATAATGGCATATAGTACTCTAAAAGCAGAGACCATCACTGTAATATTCAGTCAGTCCTTAATGGCTTTATTCCTGGTCTCAGCCCTGCTGACTACAATTCCATAGATTTTTGTGAAGCACTAATAATTTGGCATCCTTTATAGCAATGGATTCGTGTGGGCACTCAGCATGCCAGATCTCATTGATTATTACATCTCCGAGTTTCTATTCTAAGGAGACGCTACTCATATAATCTGCTGGGTTGATAGATGGGGAGTTAGCATTACTGCAACAGGCTGTCCACAGACCCTTTTCATCATAGTTATAGCTATGGACTAGCAGGAGCCCCTCTGGAAATGAATGCTGGAAATCATAATGGCACTTTGTTCAGTGCAGTTTTATTTAGGGAAATACCATTCAAGAGCTTCTCTAAAGAAAATAAGGGGCTCCTCAAAAAAAACCAACCAACCAACCAACCAAAACCAAAACAGGATATTTTAATATGATGGCTTCAATAAGAGTCATAGTTGTTTTCAATAAGAATTCTGAGGGTCCACTCATATTCTAGAATTTTACCTTCATTTGCTCCAGTTTTGTCTGAAGATTAATATGAGATATTCCCTTCAAAGAGAGAGAAACCACAGTGATTCAAATCTCTTTTGTTACGTGCAAGCAGAAGAAGAACTTATTAATACTGAGAAATATATTATGCATGTCTCCCTTCTCATCTGACTTCTCATGGAAGATACACCTATAAAAACAAAATAGGTTTTTCTGGAACACCATTATGATTAATTTCTATTTTTTGTCACTAGCTTTGAAAATCACAATATGCTAAGGTTTTTCTGATGGTCATTTTGTGCAGAGGAATAGTGTCCCATTTGAGAAAAAAAATCCTGAATAAAGGGTTTGTAACACTTAACGATGAAGGGTTAGACCTCAGAGTTGATGACAGGGTTTTGGCTGTCTCAAAATGCCTACATAATATGCATTATTATTTAAAAAATATTATTAATTCTATGAACTTCCATTCTCCCTACTAGTAAGGGAAATGCAACTATCCCTATTTCATAAGGGGAGACTGAGACATTGAATTATTTAGTAGTTATTCAAGGAAGAGAGGGAGACTGAAATTTTCAACTGCTCATTAAACACCTACACCCTGTCTGATTTTCAAATGAACTTATTCACTGAGGAACCCTGAAAATATTACCACCTTTTTTAAAGAATGAAGAGGATATTAATTTGATTAAAGAAACCCTCAGACCTGCTGACGTATAACAGAGTTTGTTTCTCATTCATGTTTGAGATTTTTCAGTTCAGTCCTTAAATTACACCCACTAACCACACAGTGGCTGCTGCTGATGGTAGCTGCATACATCAACCATATGGACAAAATAATTGTTTTGTGCATGTAATATGGGTCAAATTAAATGAAGGTACACCAGAACTAGCAAGGTTTCCATTCTGAGGTTAATTTTGACTCTTTGGATTTTGAGCATTACCCAAAGTGAGTTATAGATGTTGATGCATCTTTAAGGGAACTGGCCAGGGCTTGCAACCTTGGTGAGTTTAGAATAGAATCAGAGAATCTCAGAATAGTTTTGGTTAAAAAGGACCTTATATATCACCCTGTGAGACCCCTTGCCATGGGCAGGGACACCTTCAACTATCCTAGGTTGCTCCAAGCCCCATCCAGCCTGGTCTTGGACACTACCAGGGATGGTGGCCACAGCTTCTCTGTATAATCTGTGTGAGGACCTCATCACTCTCACAGGGAAGTATTTTTTCCTACTTATTTGATGACTTGACATCGTGATTAAGAAAATTACAGTTGAAGACCGTTCAATGTTTCAGGCTATGATCAGGAGATCCGTCAGAGGATTAAGTGTCCCAGAAAGCAGGATTCCTGTTTTTGTTCTTCTCCACAAGGAGTTTGAACAGAGTTTGCCCAGAGCAGTATGCAGGATACAGGAGAAGTCTGCCAAACCCAAAATCTTTTAGCCAAAGCAGCTTAAATCACAGTGGCTTTAATACAGCTCTATTTAGTAAAAAAAAATATGTAATCATAGGATCCTTTAGGTTAGAAATCTCTCCAAGATAACTGAGTCCAGTCATTAACTCAACACTGTCAAGATCACCACTAAATCATGTCCCCTCATCTACGCTTTTTTTGAATGCTTTGGAAGCTCCATTGATTTTCAACCATCAAATAGGAGAAGGGGAGACACTGACTTTAATAGCAGTGTGAGGTACCTAAGAAACACATAATGTGTGAAAATAATACTTTGTTTTATTGGAGTGGACATTCTGAAAAAAAAGGAAGTATAAAACACAGAGGGGACAGGAACAATATCAAGATGTGGGAGGAGAACCTGAAGGCTTGGGGTGCCAAAAAAGGAAGAAAATGTGGGAACCTTCTTTAGGAAGGGTGCTGGTCTGAGAAAATATGGGAGGAAATAAGAAATTGATTTGTTTAAAGGCTAAGAAATAGTGAGGAAAATTGGTCATAGAAAACTAGGAAGATATTTAGACAAGGGGAAGGAGACAAGGGTTGAAAGAAAAAGGGGAAAGGGAGGGAAAAGAGTAGAAAACAGAAACCTTTCCTCTTCTTGGGAGGCTTTTGCACTTTGTAGCAGCTGCAATTAGTTTTCTGCAGCAACCACAACTGTGTATGTGTGTCATCTATATCACATCTGAATGAAACTAAGTCACTTCACTGAGGACGTCTCAGACATCTTTTCTTGAATGAAGAGAGTGTGATGTGAATTCAACATGTGTATTCCACAAGCCATATAGTTTTCTTTATCTGTTGGATGAGTTCGGATTTCTCCAGTTGCTGCCTGCTGAATTGAATACATTCAGTTTAAAATCACTTTATCTCACCAAGTTATTAAAGGAAGACAGAACTTCAGTACTCAGCAATCAGGATGCATACCATAGCATTTATCAAGTTAATTTCATTTAATTACCCCAGTGGTTTTTAAATCAGACTCTAGCTATTTCTATGCACATGCATGTGTTAAAAATTAAAACAATAACAATAGAAACCAAAATCCTCAGTGGTGGAAACTTGTTCATATGAAAATTAATCAGGTTTATTTCATTGCCATGTATTTCTTCTCTAGTCTCAATTCCCCTCTGAGGAATCTGGGGAATGTTAACAGCTGCAGATTTATTCCATAAAGTTTTCTCAGACAAACATGCATGTTTGTATGCATGCTTGTATGTGTGATCCTATTTGGGAGGATCATTCAGGAGCATCCACTCAAAATACAAGTCTTTTTACTTTAGCACAGTAAAAGGGCCTCTGGGTCTCTGATACTACATTATTGTTGAAATCCATAGCAGATATGAAGGATAGAACAACCAAAAAAGGTCTAGAAAAGTCTACGTAGTTCTCCATAGCAGATAGAAATGAATATCAGAAAAGGTCTTTCATAATACAACTTGTCAAACAGGGAAATATTCTGGAAAAAAAGAAATCATCCCACTTCTAGGAAAAGGTGTTATTCTGTTTAGATGTATTAGAAGAACAGAGTGTCCATTGCCTTAAGATGTGGATAGGAGTGGTCTTGTATAAGTAGATGGAATGAGTCAATTAAACACCCACAGTTTAATTCACCATTCTAGACAGTCACATGAAAATTTGGAAAGATAGAAGAAGAAGCAACATTGAAAAAGCAAAACCCCCTCAGTTTTAATCTTCCTTATCATAGTCTTTGCATAGTCTTTTGGCAGTATAAACATTAAGGACTTCAAAAAATGTGAATAATTCACTACCATATTCCCTACACCTCTGTCTCAGTAGCACTATGAATTAAAGATACTGTATAATTCAGGTAACTTCGGCTTTTCTCTCTCTATGCAACTCTTTGCAATAAACCCCTTGGATTTGCACTTCACATTCTGGTTAAATTATTTTTGCCTATCAATCAGTATGACACTTGCCCTAGAATATCACCAGACACACCATGTTGTCAAACACCAACTTTGTAGGCAGCTTGAAAAAACATACCCTATCTTCACTAATCTCTTATAAGTACTCTTGACACTAAATCACCTTTATTGCCTATAGCCTAACATCTAGTGAATTTGCAGTGTTAATTGCTTTGACTACACCATTAACAGTGACAATTTCCTTGTAAATACAAAAACTTTATATTGCTCTCCCTTATATATTAAGAAAATTAAAAAAAACACCATTTAGCTAGCCATTTAGTTAGTTTTTTAGTTCTAGATCCTCATTAGTGAGATACCTGTAAATGAGAGCTTGTTCACAAATACATGAATCCCTCAGCTACAGCCATCTCCAGATTTCCATCCATGATATTTCAGACAATCACAGAATGGTTTGGGTTGGAAGGTACCTTAAAGTTCATCCTGTTCCACCCCCTGCCATGGACAGGGACGCGTTTCAGTACCCCAGGTTGCTCCAAGCCCTGTCCAACCTGGCCTTGGACACTTCAGGGATTCAGGGGCAGCCACATCTTCCCTGGGCACCCTGTGCCGGGGCCCCATCACCCTCTTACACTTAGTAGAGATCTTCCTAACATCTAATCTAGATCTCTCCTCTTTTGTTTTAAAACCATTTTCCCTTGTCCCATCACTATCTGCCCATGTAAATGTTCTCCCTCTTTTTCACAAGCCACCTTCAAACAGCCCTGCAAGTGTTTGCTCAGCCTGGTAGCATTCCTATATGCTGCTTTCAGGTTCTACCTCCCCCTGTAAAGACTGGATTTGGAAATTTGGAGATGCTCTTTTCTGTCTGAGGCAGGAATTGAAGAGTAATAGAAGAGGCAAGTGCTAGTCATACAAACCCAAGAGAATATAATGTGGTCCAGATGTGGTAGTCTGATTTTTATCTCCTGTAGTCAGGGGACACCTGCAAATGGACCCAAAGGAACCAAGGGGCAGATTTAAATATGACAAAAGACATCCTGTTTTTCTCTCCATTGATGGTAGGTCCAGATGAACCACTCTTAGGCAGCAAATGTTCAACATCACTTGTGTGCACAGTAGCAAACATTCATAAATCATTTTGTTCTCCAATGACAGGAAATGGATGAGCTAGGAAAGGTGAGGTGGTTGCTTCAATAAAACAATTCCAGACATAATAAAAATAAAAAAAAAACCCTGACTGTGTTTACAATATGCCAGAAGTCAACTACAAGAGTGGACCCTGTTAAAATAGCTGAAATAAATTGTCAAGAGAAGTGCTGGATAATTTTTTTCCTGTAAATCAAAAAAAGGACACTGAATTCTGTGGAGGGTGATAATTTAAGGTGTGAATTATACAAGGACTGACCAAAGGTGCTGCTTATCTTTGCTGGACTGAGCATCTGTTAATTACACTCCTTGGAGCAGGTTAGTTTATGCAAATACTGATGATAATGGACTCTTAATAGATCTTATGCGACTACTCTGCTTTTTCCTTCTAACACATTCCTGATAGGAATCTGACTCTAATTAAAAAAAAAAAAAAAAAACCCAAACAAAACAACAAAATTCACTGACTAGTGAAGAAACCAAACGTAAATTTACTAATTAATGAGAAAAATTGCTTTAAAAAGGAGCCATCATATAATAATAGTGAAAGCGCCTAAATGGTCAGAAGAACATTTTTGACAATTTTTTTTTTATGTAATCAGCCCATTCCTCATGTAAGACTGAAGCTGCCTGTAAACAAATCCACACTTAGATTGGTGTGACTCAAAAGAAAAATTTGCAGCAGCTGTTGTGTGAAAAGCACGTTCTGAGATTTGAGTTCCTAGGCTGATTGCAGGCAAACATCTGGAAAATTGAATTGAATCCAAATCTACTAAAAATTACTGTGCCTGTTAGTTTGTTGTGTTCACTTCAGGAAATGAGCAATTTCATCATAATTTAAGGAATTTCATTGCACAGTTGGTGGCATATACATTGAAAGAATGAAGTAATCTCTATTCCTCTGCCATAGAGAAAATAATCTTTTCAAAAGGGGAAACTGTCCCACTTCCGTCTCCAGATATCACGGTGACATTCTTTTCATGGAGTTTGGGCAACCAAATGAGACCTTTCCTAACTGAAAAGTGAACTTATTTATGTACATAGATACTGATTTGTTTAGACCTTTAAATCAGTGAACTGAATCCTACTTCTGAAGTTAAGGTGAGCTGAAGCCCATTCAAAATACCAGGGATTGATTATTGCTCAAATTTGAGCACAAATTTTTTACATCATGGTGCAAGAGAAAATTTACATCATGGAGCAAGAGAAAAACAATCTTTTGTTTTATTTTGAGATTTTTCTTTGCTTGGATTTTTTAAAAATCTGTTGACCTCATCTAAAACTTTCAAAACTCAGACAACATATGTGAAAATTGGTGTTCAAAAAGCTTGGTCTGAAAAAAATTCTTTGTCATTGAGAAGGATGTCCCATTTCACTGGAGTTTCATCAGTGTCCTGCCAAAAATATGAATAAATTTTCACCTTTTTTTCTTTCCAATTTAAAATAGAATTTTAAATGAAGTTTTTTTAAAAAATTCATTTAGTGCACAATAGTAAAAATTTCAAAACAGTCCTCACAACAGAGGTATGAGCCAAAAAATGTTAAAGCTTACTGTTTACCCAACTATGTACACTTACATGATGGAAGTTTTGTGGAAGGAAGGAAGGAAGGAAGGAAGGAAGGAAGGAAGGAAGGAAGGAAGGAAGGAAGGAAGGAAGGAAGGAAGGAAGGAAGGAAGGAAGGAAGGAAGGAAGGAAGGAAGGAAGGAAGGAAGGAAGGAAGGAAGGAAGGAAGGAAGGAAGGAAGGAAGGAAGGAAGGAAGGAAGGAAGGAAGGAAGGAAGGAAGGAAGGAAGGAAGGAAGGAAAAGAGACAGAGAAAAGAGAAAAAGATGAAAAAAGGAAAAAAGATAAGAAAAAAGAAAAAAGAAAACAGAAAAAAGAAAAAAAGAAAGAAAAAAAAGGAAAAAAAGAAAAAAGAAAGGAAAAAAGAAACAAAAAAAAAGAAAAAAAAAAAAGTCAGTCCTTGCTATTACACCTTCAGCTTAGATGACAGAAATAAAATGCTGGCCTCGAGATCTGCATGGAGTCATTCAAATGGCTTAATAACACAGGGGATAAATCACTATTATTGTTATGAAACAGGAGACAGGGTTCTTTGGGACTGAGAACTGTGCAACTCAGCTCCAACTGCTGTTCAACATTCAGAACTACCAACTTCATTTCCGCCTAGCATGTAATAAATAACACATCTACCCAACATAAAAGCATTTTTATAATAGCAGTAAAGGAACTGCAGAGAGTGTGATTATCATGAACTAATAACACCCCACAGAAGATATGCAGCCCGGCTTGGAGATGGCCTGGAAATGAGACAGTGGTTCACGTGGCTGGTACCGTAACTGACCAGACATTGTCCCGTTTGGACTACCCCAAAGTGCTACCACATTTTAATATTCTCTCCCTCTGCTGCAGTGATTTACACAGAGTGAGCTCATTAATCATTGTTGGTTTCCTCTCTATGCAATGGCTTCCAGCACAAGAGCCGAAAAGAATGCTGCGCTTTAATCCACGGCACTGTTCGTGCACCAGCTCTCACTGCCTGTAGTATTTTCACAGCATCACACGTCTCAAGGAAACAGAAGGGAAGCTCAGCTGGTCCCTTTTTAGCGATACTCTAGCTTTGCAGAGGTGACGACTGTACCCTCTAATGGGAGAGAAAGGGCTGCTTGGTGGTTAAAATATACAGCTGGCCATTAGCCAAATCAGATTTGCTCCATACATTTGCATAGGCTTGTGGGACCAGTGGCTTCATGCTTCACTTGTGCTGCCTGTGGAGTGAATCCCATCTCATTCTACTGCATGTGTTTCACCAGGGACCCCAGCACACATCCCAGTACTGATATTTGAATACCTGCTCGTGGCAGGGAAGTTCTTCTGGGTGGGTACTCCATGCAGTGCTCATTCTTTCTCACACAGGAGACATTTGCACATCCTATGAAACAATGAAAACTCAGCCCAACAGCCCCACATCTAGTATTCCTGGGAGGGAATGAATAGGGACACTAGAAAAATCCTGTAATAAAAATCCATCCCTCATTACCGTCTCACATAATATCCCTCAGACGAATTTTAGCAGCAGATGAAAATCACGTGAACTACTTAATTCCACATTAGCAAAGAGGCTGGGGAAGTTTTATTTCTATGGTTGAAGTATCCTTTAACTGTATTCACCCTATAAATTATTTTATCTCCTCTATAATGGGTGTTTGATAACCAGAAAATAGCTGCAGTGATCCAGAGCAGTCTTATTTGACAGGAGGTTTTAATCTTCAGATGAGGTTCGGTATCCCTATAACCTGGTGAATTCTTCTTAAGAGTGCTGTGGAGTAAGAAAGTATTGGCAGCTTTAATCTTAAAGTCTTTCAGACTGAAATTCAGCTTTTTATGGGATTTTACTATATTTTTGGGACATCCTGTATAATCTTTATTGCAGATCTAAAGCAATGTTGAGCAGAAGACAACAGCAGTCACAGAGAACAGACCAGTCACACCTTGATGAAAAAAGGATGGATCTGAACTCTGATCCTCCTCACTCATCTATGGGTATAATAAGCAGCAGAGCAGTAAAGGTCTGTTTATTCATAATAAAAATATTCTTTGTCTTGCTTTACTTGAGAGTTGGATTAAAAACTGGATAAAAGGTGCTAAGTTGTTCAGGAAGACCTTTTCTTAAAATTTTCTCACTAAAAGGAAATAAAATACAGGGTCTGGTTTGCACATTTGTTCTGCTTGAATTAGGAAGTTTGATTTTCAAGGGAGAGAGGTGACTTAAATTACCTAAAGTGCCTGCCAATCTCATTCTCCTGAAAGTTACAATTTGGGCCATTTTAGCACAATTTAAAAAATGGAGGGGTGCAATGAGCAAGAGTATATTTGCCTTATACCAAACAGTTTTGCTCATTGTCTATACGGATTTTACAGTTTTGTATTTCAGCAAGCTGAATGTACATCAAAATGATAAAAAGTTCATAATCTTTTCTTTTGATGTGGTTACACATTGTAGGGACTATTCAGACATCCATCAAAAAGATTGGTGAATTTTCTCGGAAAGAGTGAAAAGACATAAGGCAAGGCAGAACTATGGTAAGCTGAGGACTCAACTGAGCCTGAAAAGAAGTATGTTATAATGTAAGAAATGAATAAGAGGGAAAGAGAAAGGAAGTAAAATTACATAATTCAGAGGTGCAAGGCAATCCCAAACTCAATGCAGAAGGAACAGATTGTCAGTCCCTGAGGGAAGGAAGTGAAGGATGCAACTATATGCAAATGAGCATGATCATTTATGCAAATTGTATTTACAATTGGTCACAGAATTTTTGTGGGCCCAGATGATTTCTGTGAGAAGCAAAACAGCAGGATCCAGGTTAAATTAATACACTAATCTTACTAATCTAGTCAGAAGTTTTTGTGGGTTTTTTTCCCCTCAAAATATAGAGATGTAAGATACTGGATCAGGGCAGATATTTATCAGGATGTTGTTTCCATAGCAGCTACAACAGATGCCCAGAAGAGTGTAAAAAAAAAAAAAAAAAAAAAAGCCTGGGGTTTGTGAAAGGGCATTGTGATACCCCTGGGACAGCTTTCCAGCGGTAAGGATTACAGGCAGTGCTGAACTGGAGGCCACAGATGGGCTGCTGTGTTTAATAGCAGCTCCATCTGTGGACTTCCATGGATGTCTATTCGCTTCTTTGAACATGTGGATAATTTTTTATTTTCTGGAAAATTCTGTGACAAAGCTTCACAGTTCAATGTGCAGCATGGGAAAACAATCCCAAATGAATCTAAAACCAAAACAAGAGAAACAAACAGAAAAAGAAAGAAAAATAAAAGCAAATCAAAAGAAACAAAAATAAAGCCCACCTTTTAAATTCTCTGCCTAACTATGTCCTTCAGAGTCTTGAAGGTATTGTACTGTGAAAAAGTGAATTATTTCCCCTCCTCACTTTCTTCACACAATTCCTCATTCTACAGATCTCTGTTATATCCACCAAAACAGTTTATTTTCCTTTTGTAGTGGGTGTTTTATGCCTTTAATTGTCTTTGTCACCTTCTCTCTCCGTCTTCCAATTCTACTATATCCTTTGCAAAACAATGTGATAGTATATTCCATTCAGAATGCATAAATGAAATACAGTGATACAAATCTTATTTGGAGCCATCAATGAATATCTATAGTTAGGGCTATTTTTCCACATGTACGTTACTTTGCATTTGTAGAAATTAAATTTTCTCAACCATTTTATTACCCAGTTAGACAGTACCTCAAGATAATTCTGTGACTCTTTGCAGTCTGTATTAGATTTGACTACTCTGTATACCTCCCAACACCTGCAAGGGCTGTTCCTTTTTCCCATTATATGTGGATATTGTGAAGGACATAGGACACAGTGTGGCTCATGGGGACACCATCTGCTAAATTCTCCCCACTGCAAAACTAAATTCTGTGTTCCCACTGCTTTTTTCCTTATCTCTTAACCACTCCTAAGAGGAGAAATTTTCAGCCCATGATAATGTAGTCCGTCACTGCCCTGTGCAGCCTGTGCCAGGGCTGGAAAGTCTTTCTGTCGCAGACTTTTTTCCCAATATCTAGTCTGAACCTTCCCTGGAGGGATTTCAAAGATGTGTCAATGTTACATTTGGGGGCATGGTTTAGTGGTGGACTTGGCAGTGCTGGGGAAACAGGTGTGCTCAATGACCTTAGAGGTCTTTGCCAACGCAAATTATTCTATGATCCTATGATTCCATGGCTTCTCCTGCCCACAGTTAACCAGCTAAGGTTAGTGAAGTTTGTAAACAGCTGCCTTTTCATCCCATGGCCTTACTACGAGTTGTTTATTTATATGTACTTGTTAATGCATGAGATAATCCCTCTCACCCAAATGTAACTGGGTATTGACCCTGGCCAGAAATCTGTTGCCCCTGGAAAGTTTCTGAAGTTGTGCTGGTTTTCAACTGATACAGGTCAGGGTGGATTTGATACCTTGACGTGAAATCAGCTTAAGTGAGGATGGCTTTCAAGCCTCAAATTGCTCCAGTCTTCCAAGCCAGAAAACACTTTTCCATATATTGTGGCAGTAAGTAGAAGTATTTAATATGGTACTCCTTTTGTACCAGATCTGCAGACTACCAGAAGTTTTCTGAGAAAGCTGAAACTGCTCTGCAGGATGTGGGAATTTGAGTTGGCTATGAGGAGTTTCCACTGATTATCCCATTTGCAGGAAGGTCTGAGAACATGACCAACTCTACCTAGCTTTGGGCAGATGTCTTCACCTCAGTCACAGCATAAGCTAATCCTCATAGCTGCAATCACTACCAAGAGTCACCATTCAACACAAAAAACATTTTCCTAGATCCTGACCTCCTTAATATGACTACCCAATCTATTTCTTGAACTGCTTCCACATTACTGGGCTTAAAAAAAATGCACCACATAGGGCTGATTCCTCCTAATTTTCACCTCGATGAGTATTGTTTCTCAAAAAACCCCAAAACACCAAAACCAACACAAATGAACAAACAAAATAAAACCCAAAAACAAATAAACAAAAAACCCGAAATCTCTTATGGGAACAGTCACATGCTGGTGTAACAGCAAGTAAAACAATGCCAGCATATATCCTTGGCTGCATTTTGCTCTCCCAGGAGAAAGAATGTATTAGAGCTTTACCACGTGATGAACAGAGAAATAGCACCATGTTGACTGAAGCTACTCCTGATTTACACCAGGGAGGAGAGCAAACAGCTGCTCACAGAGCAGGCAAGGAGAAAAGTAAAATACAAAACTGTTGGAGCTGACAAAAACAAGGCTTTGGTTCTGGTCAGCATCACTAGATAGCAACTTATTCAGGTTGTGCTGTGCCCTTTTGAAGGAAATACAGTGAATTTGTGAGCTGCAACAGATCCCAGCAAGCTAAACAGAGCAGCAGCAGATCTTCTGATCCCTCCTTTTGCTGGTTGCTGATCCACGAGTGCTGATTTTGCTCTGGGTTAATTATGCCCATAGTTCTGTATCCCCCAGAAGTTCCTCATGTTTAACGTGTTCTCTAAACCTGGCTGTGCATATTTTTCTTGGTCTGTTCTGGATGCATTTGCTTAGGAGGTGCTGCAGAATTCTCTTTGCCTGTATCACCTCAAGGACCACTTAAAAGATATTTGTGCATTCTCTCATTTTGCAAGGACATACACCATCTATACCAGGCTTATGGCAGCAGGGACATACAACCCTACGGCTAAGCCGAAAATAGTCTGTAAATGTTAGTTGAAAAAAACTCACCAATAAAAAGGTTTTTTGACTAAAATTAGCAAAATCTACAGTAGAGAGAAGCTGTTAGTTTTGGTTGAGAATATTCTGTGTTTAGGTTAAACAGTTATCTTTGAAATTTCTGAAAAATCACGGTTGGGAGATTGTGCGGTTTCCCTCTTTTTATTTCTCCTCTGTTTAGGAAAATAAAAATAATTATCTGTTTCCCTAAGTCCTTAAGGACAAATAGCCAGATTGTGGCTGGAGATAGAGAGGATGGGACAGGATTTCTCAGGTTTAGGACTTACAACTGCATTAGAACTGGTGGAGGATGAAACTGTTGTCCTCTCACCTCTTCTACCCTCAAAGTCTGGCAGATGCCTATTTACATCCCTTTTTTTGAGGCATAGCAAAATTCTGGTTGTCTCCTCAAGTTAGAAAAACATGCAGAGGCATCACCAAAAAGACAGAGGGCTCTGTGATGTCCATAACCTAGATTAGAAAAATGTTGTGGCTAGTTTTATTTCAATGATATTGCAATAATTGGGGTTTTTTAGTTTTGTTGGGTTTTTTTTTCTTTCTTTTTTTTTTTTTTTCTTTTTCCTTTTTTTTTTTTTTTTTTTTTTTGTCAATTATAAACGAACTCATGGTGGACATTTTAAAAGTGGGCTCCTGACTACCTGCCCCTTCCTTGTTCCAGCATAATCTGGACAGGAGGTTCTCTGAAAACAAAATTAAACTTTTTGGTCTGTGAGTTTTACACATTTCTTTACATCATTAAGCTTGGCTTGCTGCACTGGCTTCAAATAAATTCATAGTAATGATGATGGCCTTTAAGTCTGGGATAACCTGTGGAAGTAATGGAGTAACTTCTGTAGAGATGTCATAAGCAGAGCTTTATCAAGAACTCATCATGTCGTGGAGACCTGTGGTGAGAGAACTCCACTCATAACAGCCAAAGAAAAGGTTCTAACAGCTCTAAAGGAAACCATCCAATGACTGTGCTGCCAGCCATTGCATGAGAGAAGGGAAAGGGATGGTAGAAAGAGCTTTGCATTTCACTGGTGACTGTCAGAAGTGCGAGCTGGCTGAGACAGAGGAAGAATTTACTCAATTTCATCATTTACTTGTTAATAATTCATTATCTGTGATAGTGGCAATTAAGCCCCAGACTAGCTTTTCCTGTTCTTTCATCTTTCAGCCTGCAAAGATGGACTTTGGCTAATCCTTTTCTAGAGATCTTCTATCTAATTTTTATTTCTCTTTCCTCCTTTCATCCATTGAAGCTCTATTTCTATTTCCAATTACATTCAATTCCTCATAGCTTCCTTTCCCAGCCACATATTATTATTGCTCTTCTATTTTCCAGTGGGATTCTCCTTGCACCTTCCTGACCTCCCCCACTTTGTTGCAAGAAGCCTGGCCCTTGCTCCATCATTCTCTTAATTGGCTTTTGACCTACCCATAGCACTCTGCCCAGGCTGTTTGTAGGCCTGATCTCCTCCAGCTTTCACATTCTGCATTTCCTTCTCCTCAGTTGTTTTCCTTAAAACATTGCCTTCATGGAACCCCCACTTCTCAGGTTAATCAAGGCTATTTTTTTCTGTGTCTCTGTAGATGGCATCCATTCCACCTCTCCATTTCAAAGCTAAAAGAGAGCATTTTACTGTAATAAAATGCAGTGTGTTTGCTGTTTTGCATTTTGGAGAATTTGTGTGATAGTCAGTCCTTATGTCTCAGCCCAAAACCGGTTAACTTAGCTTAATACACAGTATTGTCTCAGAAGAGAATAATGTAACATGTTGAAAGCATCAGTAAAACGAGGGAAATCATCAAGAATGTAAAATATCTCTGAGTATTTTTTGGAAAGTCAGAAATAATACAAGGCTGTCTTGCACACCATTTGTTTTTTTCTTCTGTTTTCATTATTTACATGCAGACATGAAAGCTAATTTCATCTCTGCTGTGCTTTTTCTGTATCTCTTCATAACCAGAAATACAAACAAGTTGTAGTTCCTCCCTTGACTGGATCACACAGAAAACATCTTGGGTGCTATACCTAGCACCAATGACATGGAGATACATTTATTTATAACAGTTTCCTCTGACGGTGGGGAAAAAAACCACAAAACTTTCTCCTACTTCAAGCAAACTGGACAATAACAGGTTCAGGAACTGCCTATTCTGATTTTCCAGGACAGGATCTTCCTGTCTGGGTATTTATAGAGCAGCTACCACTGTGGTATCTAAACCCCCTATTGATTTATTAAAGTGCACTCATAAAGCACTCTGTATTTTTTTTTCCTTTCTCTGTTATTTTATGTGGTGTTATTGTGGGAAAGCGAGGTCAATGGAAGAATGTTTTACATTTTGTTCTGAAACTGTTGAGGTTTACAGTCTCTCTGATGTGTTCCAGAAGCAACTCTCACAATGTGCACCAGTAGCCAAAACACCTTTATCTCCTTCTTTTGTGAATTTCCTTCTGGATTTTTGTGAGGAGTGAAGCTTCCCTCTGCCATCTCTCTGATAACATGGATAAGCAATATAGGATTTTGAAAACTGAGGAGAAAATTCTTGATTTCATGTAATAAGTCATCAGTGTCAGCTCAAATACAAGTTTACTTCCAACTGTTGCTTGTTCAGGAGATTGATTGCTCTGTTTTTCATCAGGGTGAGTTTTGTTTCTCTCTCTCTATTTTATTTTATTTTATTTTATTTTATTTTATTTTATTTTATTTTATTTTATTTTATTTTATTTTATTTTATTTTATTTTATTTTATTTTATTTTATTTTATTTTATTTTACCTTAAGAGACACTTGTCTTTCTCAGTTTGATGTAGTCACCAAAATTAAGGAGGTCTGGGGCTGGGTAGGCAGGTGTATCCATTTTTGAAAATGCAGTCAGAGCTCACAAGATGAAGGACAGTGGTACTGTGGTTGAGTCTGAGACATTTTGGGTGCCCACAGTGCATGCAGGGAGTACATCTTCTCTTTAGACATGTGGATTACACCAGTAATCTTTAATGGAATGAGAATACCACTGGAAAGACAACATTGCACCTGCTTTTCTGAGCTCTAGCAAAAAAAAAAAAGTTCTTCAATGTGCAGGCCCAGGGGCTTATCCCTAACGTAGCTGTGCCTCAATCCTGGAAGGACTGAGGCAAATGGGGAAACGACCCTTTTAGATCATGGCTAGGAAAATCTCTCTCCCTCCCTTTGCCGCTGGAAGTTAATATTTCTTCAGTTTCATTGTTTCATTGGTTTGCTAAGTTTATACCACCCTTTTCAGCCCTGATCACCATATACGCAATCTCCTAGCATATTCTCCCTTCTTCGGTACCTTAGTGTGTTAACTTTGCCACAGTGTTCCACCTCTGTGACCCCATTAGTCCCCTCAGTTCATATTTACCCCTTTGCACCACTTTCTCCCTATTCTTATTGGACCCTGACCTCAAGACCCTCCCTAGCTGTCCTGTTTATAACCCTGTGCTCTCAGACCCCTCTTTGCTCTTGTCCCTGGATTTTATTCAAGGCTGTTGTGTACCTGAACCTCTGTCCTACGTCCCTGGACCCCATCACTATTCCTGCCTGTGTTCCTGAATATACAGCTTTCGTATCTTCAAACGTGAAGCCCGTCCCTTTCACTTAGCCATCGGATATGTTGTAGCAGCGTCTATGATATATTGAGACCAGTGTCTAGGACCAGGCATTGCTCTCACGTTGCTACACTGCAATTGTTGAGTTATTCTTTAACCGTGAAGTCAACAGACTAAAAAGCTGGAGTATATTCTGGGAATGGCGATATTTGAATGAGTTTGAATGAGGTGATCCAGGACTAAAACCTGCTTATGTGTTTCTGGGATTCTTTTCCATGATGTCTCAGAATCTTCAGTTCATAGGGAGACTGGACAGGATGAGGCTGAAACCAGGGCCCAGATGGAATTGTACACAGTGGTAGTCTCAAATGAAAGGGGCAAAGAGTAGTTGCAGGAAGGTGTAAAACATGGCAAAATTGTGGTGTTACATCATCTGAGGGAAAGCAGCAGAATCGCAACTCTACTGTGCCATGTAGAGGTGCAGACAATGGAATTGTTTTAGATGGATGGATGGATGGATGGATGGATGGATGGATGGATGGATGGATGATTTTCAGCACTACAGCTAATAGCAATCTTTAATCACTACAGCACCACTCCAAACATCTGCGGTAAAATCCAGACCCTACCTGGCTCTACAGTAAGGGATCCCTGTCCATGATATGCCATAGGAAGGGGAAACATTTTTCCATGACATAACATTTTTCTGCCGTCATTCCTATCAGTCCCCAGAACCTCCAGAGTCTTGATGACTGGCACTCTCTGCCATGCTGGTAAGGATGGGATAGGATGGGGAATCTGTAGGGAAGGATTGTTACTACTGGGCAGAGCTGGCTATTGTAGCATTGTAAGTGGGTTCTGAGCTGTGTATACGGACAAGATAGCACAGGGGGGTTTTTGTAGACAGAAGCAGCATTCAGAGCATCCAGAATATATTTGCCTGAAACTTGCATACATAAAAACCAAAGCAAACAAGTGATATTTAAAATCAATAAATATTTTTGTGCATTTTAAGACAAATTCAAATTAAATTGGTACCTATAATACCCAATATGCTGAAAATTTAAACCTCCATAAGCAAAAAATATGCCAGTGTTTTGTTGTTTTTTTTTGGAATTAGTATGTATTAAGTACAGCCAGCACTTGTTCATCACTGTTCTGTGCTGACACTGGAACAGACATTCAGTATAATCAAATCCAGGTTTCCTTATTTTTTCTTCCCCCTCATTTCCATTCTGACCAACGCATTTCATTCAGTCCATATGAATGAAGTTCAGCTATTAATTTTATATAACCTGATCTCTGTCACAGAATAAATAATACAGTATTTGTTGCCAAATTAGAATACTCTAACTGAAATAGATAAGTGCATTTAGTGAAGCCAGGCCATAATTTGCTTGAACCAATATTAGTAAGGCAGCCAACATATGGGATTTTAAACCCAAAGTACATTTGTAGATGAGTTTTTATAATGCAAATGGATATACATTTTTCCAAAGCAATGTATATCCAATAAAACCCACTAGCTTCCTGAGTGTCAGCTGACACAGGAGTGGATGTTATCTTTCCTCTTTGCAATTTCATCTTTATTGAACATCTTTCTATATTTATTTAGTTTGATTTATTTTGTTTCTGATAGAAACACTTTCAAAAGCAGAATTCTTGCCTGTGATTTCAGGTTCATTCTCCAATTTCTCAGTAGCAGTCCAATATTATAAATTAATCTGGAAGGGAAGGCAAATTTCCAATACATACCTGTAATTATTTTGCAGTCCTCTCTGTCCTTGACATCTGAAATAGTGTATTCTGAAATAGTCATGAAATGAAACCACCTAAAGAAAAAGCTTTTAGAAAAGAGGTGCTGAGACATTTCTACCTGGTTGGTCTGAATGTAGTAACTTATTTTGAGCACTGATCTGTGCAAGCAAAACTGTTATTAGATTGGTTGAATATACTAATCCAGAAAAGTGCTTCTATCACTCACATTTTCAGCTGCTGAAAAGACAGTTGTATTCATGCATCCTTTGCAGGTTCTACTACTAGATGAAAAATTTTGAACTGTTTTGGTGTGGTTCACCAACACCAGGAATCTGTAACTGATGGTAATTTTGGAGGGGAAAATTAAAGTCAGTTATAATAAACTGTGTAATTGTGTGTCTGCAAAGTGAAATCGCTTCCTAGCTGCAGGTTTGTTTCACTTACATGCCTGTTGAGAATAAATAGTCAGCTCTCCTTGCATGCATGTTACTGACTCTGTAAAACCTGATCAGACACACCATGCCTGAACAGACCTTCAGAGTTTCAGATTTCTGGATGTATAATATCAAACTAAAATAAACACAGAGGGTTGACCACCAAAACCTTGGACTGCTTGTCTTTCAAAACATTCCCCAAAATTTCAGTGAAGGAAAATGTGAAGCCTCTAATGATTCCAACTAGCCTTTGCTCTTCTCCCAGATTTTGACGTCTGTCACGTGTTACAGCAGAGGTGGTTTATGGATAGAAGAGACCCAACTAAGCTGAGCAGCCAGAGATGTATTCCAGCTAAAATACACTACAGTTTTCCCCTCACTTTTGAATAATGTGTAGATTTAATTTCATTTTTAGGGTGTAAAACCTGCTGTTATCTCTCATTCTTGATTATCTCTCAATTTTGCTGTGCAGAAATGTTGAAGAGGTTAACTTTAATTTTGACATAATGAAACTAAAAGTTTGTTGTGGGTGATGTTGGTGCAGCTACAAGGTAATTTCCTCACTTTGCAGAGCTTGTTTGGAGGTAACTGCTGCTTTGACAGTAAATAAATCAGTGCAATTATATAAATAGAAAGGTGGGGACAGACTCTGTTGCAATAGGACAAGGGGTAATTGTTTTAATCTAAAGGAGAGTAGAGTTAGCTTAGATTTTTACAATGAGGGTGGTAAAATGCTGGGAAGAAGTTGTCCAGAGAGGTAGTGGATGTCTCATCCCCAGAAACATGGAAGGCCATTTTGGACAGGGATCTGAACAGCCTGATTTAGCTGAAGATTAAGTCCCTGCTCATTGCAGAGGGGTTGGACTAAACGATCTTTAATGTCCCTTTCAATCCCACATTCCATTATTCTGTGAAACTCCATCATGAATCTCTTCATCTATGTTCTCAAAGGATATTTGTACGCTGTTCTACCACATGAATTTTCCTATCATAATAATTGTTTTTACCCAAAACAACTATGTCCTCAGAGTACTGAGAGTTTTAATTATAGCCATCAGAAGCTTAAACTGAGCACTGAACTGGAATCAACACAGAAGGTCATTCCTTTATCTTTCATCTGTCCTTCATGGAAATCAGGCTAGTTACCAAACCATATGTGTTTGAATTGATGATCATCTGACCTACTTTCTCATTTCTGCTCTGCCAATATCTGCATCTAGATTTAAATGTTGTAATTCTTACTGTAATCAGTGGAGGCAGTCCATATGGATAATATGGCTCAGAGATGCAGAATTGCAGGACTACCTCAATGCAGGTGATCTTATCTTATTTTAGGATGAGAGGAGTCACATTTTCTTGACCGTTAAGTATTTGTTTCACAGTGTTACTGAGAAATGAGATGAGTAAGGCAGGATAAGTAATATACTTGCCTGGAAAGATTAGGGTGAAATCCAGACCTCATGGAAGTTTCAGGTGAAATTCATGCTGATTTTAGGTCCTAGACATTCTTTATCTCTCAGGAAGCATCAGCTTTCTGATGGTTTTTGCTCAACAATACTACACTGACGCTGCTGGGACAATGCCAGTATCCTCACATGAGGGTCTGTCCCTGAATTACCCATTTATGGCACAAAGACAAGCAGTAATAGTGCAGACCCACATTAAAGAAGGACATTTGTTTCTTATGAAATCAGTTAACAGACACAAAACCCACTTGAAATTAATAGAAGCTAATTGAAAGTAGTGGAGAATTACCTGAAAATATAGGACAAGATGAAATTAATTGAAGATAATTGATAGTGACTGGAATTAATAAAAAAATTGAAACAAATTTGGCTTAATTGAAATTTATTGAAAATGAATTAAACTCAATAATTCAAAACCTATTTAATTTAATAGAATCTAATTCATTTTAAATTCATACAATGTTTAATAGTAACATAACATTCTTAAAAGTGATTTTTATTGGATGTTTTATTTGTATAAGACTTTTCTAATATAAGAGTAAGAATAAATTTTAATGGAAAAAAATGATGCAGAGCAGAGAAAATTCAGACTCTTTTTGGAATAGTATGGGAATAGTGTGTGATACTGATAACAAAAGTTCCTGACAGGATTTAGTTGGATTAAAATAAAGTCTTATGGATTTTATCTCATGGTTGAGACTTTTATTAGAGTTTAATGAGAACATTCTACTCATTAAGATGTTGGCTTTGATTTGATAAATAACTTTTTGACCAGATATGGAATCCAGCATCTGTCTTCTTTGCAAATGTACTGTAAGAACCCTTATTTGTTTTCTTTAATGATGAAACATTTTAAGTGTTATGAGCTTGCTTACAGATTTCCTTCTGTTATATCAGCAGTGTTTTTATCATCTATTTCCATGTCCCTCCATGTGCTTCAGCTGAAAGAACTAAATACTTTCTCACATAGGCCCATTAACAGATATATTCATCTTAGTGTTTGAATTATACTCTTTGTGGATGTGTGTTCTTGCTGTAACTTTTAGGAAGCTGAAGGAAAATGTGAAGTAGATTTTTTACTGAAGTGGCAGTGAGATCCAGTATTTCAAGAATGCAAGAGACAAAGAAATCAGAAAAAATATTCCAAAAAAACAACAAAACCAGAACATAATGTATACTGAGTATTTTTCAAACTAATAAAAATACTAAAGATAATTCTAAAGGTTCTATCTCTAGTTAAGATGTAATATCTAAGTGTACATAAAAGACAAATACCTCTTAGGAAAGCTGGAAAAGCTGATGCTGCTTTTATAAAAACAAACATACGTCCAAGTTATAGTAAATAAAAAAAGAAAAAAATACTGATAGGTATTTTATGCACATTTATAAATGCTTAACAGAGGCCTGGAAATATTGGTGCTGGGAAAAATCCAGATTTCCTGTTTACACCTGTGCAAATCCTTAATGTTTGTACTTATCTGCCAATTTCCTGAAAAAGTTAGGCAAAAGTAGCCGAAGTCCTTTGCTTCATTCATATTTCTTTATGGCATGTACACAACTCATGAAGTTTAATCCTATTTTAAGGAGGCAAACAAGTTGGGATTCAGCTGACAGACTAAGATACAAAAAGACTGAATATAGGTTTTCACAAACACACTTCTGGCACCACTTCCACTCTAGCCATTGGAGAATAGTCAGTAGTCAATGGAGACATTCAGCTGACTAAATAATGATTGTCTTTTTTACATCAAGATGAGTAGATCTCTGCACCCACTGAACATCCTGGGACTTGATTCTGTCCTACATATAACACTGGCTGCCATTCAAACTGTTAGGCTCCAAGTTACTCATGGCACACGACAATCAGGATCTACAGAGTAATTTTGGTCAGCTGGAGATCACTCAGGATGCCTTAAGAATCTTAAAGAGTGTTCAGTTTTTGTGCCAAAGCTGCTAGCTCATGTCCCTGTCCACAATGACAATGCATGCATACACTGAGGTAATCTTTAGTCATCTACACGCCAATCTCTAAATTTATGTACTCTAACCAATAGGTTGAATCACACCACTAGTTGAACACAGCCACTAAAATCAGATTAGAGAGTACTCTGTGCACTCCAGAAAGAATTTTGTTTTAGAAAATATGTTTGTTTATACTAAAACACAGGGATTCTTTCTGAGAAGAAGGACAAATGAAAGAAAAAAAAAAAAAAGAAAAAAAAAAAGAACTTGGGAGAACTGAGAAAGAAAAGGAGGCATAAAAAAGGAGCAAAGAAAAATCGGAGACAGAAGAAGGATAAACAAAAGAAGATTAAAGGAATAAGAATTGGATGAACAGACCGTCTACAATTGTCACCCTGTGTGTACAAAACAGGTTTCATGTGTTCTCAAACAAATTCCCAAGAATTTGCTGTGACATCTCTAGCTGGTCGTGTGTTGTGCTAGATGTCTTATGCTAGCAGGAACCCGGCAAAACTGCCTCCACCTGAAAGCTCCCAAAGCACAGATTGCTTTAGTAGCAGTTATCAGGGAAGTTCTGATGGGAAGCAAAGCACATTGTGGAGCTCTGGAGAGAACTGTGAAATGCACCTCAGGAATGAAACCTGAAACTAAAATCCATCTATCGTTATTTGTCACTGTGAGTTAGTTAATGGCCTGCTCTGCCCTATGCAGTATAGGAGACAAAGTTTCTTTGATTTACTGATTATTAGGGTAATGTTTGAGCCACATGCACTGCTAGGTAACACTATGTATTATTCCTGCCCCCTAAAGCCTATTTACCGACTTCTGGCTTCCTGCTGTGACATTATTTTCTTTGATTAAGCACATCAGTTTAATTGCAAAATGGAAACAGCAACATAAGATGTGTAATACTTCTGAGCCAAGAAAAAACCACCACGAAAGTTTTGGGTGGGAAAGGGCCCATAAATTTATTTCCATGTCCTGTGTTCAACCAGAAGCATGTGGGATGGTAGAGGAAAGGAAAATAAATCGAATCCTTTGAGTATTTAAATCGGTCTGTGTAACCTCTTGCAGTGCTGTGCTGCCTTCCCACACCACAGCCTGTGTTTATCTTCTGATCTGTTCCTCCTTGAAAGAGTTTTGGAACATCATCTTGTTAATTCCCATCAACAGATGTGGGATCCTCTCTCAACATACGCAAAGGTTGCCTATCTTGTTGCCCATCAGATTAGTCATTGGCTTAATTTTTTAGGCCTTTCATAAAATTAAAAGTGTCTTAAAAGCAGTGAATGCAAGATAATTGAATGGACCTCTGAATACAACACATTTTAGAGATGTGGCTAATTAGAATTTGTATAAAAATAAGGCAAATAACCTGAAAAAAATAAAAAGCAAGATTCTGCTGACAGAAAGGTTTTGTTTCCCCTCTTGCACTCTGTGAAGAAAAAGAAAATAAAACTTATGGCAGGTTTATGAGATCACAGAATCACAGGTTTGGGTTGGAAGAGGCCTTAAAGTTCATCTCATTCCAACACCTTGATATAGGCAGGGACACCTTCCATTAGAACAGGTTGCTCTAAGCTCCATGTCCCATCCAACCTGGCCAACCTGCCCCCAGGAATGGGGCAGCCACATCTTCTCTGGCCAACCTGTGCCAGGCCCTCACCACCCTCACAGCCAAGAATTTCTTCTGAATACCTCAGGTAAACCAGCCCTCTCTCAGGTTAAGACAATTCTCCCTTGCCCTGTCCTTCCATGCCCTGTCCCAAGTCTCTCTCCAGCTCTCCTGGAGCCTCTTCAGGCCCTGGCAGGGGTTCTGAGGTCTCCCTGGAACCTTCTCTTGTGCAGGTGAACACCCCCAGCTCTCCCAGCCTGGCTCCAGAGCAGGGACCAGAGGCTCCAGCCTTGGGAGCACCTTTTTGATTTCCTCTGGACTTGCCCCAGCACCTCCAAGTCCTTCTGTTTTTGGGTGCCCCAGAACTGGAGGCAGCTCTGTAGATGGGAGTCTCCCAAGAGTGGAGCAGAGGAGCAGAATTACCTCCCTTTAACTGCTTCCCACACTCCTTTGTGTGCAGCTCAGGACATGGTTGGTTTCTAGGATTCCATTAACAGACCTATAAGAACATTTGGGAGGAGGGAGAAACCTTGATGTAAGAATCATGGATGTGCTAAATCACGTAGAAACATATACTGCAACAGTTTTGTGAGCATTAAAAGCATGTTGCATAGTTAATGTATTTTTCAGTCCGGTCTGATTTTCTACCAAATGGCTTTGATTGGCCGAGGAGATTTCTGAGAAGATGGGTCAACTTCTGTGATTAGCTCTGCTCATTTGAAATTGCTGTTTAGATATTCTGAACTCTCACATTGTATCTTAGCATTTGCCCTTTCCCATAAATCTTGAATTACATTATAAGACAGCTCAACATTATTCAGTATCAGCTTCTTCCTCGTTCTTCTTTCCCTTGTATTTATTTATTTATATCCTGATAATAACTTCCTTGGGGCATTGTATAAGCAAGACATGTATTTTGACCTCCTCCTTTCCCAAGGAGTGCAATTGCCTTGTGGTAATTATAAGATGTCGTCTGTTATTATGAAGGTGCCTTATTGCTCAAACACATCAGGGATATCTGATAATGTAATTACTTCATCTTATAAAGCTGTTATAAATCATGCATGGGGAACACTTTTTTCATATTAAAGCTGTCTGAAGAATTATCACATTGCATGGAATGGGGAATCACAGTATGGATAATATTGTGTTTTGTAGGTTCGTGGTAAGCAACTGCAGTATTAAAATATTTAACATGAAAAATTAAAGAAAACACATTCAGAAAGCATGACTTCTTTATATAGATTTAGGAGAACAGATTATCATCTAAGTTAGCATAGTCCAACTTGTGCCTTCTGAGGTATGAATAACTGCTGTGGATTTGTGTTTTACTTACTTTTTTTCCTTGACTTTTCTTCTTCCTCCTCTAACTTCCCAGTTTCCCTGAGTGCAGCATAACTGTTATAAAAGCAAATCAATAAGCACACGAAACATTGGCCATTGTACAAAGAATTGTGCTTTTATTGGACATCACTTTAATAACATCTAATGATTATTTCTCCCTCTTTCAGCTTCGGGGGTTTCCCAGCACTTTATTGATTAGAGCCCATGACAGAGTTCAGATTATAATTAAAAATCATCAATGAGCAAACAGAATGGAGTTCTACTTAGCAATCATCTGAACAGATAATCACTAGGTAAGGTGATGTGACCACAAAATATTTCCAATAGATCCAGGTAGAGAATAATTGAAAGTCACTTGATGGGTCACATTTCAGTAGGGCTTCACTGAATCTCAAATAAAGGCTTTTGTATCCTAAGTAAATGGAAAGTGCTAAATGGGTTAATATCCTAAATAAATAGGTACCTCTGAATTCAACTCTCTCACAACCAGGATTCTTGACTAGTAAAATCATGGAATGCTTTGGGTTTGAAGGTACCTTAAAATTCATCCCATTCCATCCTCTTTCATGGGCAGGGTCACCTTCCACTACCCTAGGTGGCTCCAAACCCTGTCGAACCTGGCCTTGGACAATTTTATGTATGGAGCAGTCACAGCTTCTCTGGGGAACTTGTTCCAGGGCCTCACCACCCTCACCGTAAAATTTTTTTCCTAATGTTTAATATACATTTCTCTTTCTGTCCTTTAGTCCTTGTCCTGTCACTATAGTTACTGATGAAGAATCCCTGTCCAGCCACCCTGTAGGCCCCTTCCAGATCCTGGAAGGTGCTGAGAGGTGTCCACATTCCTTATGCAGGCTGAACAGCCAAGACTTCCTCATCCTGTCTTCATAGAGGAGGTGCTCCTGCCCTCTTATCAAATTCATGACCTCCTCTGGAGGGCTTGCTCCAACAATTCCATGTCTTCTGTTGGGGGCACCAGATCTGAACACAATACTCCAGATGGGGTTTCGCAGGAGCAAAGTGGCAAAATCATCTCATACCAGCTGTCCACACTCCTTTGACTGCAGCCCAGGACACATTTGGCTTTCTGGGCTCTGAGTGCATGCAGCTGGCTCATGAGTTTTTCATCAACCATTATCCACAAGTTTTCCTCTGCAGGACTGTGCTCAATAAACTGTTACTGTGATGGACAAAGTTTTGAGATTTTTGGCTTGAAGGTGGCATTATACTCCTCCAGGATTTGGTCAAAAATGCAAGACTAAGGTCAATGTGAGAGGAAAGGGCATAAAACACTAAAACCAGAGAGAGAATCTCCTTTGGATGCTCCTGGCAGTTTATGCTTCTGGAGGTCTGACCTGGAGGGCAGCCCAGCATTCACTTATTATCTGTACCCAGTTTGCATGTTACAGAAGCAGAAGCTGTTTTCAGGAAGGGGCAAAGTGAAATATTTGTTATGAAATTCACCTATGGAGATAGGATCAAGTAAGGTGAAACCAGGAAGAAGACTTAGAACCCTGTGGTTGGATAGGGAGGACAAGAATAAACATCAGTTCAAGTGCTTGGATTTGAAATACAAACACATCAGAAATGTTCTGACAAAATTCAGCCACAAATTTCGTTGGCAAACTGATATTTACACTACTAAGTATATGGAAACAATATAATTTAATGAGGAGTAGATAAAGAGTCAAGAGACTTGAACTCTTTCTCACCTGCTGCTTTATGATTTTTTTCTTTATTCATTAAGTTTTTTCCATATTCAGTGTACATGTCTCAAATCCTGGGTACCATAAAGTGTACCACATCTTTTATACCAAACAACTACTTTTCTTACCTATATTTCAAAGGCTGCATTTTAAGAGCTGGAAGCCCTAAGTATTGTCCACCCTTTTATCCAGATTCTATCCAAGCTGATTCAGAAGATGCACTGGGAATTGCTGTGTGGCTTCAGCTTTGTCATAATATGCCAAAAATCTCATCTATAATCCTTCCGGTTGTTAAACTTGAATCAAGCTAAATCGTTAAACAAATATAATCTAAGATGATGCTTTTAATTTTATGGCTTGTCTATGGTACTCTTATGTTCTCTCCAACTCAGAGGATGCTCTAGGTAAATCTGTGGAATGGGGCTGAGGGAATCCCATCTTTCTCACAATACATTCAGCCCCTCTGAGAAATCATGTTGAGTGCCTTTACGTGAAACATTCTTCAAACCAACGAATTTGCTGTGGGTCTACTATGTGCTTCATCTGAAAAATTGAACAAGATGTTCTCTTAAAAGGTAGGACAGTTATCTTTTATTGTGAGGAATTATATGTGACCCACTGTCAGTTTTCATATACCCTTTTCTGAGCTTTCATGAAATATTTACACACTCATTTTCAGGAACATTAAAAGAAGTCAGTAGCCAACTTAATTTTAACCTACTTTTTCCTTGCTGTTTACTACGAGTTGTCTGGAATCAGTGTCTTGCTGACATTTTTAACCTCCTTTTTTATTTCTACCTTTGGTGTGTCCAACACAGAATGCCACAGCCAGGAGCCATCTTGTGCTATCATCCCAGCCGCAGAGCCTCCCTGACCTTCTAGGAGTTCTCTACATGTTCAAACTGTGAAAGGTTACTCTCCATTATTATCTTGATAATCAATAAAGGGATGAAAAATGTCCATGTAATGCAGACACAGTAGGACACTCAGACCTTTTAATTGCTATTTATATATAAAAAAGTGCATTTAGTGTCTCTTTTCTCAGTTTCTGCATGATCATCTGCTCACTTTTTTTTTTTTTTTTTTCTGGTTTAGACTGATTAATACAGAATTAGGTATGAAGAACGATTTTTTCTTTTCTACAACAGCCTTCTGGAAGTGCTTCACTGAGGAATTTCTATTTCTGGTAACTGGCATGTGTGCACATCTGGGCTCGAAATCTGCCTTCAGGGGTCTCCTCTTTGTCCAGGCACATGCTGAAAAGAGCAACATGCGAGTCCTTCTTCTCAAATGGTTGCTGCACTCTGCTGGCCATCCTTGATGTGCCACAGAAAGCTTGTGTTTATTTGGAAAGTAAGAAAGTAAGGATATATGTGCCAATGCAAATGTAGGAATAAACAGCACCTGTTCTTCCCCATATATATTATCATTAACCATTCAGTTTCAAGTGAAAAATTGCTGTGAGGTTGTGGGGCTGAATCTGTGAGTCCATCTGATAAGACTTATACTTCCTGTCCCATGGGTATAGAAGGGGTGCCCCAGTAAACAACGCTTCAGGCAGATCATCACGCTTGCATTGATTCAAGATGAAATCACAAGCAGTGTCAGGAGAGGAGCACTCGATGCATGACCATTTGGGGTAGCTGATCACAGAATCACAGAATGGGCAAGGCTGGAAGGGATCTTAGTGGGTCATCTGGTCCCACCTCCCTGCTCCAGCAGGAACATCCCAGAGCACAAGGCACAGGATTGCGTCCAGAAGGGTTGGAATATCCCCGGTGAGGGAGAACCCACAGCCTCTTTGGACAATCTCTCCCAGTGCTCAGTCATTGCCCAGGACAGAAGTTCTTCCTCATGTTCAGGCGGAACTTCCTGGACATAATTTTCCACCATTGTCTCCTCCCCTGTTTCTGGGCACCGAGGAGAAGGGGGTCATCAGAGTGGTCTCATAGGAGAAACTTTCTCCCTGTTTATACACATGAAAAAAGGAAAATCCTGTAAGAGCAGAAAACATGGAACAAAACCCAGCATACAACCTCTCATTTATTTTACCAGAATAAATTCTAGCTTAATATCTCCCACATTGCCACATTTCTTCAGGTAATATTTGGGTGCTTGTAAAATTCACCTGAGTTGAGCCCATGTCCTCTTACATTTCAGCTCAAGCTAGGAAACACCAGTTGCACACACCTCATTGCGCTTTTATTTTTTGTGGCAAAGCTACACTTTACTGATGCAGAATTTTACCTATAACTGGCACAGTGCTATCAATTAACATTTACTGTGCCTTTAGGCTCCTGCTGAGTTTAAGATGTTGGCTGCTATGTTTGCTATGGAGCTGCTATTCTCCAATTAGAATGCATGTTGAGAAGAAAAAGTTTGAGTACAAAGGATCAGCATTTGGTTTTCCCTGACAGACTTCAAAACGCTGAGCAGATTTAAGGCTGTACCGCTGAACTATCCCTTGTCAATATTGTGTAGCCTTACACAGTGATAGCAAACAACCATGTTACACTGTCTATCTAAACTACTGGCTTTTCTAAAGAGGGCGCTTTTCATCTGTCTGTTCTTCTTGTGCTCTGGGAAGTTCGGGTGTGATCCTAGTCCAGTCCAAAATGGGCAAACTGCACTAGTCTCTCAGTGATACTGAAGTGATGAGAAAAGCTAGACAGATACCAAGGAGGGCAGATTATTGCTGTTATTTTACATCGTTACCTTGGCACTAGCTTTGTGTTCATGTTTTTACTCCCAAAAGTCTGCTGCATGCATGTCAAAATAGTACTTTGTCTCTTTTTATCTGGAAACAGTGTTTTTCACATTCCAGGCCAGACCAGATGATGTTATTCATGTTGGTTTTACTAAGAATGAGGGTGGTCTTTTATGGGACACAGCACAAAGTAGTAAAGTCATAGGAGACATACAAAATATTGCTGAATACAAGTGCCATGTATAACCCTTTGGGGTGCCAGACACCTCAAGAAATACTTGCAGCACATAGACCTGTGCTTGCAGAGTTTCCGCTTGAAGACAAATCAAAGTGATTCTTTGGTGTGGCCTGTGGTGTAAAGCAGTTTTATTTACTCCTTTAACAACAAAGTACACTTCCTTTGTATGTATATTCTCACTGATGATTCCAGAATGCCTCTGAAGTGTGGCACTTGCCGATACATTCATAGAAGTGCAGAATCATAGAAAGGTTTGTGTTGGAAGGGACATCCAGCCATCTAAAGGCTATCTACTCCACCCTCCATTGAGCAGGGACACCTTCAACATTGGTTCTCATGTGTCATGGCCAAGCTCTGATCAGATTTTTCTCTCTTGGGTTGCTCTAGTCAACAGCATGATCCTTGTGTTATCCTTCCCAGATGAGGCTTATCCTTCTGAAGGAGTGAAGATTTGCACTATTACTTTCACTGTTCACTAAATGTCCAGAAGAGTGCTGATAGTCTCTGTTAAAAACTCAATCAGTAGCTGCAAGTCAAGCAAAAATAGAGTCAGGACAGTGTCTACAAGTTTCATGCTGGGAAAGCGTTGGTGCCCTGCCTAGCCTGGAGTCAACGGGACTCAACAAGATTTTGCTCACACAAAATTCTGTGCGGCAAGAAACAAGAGTGACAAGAACATCCCTACCACACAACTTAGAAAATCTGCAGTGCACCTTCTCTAGAGTCTCTCTTTCAGTTCTTATTGTCTGAATGGTGTAAAGGATTGAAGATCTACAACACAAGTGCTGTTGTCACTAAAACCACCCAGTGTTATTAGCAATCAGTCTAACTCTGAACTCCCATGTTTGAAAGTCTGAGCTGTTTTTCTTTGTTTTTGTTTCTTTGTTTATTTTTGTTTATTGTTTTTGTTTTTGTTTTGTTTTGTTTTCTCACTATCCTTGACATAGCTAAGTCCTTGTGCAAATTTGGTGAAGAATATAAAATGCATTTGAAACTCAGGATTCATCCAACTGGAAACTTGCAGAACTGCAATGCATGTGAGATTTAGGACATCCTATTTTCCAGAAAACTGAAAAATAGCAGAACAAAGCACATTTTTGCCATCAAAGCAAGGTAGTTTAGTTTTTATGTCTGTGTGTGTATGTCATTTGAAATTATAGGTAAGCCAAATTACCCAAAAATTATCTGGCTGGTCAGTGAACCACAGGGGCTGGCATTTCCCAGATGCCATGAACATATTCCCATTCATTTTATTTAAAATAAACTACTTGACATCTAAAATGACTGAGGTTATTGCAGATAAAAAATATATATACTTAGAGTGTAAAGTCTTGTGCTTATTCTTGCTATTGTCAGCCTGTAAAAGGTTGTGCTCTGATTGATATAAACTATTATGACACACATGAAAAAAAAGGTCTTAGATATTGAAAAAGGTGTATTGTTGTTGATTATTCACCCATTACTCTAATATATTGAGCAAGCATGTCGCCTTGATATAATACTTTTAGGCTTGATATAATTCTACTGATATCAGTGTGATTTTTTTTATTTCCATGGCTGTTGGATCAGACCTTTAATGAAATTGTAAAAGCTCCCCATTTGTTTAAGGTATGCTCATGAGGAAATCAAAGCAAGAGGCTTCCTTAAACCCTTTAAAAAAAGCCTTATAAGAGGCATAGATGATGTCAAAACTCTCCACACTTCCCTTTGTGGTCTCTAATAATAATATATTTGTGAATAATCCGTAATTAAATGAGAAGAGCATAACATTAATTATTTCACTAGATTGTTAATCAGCAGGGTATTCTGTGCCCCCTCCTCCTAGTAGCTAACCTGTCAGGGTCTAATAATTGTTGCCATGAACAGGGTTGGGTTAAGGTCCCCAAGGAATGCCAGTTCTCTTGTTCCATTAGTGAGAGCACATATAGATCATTTTCAGTACTAATCTAGGGCTAAAATCAATTATGTCTCTTGTATTTAAAAATTAAATTGACTCACCATGGGAGTAGGATAAAGGGAAAAAATACATTCCTCCTATTATGTGTAATTACAATTGTAAAACATTTTCCTTCGAAATGTAATTGCTGCCTATAGAGACTAAAGCTGGAGAGCTTAAACTGTTTAGCTGACACATTCAGTTGTCTTTCAGGTTTTCCTCTGGATTATTTAACTTGCTGAAACAGTCTTATAAACTTGACATTTAAAGGATCTCAGAAACAGCTCAGGGTTTAAGAAAAACAAAAAGAAGACTATACAATGAATTAATTCTATCATCCTATTAAAAATGTGATGAGAGTAATTTGTTCTTACACATTTTCTTTCTCTTTTAGGAAGAAGAATGAACACCTACGCATAGCCTAAGAGTTTCCATTTTCCCAAATACTGTATAGCTTTCTGCCTACATCTGGCTTTTCTTTTCATTGTTGGGTTCTTATGAGGCCTTCAAGAGCAGTTAATCAAAGCTATGCAAAATGTATGACCTGCCACTCAGGGACAAGGCTTTGAAGATCACCAGAGAGTGTAATATTGGTCCTTTCCTTTGCTGGACAGAAACACAGTGAAGATCATATGGTTCTACAGGGTGGCCATGTAAGATATTGCACAGATACTCCAGTCTAGGGTCAGGCTGCAATCCTACAACACTCTTTATTACCAGGTTTAGGTTTTCTGCAGTCTGTCTTTTTGGCCATTAGTAGCAGGTCTGTGCATCAACCAGCTATATATGCTACAGAATAAGTTCTTTATAGCATAAGAAACTGCTGATGAGGAAACTTGTCTTCCTATTTACAAATATTTATAGATCTCTGAAAGAATCTTGAGTAGCAACAGTACAGAAATAACTTGTATCACTCGCCATGCTAATCACGTCCTGATCTTATGAAAGATTTGTACAATATCTGCACCTTCCCTAAACCAGTTGAAAACCAGGAATTTGATTTTGAGGAGGTCAGTACCCCTATCTTCATGGGCATTTTTCAAGCTCCCACTGTTTTTTGCCAGCTTTAGAATCCCTAGATCAGTAAGACAAATGGTTTTGAGGAGTATATTCAACAAATGTGTGTGTTTTAAATTTTGTTTCTTATTGCATTATTCATCAAGCCTAGTTATATGCGTATTATGGATGTGAATGGCTTTCTATACAGTTGCAAGGATGATGTTTTCTGGACAGCTTATTATTCGTGTAGTTTATTTGCCATGTTTAAAAGTAGCCTCTGACCTGTGGATTCTATAACGATTGATTAGTCATTTATTAAGACATCTAAGAGTCCATTATTCATCTTCCATAAATTATTTATAAATGTGCCTCTTATTTGATACATGACTGCTATATTTAGAGTACATAAATAAGTCACGAAAAGCTAACTCCTCCAGTGTCCTAACATTGTCTCAATAGCCAATTGATGCAATCTTTATTAATCCAATTGTAATTTCTGTTCAAGTTAATATTTAGCATTAAAACAGTGAAAAATTCCACCTCTGTCCCTTTCAAGCCAACTAGACAACTTATTTTAAATTGTTTTTTAAAATCAGAAGTCCATCTTTTTTATCACCCTGAGTGGAAATAGACAGTAAATTTTGATTTGTGTGAAATTAATTCTCTGTTTTCCAGGCACTGGCAGATTCTATTTCTTCACAAATTTTCTACACAGACATGACAAGGTATTTACATTTTTCATAGCTGTGTGGAAAGGCAGAACTGAATCACAAGCATGCTGAAAATCCATGGGTGGTTTGACTTCAGCCTGATTTAATAAACTCAATTTTTTGAGGCTCATGAAGGAATAATGAATATGAGATGGAAATGGTTGCGCCAGTGGGAAACCAACAAACTTCTGGGCGTTCATCTAATTTCTGTTCAGTCTTGTCCTGTCTTATCTTACCTTATCCCGATTCATCATGTAATGCCTGCATCAATTGACTTTATGTATTTTTCTGAGTTTTATTAACACCATGTCAGGTAAAAAAAAAATCTAGCTTTTTTTTCTTAATTTTTAAATGATAAAAATATACCCCTTACCAGGCCCTTTTCAGAGCAGAGTTAATCTAAGATCCAAGAAGCAGTCTTTTCACTTGAAGAAAAAGGGTGGTAGGGACTGGTTTTTCTCAAGTCATTACTTTTATTTTAACTATTTCTTTAATTGAAGAAAGAGGTTGTGGAGTACTGACTACCACTCTTAGATAACATGAGACAGATCTAGAGAGATCCCAAGAGTAAAGATCAGAGCACTGAACTGCATTGTTTCCTGTATGACAAGCTCACACAGAGAGCTTGGTGGACTCACAGTTCTTATCTAACTGGAATCACTTTAAAAACTTGAGACAACTGGACACAGTGCAATGATTTATTTTAATTAGGATTAGTTTACAGGAGTATGAAGTGATCGGACAAGGGGAAATGGCATCAAACTGACAGAGAGTAGGTTTAGATTTGGTATCAGGAAGAAATTCTTTCCTGTGAGGGTAGTGAAGCCCTGGTACAGGTTTGCCACAGAAACTGTGGCTGTCCCATCCCATCCCGGGAAGTGTTCCAGGCCATGTTGGATGGAGCAGTCTGGGATAGTGGAAGGTGACCCTGCCCATGGCAGGGTGGCGGAATTAGATGGCTTCAAAGGTCCCTTCCAACCCAAGCCTTCCTATGTTTTTATGAAATAGTCTGAATTTTCACAGCTGGAAAGTGACAGAGGTGTTTCAAAGCCCAGGAGAAATCAGAAAGCATCATCATTGCTTGAAAAATCTACATTTTGCACCACGTAGATACTATAAGGCACAAAAGAACTGCATTTTGTGCTAAATTCTTTTGCTGTGTCCATTAATAAGATACAACCTCTTAAAAATCAGAAGGAACAGAGAAGAACTCAAATATAAAAAGGCAGTGAAAAGAGAGATATTGTCTCTTCCTTCACCCACAGGTGGCCAGTCTGTTTGAAGTCTGACCCAGCTGGGTTTGTGAGACAATGGGGAGTATTGCACTGACTCCACATCCTCTGCAGATAATCATCACTCTCCACTACTGCCAATATGCAGGTGCCAAAATAGATATTACACAAATAGAAGCTTTAGAAATGCAGGCAGACAGAAAGCAAGAGTATGGACACTCTTGGTCAGCAGGAAGCCATTTTAGAACTCACACAGTTTAAACAACTATTTTAAATCCCTTCTCACTATAACTGGTGTATAGAATAATGAAAGTATGAGTGTACCTGGGTGCCTTTCATGGATTATTTCCTTTTGCTCACCCTCACCACAGAAATAAGAAGCAACGTGTTCCAGTGACATCTGACTCCTTCACTACCTTAAAATACTTCCTCAGACAATACATTATTGTGTTTGTAATGCCTTCCCTGTAGTTTCCATAGCAGCTTCAAAAACACTGCAGTTTGTTGACAAAACAAATGAGTCTGAGACATTGTGATGAAGGACACTCTTCCCCAGAGTTTTCATCCAGAAAGGATCACTGCAGTAGCCATAGACAAGCTGTTTAAAGCAGAGGCAAGATAAGAATTCTGGACAATTCGATCGACTATACACGGGGACTCAGAATCTTATTTAACTGCAAAATATCTAATTGACCTTGAAGCTGAAACAACTTATAAAGGATCTGTTGTTTCAATTGCTCTCTGTCAGCTCCTCAGCTAGCTCTTCCTTTCAGATTCCAGCTAAAAAACCCCAGGCTGGTGGAAGTGTGATAGCACTGGGCCAGGGTGAGAAGGACTGCACATTCAAACAGAAGAAAAGTGTATTCACAGTATTTGCTTTAATTTTTCATAACCTTTTATGCAAAATCTAGTGACAGCTACTGAATCCAAAGATATGCAAAACATGAAAAGGAGGTTAAAAAAATGACAAAAGAAATGCTGTGGCAAAAGGTGGTCAGACCTATTGTGCATGGATTTAAATGAATAAGCAATTAATACAAAGATATTTATGATTATGGAACAATGCACAAAGCTAGAGGTAAGTTCAGTTAACTTTGCAACAGGATCAGAGGTGTTATTTGCAATATACAATATACTACTGTGTGGATTAGCTTGATTTCATGAGGTTTTTTTTTTTTTTGATTTTGTGTATACGGCTGCTGGGTACTTCAGACGTCTTTTTTCATACTTGCAAAAGAAGGAATATTCCTATATCACTCCTTTGGTCTGGGTAGACAACTGGTTTTAGCACTCTGGAACCCTTTTTTACCCTGGCCCAAGATTTTAACACAGGAAACTCAAAAATTTCCAATATGTTCTCTTCCACTGAATTTTTATCTTCACTGATACAAGTTTCTATAACTGTCATTTTAACTTTTTTGCTGAAATTATGTGTTGACCTACCTGTCAGAGATGTCAAGTATGCATCATTTCTTCTTCCCCAGCAGCAGTCTCAGGAAGACTGAGGAAGAATGTGTGACCACTATCAGCAGCATCCCCAGGATATCTTCTCTAGACTAAATAACCTGAATCCCTTCATCCTTTCTGCTTAGGTCATTTCCCCAGATCCCCTCTGACGTCCCTTTCTAATTATGTTTTCTGAATACCCAGTCCATGATTTTCTTGAAGTGATGTGTTCAAAACTGCTCAAGAGCCTGCAGATAAGTAGAAGACATCCTATCAATATTAATATTGTTTAATTTTAATCATTATGAAGTACATTTATGACATAAAGAATTGATTAATCTATTGCAGAGAAGTCTCTTCTTCCTGCCCCAAAACCAGGGAAGCGGCATAATGTCAAACATTTTAACAGCAGAAATTTCTTTAACTTGAAAAAAAAATCAAGTCCATCCACTATGGTATTCCTTCAAATCTATGCAAAGTTTTCAAATGGTGTAACCTCACAGTAAATTGTCAAATTGACCCTAGTGAGAGTATGAAGAATGCAGTGTACTTAGATAGCCAGCTTCCAAATTTTTGAACAGAGGTAAGGTGAGATTTACCTTTAGCCACTACTTTTGTGTTTTTGTGTGTCGTGTCGCAGAGCAGTAGAAAATACCTGGACACTTCCATGTACCAAAACAAGATTTCTCTGATACTTTTTAAAAGAAACTCCAAGAGATGAAACTCACGTTTAAGTTACTATATCTTAATTATTACCACACATCCACTGAGCCACAATCCATTGTTTGAGCAACTTGGCCCAGTGGAAGGTGTCCCTGCTCATGATGGGGGCTTGAAATGAGATGATCTTTAATGTCCCCTCTAACCCAAGGGTTAGACACTCTATGATTCTGTGACCATATAATGATACTCTTAACTGCAGCACATAAGAGGTAATTTAATTTACCACATATGGGAAGGTTAATCTCAGTTGAAGAACTTTAAACTTACTGATGTTAAAACCTGTATATAAGGTATAGGCAACAAGTTTAAATTACGGAATGAAGATCCCTTAAACTGAAGAGACTTTGTCAAAAGCCTGATAAGAAAGAAGATTCTATTTCCTGAAGGTATTCTTCCCCAGTGTTTTTGATTGTTCCAAGGAAACAATTAAAAGATAACAGTTGATGAATTAGCAAATTAGTTTTGGTAATAAAAGTGGTTTGGTATTAGTGGTTAGTCACAATAACTCCTACTTAATTATATAATTGCTGTGACATGTCTTTGTGTTAAATTCAGATACCATCAAAGGGAACATGGTCACCTACTTTTTTCTCATTAAGGTAAATTTTGGAGGTAGTCAGGGTGCTATAATCTCTGATAGCAAGTACAGTTTTCTAGACTAAACAGGGTATCTGCTACCTAATCCTTACATGATTGCTTTTCAGAGGAAAAGACTGCACATTATATAATGTTAAGAAAATTATTTTTGAGGAGAGAGAGTGCTTGTAGTGAAAGAATAAGAAAACTTCTTTCTCCACCTGAAAGTAGTTCAAGAGATTTCCTTTGGGATGTTTAACCACGTATGTCCAGAAATGATGGTTCAGGTTTCCCCATTGAAAATTTGATTGGTAAGGGATGTCCAGCAACATACGATCAATGACCTACAAGTTTAAAGTTAGCTGATGGATTTTCAACCTTTAAAAATGCATAGAAACAAGATGATACACCCACCATTTCTACCATGCCCTGCTCTACTCTGGCAACCAAAATCAGACCAGAAAGCAATTGCATTTGAAGAATATTCTCTCTTTTAAAGAACTTTTATGGGGAACTCTAACAGACTGGTAAATTTTTCATGGACTAGCATGGCCACTATTTCAACACAGTATGTGTTTTATAAGAAATAAGCAACATGAGCATTGCATTTCTGAAAAATCCCCTCCAGGAGTAAAGTTTTGCTACTCCAGTAGTGGAGCAGAAACCAATGCTGGCCATGGAGTGTCACAGTTGCAGTTATGGGAGTCAGAGCTTCTACTGCAAGACTGTGATCTTTTAAAGGTGTAACTGCACTGCAGTGGGTACACTTTGCCTCTGAAAGCCACAGAGACCCTCCTGTGGCTGAACCCTGCTGAGATTCTTTGTGCAAACTGAAGCACAAAAGTTATACAAAGGGACTGAGAGACTTTAGAAACATAAGCAGGAAACAGTGAAAAGAGATTCAGCCTGGAAGAGTGGAAAAAATGTACCACTTAACGCCTCTGGAGAGAGGTGTGTAAAGCAGTAATCTGAAGCAGACATTTGGCAAATGGAAGATGTGATACTTACATTGCAATAGTGAAGGAAACCTGTGGGGTGACAGAGTCATTCCTCTGGTAGTAAAACACAGTCAAAGGGAATAGCAGAGTGTGAATGTGCTTTTGGGGAGTCCTTCAAGGGAACACAACATCATGGCTCAGAGAGGAGGCACAAGTTGTGTCACCCAGCCACACTGGAAGTATAATGATCCAAAACCATTGTTACAATAAAAAGAATGGGGACAAATAGTTGTTTTAAGAAAAAAAAACAAAAACAAAAAGAAAAAGAAAACAAAACAACAAAAAAACCCCAAAAAACCCAAAAACACAAACAAAAAACCCCCAAACAAAACAAACAACAGCAACAACAGAAAACAAAACCAACCCCCCCCCCCCCCCCCCCCCCCAAACTGCAAAACAGAGTGTCTTGGGGAGAAGGGTCTGATCAGACAATCAAGAGGCAAGAGGGGGAATAATAATGAACAGCACAATGTCAAAAGCTGTTGATACTGTGAAGGAAGGAGAATTATTAAGGATGGTCTAAGGAGACCAGGCAGGAGAAATAAAAGAAACTAAGCACACACAAAAAAATTAGGCAGAATGAAGCAATTAACAGTTCTTAATAGAGAAGTCTATTAGATGAGGAAATGTTCTCCTAAGAGACACAGCTGTAAGCTCTTCAGTGCAGGCACCATAACTGCTTATATGTTTGCACTGCACCCAGCACAACTGGGATCCTGATCTTTATATGATCCTGTGGATTCCGCAGCAATAGAAATAACAAACAGCAATAATTACACACTGTGGTTCAGCTGTAGGGGACATGCGCTGAGGCTGAGCTCTCCTCTTAGCTACACTCAGCTGAGGTCAATGGGATTGTTTGGATACAGGCTGGTGGTGCTAACAGGACCATTTCACCTGGTTCATCTGTAAAAATAGAGTATGCATGGTTTCTACCCCAAAATCTACCTAATTATTCTCTGCTGTAGAGCCATGCAGCTCTACATTGTCCAGTTTCACAATGGGGAATATTTCATGCCCAAAGAACTCATGTGGTAGAGGTCATTGGTAGATGTGCAGAGCCAGGGCCTGGAATGCCAGCAGGTGTTTCCTCAGATCAATAAGATTTCCTAGAAGCTGCAAAGCAGAAATCAGCTCCTTCGGGACTGAGAGGGTACAGCCCTTCTTCCCCATCACCTGCATTTCAAGCAAAGCATTGTTCAGTGTCTGATTTCTTCTCCAACAGACAGGAGGGAATTAAGAGAGCAGACCCTGAGCTAAGTCCTTTTACTCTTGCAGGAACAAGTATCCTAGAGACCATGCAGACAAGGCACCCTGGCAGTGCAGTAGCTTGGGAGCCGTGGGTTGGAGACATTTCTGTGGTAGGTTACACGGAGATGATAGCCTTCACTGACAAGAACATGGTACTTTTCTCTCTAAAATGATGCCTTGTTTTTCTCTGGATGCATTATGATTGTTGTTATTATTATTACTCTTTTAATGGCTTAAAGCTAAAAAGAACTTGGGCTTGTCAGAAAACTGAGCAATTGATGAAGTAGCAGTTGATGACAGCAGTCCAATTCTAATAATTTCCTGTCTTACATTGTTGGTATTGCGGTGTACTTTAGTGAAATGACTGCAATAAGTGATGCATTTTCCTTTAGCTTTATCTCTGACTCTTGTGCATCTGAGAAAGACCCAGCAGTGGGTTTGTCAGATAAAGTGTCAGGAAAGACCATTATGAAATGCACAAAGTCAATTTGAATGTCAACAGGAGAGGCATGGGATGCAAGCTTTAAAGAGCTCCACTTTGAGAAAATGAGGGCACCACATTGTGTATCCCTGACTAACTGCACATGTTTCAAGTTGTAGAAGAATATCACATTTTGATGGTTTTTTTATTTCACATTGATTTTTGTTATTTTAGACCACAGAACTCCCCTAGCTTCTTGTCCAAGCTACATAAGACAGAAGCAAAGGCTGCCCAAAACCATGAATTCTGTGAACATCCAAATTTTATTGCGTAAACTTTCTCATTTCTTTGGAAATAAACTGCATTCTGTCACTATAAGAGGGAGAAAGTCCAGCTGTGATATAGTATTACATAATACTGGTTTTTTTTTTTTTTTTAAAGGGAAGTGAGTGGGCAGAAAGGATATAATTGTTATCTTACTTTTATAGGTTGTAAACGCAGTGAGTGAAGAGATGAGGTAACCTGCCTGGATTATAGGAGTCATGAGACACTACTTCAGCTTGGCTTCACTCTTTTTGATAAATCACCAGAAAGAAAAGAAAAAGTAATTAACAGCAAATGGCACTAAAATTGATCACTAAACCCAGTGAAGTTCTCTGTATCTCACTTAGCTCAAATCATGTTGTGATACTGGAGAGATGTATCATACATAATGATCTGCCTTAGGAGGAGGAAGATGACTACAGGTCATTGATTAAATACAGTGTTTTTTATCATAAATGCTGAAACCAATACCATAGTGAGCACCTTCATTCCTGACTCAGAGATGATGCTCTGGCTCCTGGGTTCTCAAACCAGTTGACATGTGACCATAAAGAAGTCATTTTTGTGGGTTTTTTCTGTCTCTACTTACCTGTATGTCCCACAAATACCCTTCTCCTGCAGTACTGCCACTCAGTAACTTCCAAGATCTGATTTCCTTCCTGACATCAGTCCTGTGTTTCCATCATTTCCTCTCACTGCCTCCACAAAACAGACACTGTTGAGGCATGATTCACACACATTTGAAATGTCTGTTTTAGGATGGGGTGAATCATACTTGTTTCTCTCCATTGACTATAAAGGGAGACAAGGGTGACTAATCGAGATGTAGATGTCTGTAGTGCAGACATCTAACATTAAATGAGATGAATGCCACTCTCAGAGCCAGCTCATGTCTGACAGAAATGGTGACAGCCAGCTGGGTCCACCAGAGCTTTGGCTCTGGCACAGCAGTATGTGAAAGAAAACTGCTTCCAATGCTATTTCAAGACCAGATAACCCTCTTATTGTTTTCAGAGCCCAAGCTAATTAGCACGAAGGACACAAGCCAGCCCCATGCAGAACCAGGGTATCTCTGCATGTTTCTCTTGAATTAAATAGTTCTGGGGAGTTTGATACAGGGACAAAACATAGTGACTCGGGTTTAACATCATTTTTGTGCTCAACCATAGCACTGACCTTGCTGTGCTCGAGCTGGCTCCATGCAGAGATTCTTGTGGATGTCTTTCCATGTTTTAAAGCAGCAGTGATGCTCAATGCATTTCCACAGCAAATCATCTGTAAAGTCACACTTGCTTCTTAAATCTTTATAAAATTTATAGAAGCAGGTTTAGTGACAATATGCTGAAGTCTGGAAGCGTTAATGCTTTTGATGACCATTTTCTCTGTTATTTATTTATATTGTGACAGGTCTTATTATACAAAACCCCTGTCTGAATAGGCTGAATGGTCCAGTTTTAAAATCATTTCACTTCAGAGAAATGTTTTTCTTTCATTTCTTTCCTTTTCAGAGAAAAGAATACACGGGTAGTTCAGCTAGTCACAACCAGAATATTACTTTCAATGTGAAAACCAAGAAAACTTAAAGTAGATTGTTTTGGTCTGGAATAAAATCACTGAGATTGTGTAATGACTGAGAAATAGTCACATCTAATCTCTTCTTAGGTTCCACAGACTCATTAGCTGGACTAAAGGCCTGCAAAACATGATGGAAATGACCACAACCTAGTTTTTCTAATTGTGTACTTACTGGGAAAATGACTTTTCCGTCTTACTTGTACATAATTTAGTGTTGAAAGAATGCAAGCTGAATTCTCAGGGATGCCAGAAAATCACTGAACTGTCTAAAAACAAATATTACCTCCATTTCCAGAGAATATAATTTGGTTCCTGAAACTCTTTCTGTCATGACATCTCATCTTAATCTAGCTTTTGAGGGAACTGAAGAATCCACAGATAAAATTTACAAGGAAAAGAAATTAACACAAAACATTAAAAAAATATCCAATTAATAGCAAAAGCATACCCCTACTCTCAGCAACAGTAAATGCCATTTTTTAAGAATGACCTTTTTGAGGCTGTTTATCTCCATTATTTTGAACAATGTTACTGCCCAAACATGTAACTTGCCCAAGACTGAACACCGAATTTTGAATAAGTGATAGAACTAAAATCAACTTTGTGTTTTTGTTCTGAAAAATGTTAGTTGTACCATAAATGTGTCAGGAAATTACAAAAAAACCCCCCATGAATAATATTTCACTTTTGCTGACATTTTTGTAGGAGTCAGTCATTGAAAACCCTAAATTTAAAAAGTTTGATATTCTTGGGTATTTAACTGCTAAGCAAACTTGGAGGGGATTGGTCAGCCAAGCTACATCTTCTGTTCTCCACCTCTCATTTGTTTAGCTTGTGAACAAAACAGGAATCAATTTATGTTTTCAATAAAAATATGAGAATAAATAATTTATTTCTACAGACAACTCTGTCTTAGGTTAAACACATTTTTCACCAAAGGCAACATTTCAAATGAAAATGTACACAGAATAAATGTGTTGTTACACAAAGTCTAAGCAGAGGGTGAGATGAATAATTGTTTGTGTAGGGTGATGGGAAGAACCAACAAGGAGAGCAGAGTAGTAATTGGTGGAAATGATGACTAAACCAGTATTATTTCTAACAATAAAGGTAGAGGGAAAAACAAAGACACATTTAGGAGATAATAAGCAGACATAAATGACAGGATTTGGACTCTGAATGTGGAATTCTCCTGTAAGAACACACTGGCTTTTGAATTAAGCCATCCATCAGTGTGGTGTCTTCATAAGGAAATGAAGCAAAAGCTGCTTCATTTTCATCTTCCCACTAACAAAATTACAGATCATTACAACCCAGGAAACAGATTGCCGACTGACAGAGCAGTTACAAGGAGAATTTCCACAGCACTGACTATGGTCAAGGAAAGAATTAAAACGTGTGCTAAAGTTCATCCATTTATCAGAGAAACAGAGCTAAATAACCTCACTGTGAGAGTAACTTAGTAGCTCCAAAGTTTTAATATTTTTATCCTCTCCATTGAGCAGTTGACAATGCCATCTATTATCTCTGATTTACCAGAGGGTGCTTAAATACATTTTGATTAGGTTTCTACTTCTTTTCTTTTGAGGGTCTGGGGCTATAGATCTGGAGAGTGCAGTGAAGCATGACAGAGAGAGACCTGAACCACCCAGGTTCAGCCAGCTCAGCCTGCTTATGAGCAAGGCTTGTTAGCATGGGCACAGCATCATCCTTATGCTGTGGGGAAGCTGCCAGCCCTGAAACAGAATGCCCTGAAGAGCCGTGGGGTCATTTTCCTCATGGACGTCCCAGAGGATAATTTGAGCTAGGAAAGCAATGGAATACACAGTGTAGATTTAGTTATTTTTGCACTGGTCACCCATCAGTTCTCCACAGTGCAGCAAGACTGAATCCAGCTTTACTGTTGCCAAATATCAAAAGACAAAACTCTTGTCATAGTGTTAAAATAGTAAGATGAAAATAAGGTCTTTATTTGGAGCTTCCAGGTGACTCTGTGGTGGTTATGGGCACTGCTGGCATTGGATTCCTACAGTTTTTATAAGTTTAACAACTTAGCACATGTAACAAATATTGTCCAATTAGAAGAGAAGTTGGTTTGGTAATTTTTCCCCAGCTGCTGCCCCTTTGGAGTAGGTCCAGGAGCTTCTTTGTCTAATTTCTTTTTGTGTCCTCTCAGATTCTGTTTGAAAAACAAAATGTTCTTTGTGGAGGTCTTCTTGAAAATAAGTATTTCAGGAATACTGAAACATTCTTTCAGGAATGTGTTAGAAGGTTAGCTTACTATACTAAAATCTAAGAGAAAAAGTAAAGAAAATGCCGGGAGCTATACAACACGTACTAACAGTTTGCAAAGCTACAAATATATGAAAAATTTATAGAAAAAAAAATCTTTAGACATCGTTATGACTTCAACACTATTATCCTAATGGATGGATGTCTTGTCTCCAAGGAGATTGATAGAGAGTATATTTGGCTTTAACAGGCTTACCCATGTCTACGATCAGAAATGCATGTTCCCAGCTTCTTACTGTAACTGGGGCCGAGACATGGAATTGTGGAATACACTGAGTTGGAAGGGACTCATATGGATCACCAGGTTACTACTACAGGTAGGGATTCCTGGGAAACTGAAGCAAAACTGAAGAAAAACAGAAGAAAAAATTGCTGAACTTCAAGAAACACAGAAAATTCAATGACACAAAACAACCAAACAAACAAAAAAACAAACAACAACAACTACCACATTTTCCTTTCTCCTTTTTTCAAAACTTGTGATTAACTCTAGACACAAACTCTAGAAAACCATTTTAGCTAACAACAACACATTAGACAGAAGTCAAACTTTACATTGCAGCCCTTAGTGATCAACAACTGACTTGAGCATTAATGAACTAACTTTTCCATTAGGTAACAGCCAATAGATTGCTGCACTCTTATCTTGTCTCTGTGTTCCGATGTCCTAGTTTTCTCCAACTGCTAATTTAAAATGCTTTTCAATGTTGCAAAGAGTTTAGTTAACTGCTATAGAACAATTTTATTGCCCTAAAACAGTCATATATTTGCATTCATTACTATGAGTCTTAAAACCTATTACTGGTATAAACGACAGGATAACAACATGAAGGTTTGAAGGGCAGTAGATAATAGTCTGGAAAGGGTTCTGAAATGCCTGAAGTATCAGACATAAAAAAGCAATGATAAACAAGCTCATTATTTGTTAGTGATGGTTATGCTGGGAGGAACATCTTTTATATCATTTTTCTCCTTTTTAAAGTTTTATGGAGAATATATTTCAGTCCTAAGCTGAGTATAAATTAAACATGTTTTACCCAGATGTTCCGTTAAGAAATAGCAAGAACTAATGAGCTGTATAGTGCCAAAGCTGTTAAGGCAATCTGAAAGGACTCTATAGGGCACTCTCTGAAGCATAAAAGAGAGAAAAGTCCCCTCTCCATAGTCATTTACTCCTTCTCAGACATTTGGGTTGAGCTCAGCTCCACACCACCTTGAGCTATACGTGATCAGCAGAGACAGTCCTGTCTTGTCTGTTTTGCCAAACATAACGGAAAAACATAACTATAATGTGAAGGGAAATTCCTTAAATAAAAAATAAACTTCTAAATCTTTTGGGATGAAAAATTTTAGGTCAATTTTCAGGGTCTAATTTTTAAAGTGCTGACCAGACACTACTCTCAAAAGCATTTCTTAAACATAGAGGTGAGCTGCTCAGCTTCTCCAGAAATCAAGTCAGTGAGGGCATCTGATCTGTTGAAAATCCCGTATTTAAAGACAATATTTCCCCTGAAGTACCCTTGTACATATTGTTAGGTTTGAGATCATGTTTGATAGTCAGACACACCATCTCCTTCCTTGTCTTGAAATTTTCTTCCTCAAGTATTAGCTGGTTTATTCTTTTAGCAATAACCACTCATGAAAGCTTGGGATTTCCACGCAAACTGTTTTAAACATAAGAACCAATACAAAGAACAGGTTGAAGGTGGACATTTTCATTGCAGAACAGACATTTTCATTGTTTTCTTTACTTATCCTAGTGTGAAAGGTTGAATTCTGCTCATTTTATTCTCTCTTAACAGTTAAGATTGGACAGTTATCTAAGCTATTACCTTTAACTGTTGCACAACATTACTTCTCAAATGGTTGCAGCTTCAAAGTCAATAATGCAACCAATACTTACATATCCCCAGGTTTTGAAACTATAAATACTGAAACAACGCCAGCCCCTCAGATCCCTCTGGGAAGAAGCTGAAAATACAAGTTTGCCAGAGCACCTACTCTTGAAGGATGTTCTGTAGATACGGGCAGAGGACTTTTGAATTATTCACCTCAAGATTACATACCAAGAGTTTTGCCATTACAAACCTAAATGGGGCCAGGGGATTTATCAAATGATTGCAAGTATGTACTCCACTTCTCTTCCCTTCCTGAAACATGAAGAAAAAACTCACATTTTTTGTGTGTATGTCTGGTTGGTTTTTCAAAATTTGATTTAGCTTAGCATGTTTGATTAATCCCCAAAGTTTCTATGATACCTAACACAACTGGATCTAGACTACATAAAATTATTAAATAGGTAACACTACATTTTCTCTTCATCATTACCATTATTGTTGCCATTATCATGGTTCGTATTAATATTGTTGCAATTGTCATTGTGATTGAAGCATCTTCATTCCAAAACAAAGTTCTATCAGCATAAAAAACCTTATTAAGAAAGGATAAATATGTGCTTAGTTGGTGCTTGAACTAAATTTTAGACTCTCTTTATATCTGATGAAGAGAAATTCACCTGGTCTGGTTTACAAATCCACTTTAGAATATGGTGAATTTGTCCCCAACAATTTTGGAGACAGCAGTCTCCACTGTAGATGTTTCTGTTGGATAACACCCACCAGTTTTAGGGGATGGTCTGTTTCCAAAGCAATCAGACATGGTGGGGTTTTCTTAAACCCCACATAAAACACACCCAAGAATTTTTTTATAGTGTTAGCAGAATGCAGAAACCTATTCCACAGTGATTTTGATTTAATAAATTGTGTCTGTCACAGAACAGCCCCATGAATCTGTAGTTCTACAGTCAGCAATGAGGAAAGGAAGTTATGTAGGGTCTTTCTCACCCATTTAAAAAAAAAATAGCCATGCAGTGAAGGTTATTGAGAACTGTGGTGGAAGAGAGTAGACAAGTGAAAAAAATAAGAAGAGTGAAGAAAAAGCAAAAAGAAAAGAAAGAAAACAAAAAGAAAAAAGAGAAAGAGAAGGAGAGAAAGAAAGAGAAAGAGAAAGAGAAAGAGAAAGAGAAAGAGAAAGAGAAAAGAGAGAAGAGAAAAGAGAGAAGAGAAAAGAGAAAGGAAAAAAAAAGTAAAAGGGGGAAAAAAAGAAATTGCTGTGTTAAATTTCAGCGGTAGTTTTTATCCAGTTGTGCTGGAGCATCTTAACCCACCAATATGCACCGTATTTTGGACACCTGGGGGTTTGCTTTGGCTTTATACACATGTCAAGACTGTTTTTTAAAAATCATTGACAGGACAAAATAAAGCTAATTAAACACAGGTAGTGTAGAAAAAAAATACAGCCCAAACCTTCCATAAATATTATTCAAAGTCTGTATTACTGTAATGTTACAGTTGCTAAGGTATTTCTGCTTTCTTCAGACCTAGAGCTGATTTATATTAATTTTTTAAACTGAAAATAAGTTTAGTAATTGCATAAAGCTAAAGAGAAAGCAGCTGTGAATGGAGTGCATGAAACAGCACAATTTTAATAGAAGCCGACATGACCTCAGGTGAGTCTTCAGCTGATCATTTTGTGTTAATCAATCTCACTGTATTAATGATCAGGTTCAAATCATTACCTAACTCCTTTAAAAAGACAAAGGGTTTCAAAGTGATCCACACATTGCTAAGGAATCAGGCAGACTCTCCATATAGGGCACCAGGGGTTAAAGTGTGTGGGATGCAGTCACAGTATGTAGCGTGGTGGGACTGAGGCTAACACAGTCATAGATGGATCACCCAGTCTGCAAATGGTGATTCCTCATAAATCATTATGAAAAATAGACTGACTCTTCCAGTTCATAAATTCAAGGCAAGTGTCTATTTCCATAAGGCCCAAGCAGACACGCAGTGTTAGGGATGCAAACATGCCACCACCACATGCAGTAGTTAATGTGTTAGCATTTTAACAAATTGAGCCACTTCACTGGCCTATTTATCAGTTCAAATTATTTAGAAATGTTGTTACCATATGTTGTCCATTGAAATGAATGCTAAACACTGCATTTATAAATGGTAATTTATGACTCATAAATGTCTCAGCTATAAGAGTCATTCTGCCACTGTGACTGGAATTGATAGCAGTTTCTGCACTTCATAATTTTTTTTTCTTTCACTATCCTCATTTCAGGAATATTGTTGATATTAAAGCTTTAGTGCCTCATAGAGGATGTTATTTAAAAGACTGTGCATCAGAAAGAGGTTATTTTTGTGGGCTGTCGAAATGGGTTTCTACTTTTGAGTAAACTTCTAGGATGAGATATTTTAAAATGGTCCCCTGGAGTATGAGAAGTGATCAGTTTTCAGCTATAACACACCTGGTTTATTGGCAATTTAGGCCCTTTTTACCTTCCCTGCAAAGTCTTTTCCCCATCTATATTTGCCTTGGTACAGAGGAGATAAGCATGAAGTTACAACCCTTTAAATCCCTCCCATGACAAAGTGCAAGTGCTCAAACAGGTTTGATGTTACTTAGCCTTGAAATTAACTTTTGGTGAAAATTATTGATTGGACATTTTTATTATACATTATGAAAATGTTGTCTATGTGTTTTCCTGTGAATGTTGTTTTCTAGTGATAAAGAGCCATAGACAGTCTTGTTGAAAAATGAATTTATCAGAAAGGGTAATTTTTTACCAAGTAGGTTGATTGCAAGTTCCTAGATGCTTTAAAGGCTAAATTTTCAGAGAGCCTTTGGAGTGTCACTCCAAAGTAGAAATAGTCTGTAAGTTTCACATCCAGAAGTTTGATGAGTATAATTTTTTATCACAAAGAACATCTTGACAGGTCAGTTCATTCTGTTCCATTCAGAGAGATCTTCACATGGCATGAATGTCTCTTAAGAGGGGATTAAGGAAGAAGCTTTATGAGTCCATTTAGAACAAATACTTGATTTTTAAATGGGTCTTATCACACAGATGGAATTTCACTAATGGAAAACATTCTTATATGTTTCTTATGCTTCTGTACAAATATCAAAAGGCATCCAAAGAAACTAATAAGGTCTAGAAGGACTGTCTCAAAACTCATCAACAGTCTGCAAATATAAATCTCATACATGTGAACACAGATACACAGCTCACTACTCTTTCTGAAAATTTCCCCAGAATATAGAGATGATTTTTGTAGAGTTGCTGTGTTAACTATACTGATGAAATATGTATCATTGTATGTCACCAGTCATATTTGAGACAACCCTGATGAAGGCATGCTGCACTGATACAAACAGTTCTATTTTAGTGCTTAAAGATGGATTTTGCATAGAATGTAGTCCCTAGTCAACATGAGTCAAGTAATACCAATGCAAATCCTCCAACCAGCATCTTGGTGTAGGAACATGACTTATACCTTAAATGTGTTTTGGGGACATTATATATTTAAAAACTTCTTAACAGCTATTCAGGCAAATTTTCCTTTCTTTTCCTGGCTGCTAGGGAGGCTGGGTTAAAACAGATAACAATAGATTTTACCTCTTTTCTCCTTCTTTAGTGTGTACAGCCCATGTGACTACAGACAAGGCATTTGGCCCACCATATTTTATTCTTCTGTGGAAGAGAGAAAATTTATTCTTCTCAGAGGGTCAGTAAAGGAAATAAACTATACTTGAGTAAGGCATACCCAAATGGTATGACTGTGATGCTCAAGGCAAAAGACAGAGAGAAAATCATTCAACATAAAATAATTGGAATTTTAGGTCAGATATTAATCTCAGAGAGAACCTAGTTCTCAGCTTAAGGACTTTGATAGTATTGTCTGAAAAAAAACCTACCTCAGGATCTTGAAATCTCTTCATGTCTCAAATAATACTTTCAAGTATCCTCTATTATTACAATGAAATTAAAAAAGATTATATCTGCTCCTTGGGGTTGCAAGTACAGAGGATGTTGAAAAACAGCCTTCATTAAAAACAGGATGTATGGAACTGGTAACATGAAAAGCAGCTATTAAATGGATTTGTTATCAGTGGTAATAACACTAAGAAGTCCTATTACAATAGTTACAAGGAAACATCTTTGAAATATATTCTGCAAACATTAACTCAATATAAAAATTAAACCTCTGCAAACCAAAAAAGTTTTTTTTCAGTGGAATGCAAGGAAACAAAATTACTTGCTTAACATGCTGACATTCAGAATACAAAATCCAGAGCAGAAGGCAAGGCTGGAGCTCCCTCTTGCCCAATTTTAACAAGCATTTTGGGATATTATATGTTAAACTTCTGGCTTTTGCTGTGAGTGTTATGGCTTTTACAGCTGACAGGGAGTCCTGTGTGGTCAGCAGATGAGTGAGCGTTGAAGGAAATAGATATGGTATCATGCAGTTTTATTTCCCCTTTTTAAATGTTGTTAATTGTGCTGTAAAAATGCCAGTCTTTGGTTGTTTCATCAGGTTTTTGAGAAACCTTTCATTTTCCACCTTCATATGGAAGTAAATAGAATTTTTGAGTTCCAACAGAAAAAAGTAGAATGTTGTGATTCCCATTGAAATGGTTCCTCTAGATCCTATGTTTTATTTATTTTTTATTCAAAACAACATCTGTTTGTTTGTTTGTTTTAATGCTTGTGAAATGCCAAAACAATTCATCTATTTATTTTGTGGAGATCAAATTAAATTCAGACTTGAGAGACTGACTTTCAAAAGTGCAGGTCACTTGCTGCTCTGGCCAAAGTTAAAATCACATTCATGAACTCAACACCTCTGACTCATGAAAATGTTGCTTAAAAATGTTTGACTTTTCTTTAATAAGTCCATTAAAACATTTGCAACCAGGGACTGGAAAAAAGAAAAAAAAAAAACAAAACACTTGCTGGAGAACAAGTTAGAATTCTGCTCTGTTGTATATTCCTAAATTTGAATGTCAATCCTTTACAGCAAGTGCCATTTTCATTCAAAATCAATAAAAGTTAAAACCAACAGATGGCAGATGTTAAAGAATATTTTCTGGCAAAGAAATTGCTTTTTTGGCTGAATAGAAAATTTGGAGATCTTATTCACTTTACTTTTAATTTAGACCTGCTCTTAGCTTCTACTGCAATTACTTTTTTTGTGGTCCTACTATTCATGTGTATGGTGACAAAATATCACTGCTGTATTATTGAAATGAGGTAAAACACTGAATTAGTAAGAGCAATTCCAATACAAATTGGGCGCTTTTTAAAATTTTTTTTTCCTCGATATTTTATGCTTATTCTTCCAGTGGTAATATCACATAAAAATACAGAGAATAAATTAAATGTTAGGTTTTCAAAATGAAGTTGTTTTATTATGAGCAAGGTGTCAAGGGATTAAACACGTTTAAGTTTGAGTATGCTACATTGACTTGTGATGTCTAATAAAGTCAATGGGGAGAAGTGGGCATTTGAAAAGAATGATTAATTTGAACCATCTTCAGTGTCCTGAGACCATGAGGTGAACTGTGCCCTAGTCTGACTGTCCCCAAACTGACAACAAAGAGAGCCTAAGGTGTCTAACACAGCCATAAGATCTGGAGTTTAATATTTTTCCTTTTTACATACTAAATCCTAGAAGGAAAGATGTTTCACATCTTGGGTGATTCTCCCAATAGCCATAAGTAACAGGAGCATCCAGGGGAACAGTGAAAAAACCCAGACTTCCATTAAAATGATAAAAATCCATGAAATCTCAGTCACAGGATCAGAGGTAGTTTGGGGTTGGGAGGGATTTTAAAGATCATTTTTCTCCAAACCCCTGCCGAGGGCAAGGACATCTCCCCAGGTTTCTCCAGTCCTGGATCTGAACACTTTCAGGGACTGAACATTCAGCTTCTCTGGACAACCTGTTCCAGTGCCTTACCACGCACACAGTAAAGAATCTGACCTTAAAATTTCTAAAAAAACAAATAAATAATATAATAATAATAACAACAAAAAGGAAGATAAAATTACATGAGTGAAACGCGAGTGTCAGTGAGTTTTTCTTGAAATATTGCTCCTCAAGAAAATTATCTAACTCTTTTGTAGATAGGTATAAGCTTCAGGGCATCTGTTGTGGTACAGCCATTTCCAAAACTGGAAATAGTACAGTCAGCTCAGAAAAGAGGAGCCCACTCAAACCTCAAACTGTGTTGTAACAGCTTCTGAATTCTATTGCCGACTCCACAGGGAACCTCTGAGTTATTGACAAATTTTAGAGTATACACACAGGCTTCTAAATACAGATTTATAAGTTTAATTTTAGGGATTTATTTTTTGTCCTGTGTTTTGAATCCCAGCAGGATGATGATATAGTATTGACTTTCTTTCCACAACCAACAGAATGAAGTCTTTTTTTATCCTTTATGCAAAGAATTCACTAGCAATCTGTAAATATTTTCTGTTATTAATGCTAATTTCCCAATATGATTATTCACTATAGTAGTCTTAATGAGTGGCAAGAAACTGTGGCAGCCAGAAAATGAAAGAGAGCACATTGTTTTTTCGTTTCAAGAAAATATTTCTCAGTCTTGTCTGATATTGGAATGACTGAAATCATCAATTTTCAAAAGCTGTGGCTGTGCTCCAAGGTGACACCAAATCTCAAATACGTGAAGGGAAAGATCTGTCCCACATCAGTTTGTCTCTGGGGCAAATACTGGCTTTACAGAAGCTTTTTGCATTCTCTTTGAATCACCCCTTAATAGTCATAAGAATAATCATTCTATTCCATCTGGCCATTGTCACCAACAATTACTGGAAACCAGAAACCCAGGGATGGACTACAAAACAAAGTAGAGACTTTCCTCAACGAATCAAACTCTGTAAGAAACTTAAAAACTTCAGCACCTGGAATTCTTTGAGCCAGATATTTGTATTTAATAGAGAGTGAATCTGTAGGACTTTGTGAAACCTAGTCTGTCCTTGAGCTGGTATCAACCTGTAGCACCCACAGCATCCCATGGCACCTTAAATACGTGCTGTGAAAAGCTGAAATTGCTCTTGTTTCTCCAAAAGTTACCCTCTGAAAGGCTTGTTTGATACCCATGATTCTTGCATTATAAGATACAGTAGAAATCTTACCACTCTTGCTTCTCCATGTCACAGCTTTAAAGACCCCTGTTCTAGTTTCCCTCAACTGGAATTTTTCAAGCTGTAGATTCCAAAGTATCTCAGTCACTCCACATGTAAAATCCATTTTCTTCCTTCCACCTGTCTGATCACTGTTCTCTGACCATTTTGATTGACACACTGAAAACAATGAGATTTTGGGATATAGACTCAATGCTCATGGTACTGCCCAGTTCCTAGGGGTCTCTCTAGCCAAGTCAAGCTGTGCTAATCTGTTCCTGATGGCTGACAGAATTTTCATTGCAGATATTTTCTGTTCTGGGATTGTTATTAAACTCACTGGAAAACTATTTCACAGGTAAGTGTGTCCCTGAATCAGAACTGTCTCCCTGAAAGTTAATTAATTTAATTTGTTTTACTTCAATAAGAAAAACTGAAAAAGAAAAAGGGAACAAGCCTATGAAATAAAACTGAAATCACCTTGTTGGTTATAGCCTTGTCTCTCTATCAATGGGAGAGTGAGAGACTGAATTGTTTCTTTCCATACACAAGATGTGTGCTCTTTCTTGGGGTATGAGGCCATATCAGATAAAAAAAAAAATAATTGTTTCCTCAAGTCTTTTCGTTCTTTCTTGTTTGGCTAAGGAAAAATGGTTCTGTCTCAGCCACAGTAAGATATCTATATTTGCAATCTCATTGTGATAGCTTGGTTTGACTGGTAAATACAAAAATACAAAATCTAGTAACAGAGTTGCCGGTCACGGTATGGATGCACTGATGCTATAGTCCTCTACACTGGCAGATGGTTAGAGGACACAACAATAAATGTAGATATTAAAGAGTGATTAATTTTGGCTCAGAAGGTACAACATTGGAAGAGGTAATAAATAGAGTGGTTTACATGGGAATGTGTAATTTTCTTTATGACCCTTTGGCTTTCTTTGTAATTGCAAAGTCCACGCAAACTTATGGGGCACAAATCACAGATTCAGAGGTGCTTGGAAAGGACTTCTGGAAGTCTTTAGTTCAAACCACCTCTCAAAACACTACCAATTAGATGAAGTTCCTCAGTGTGTTGTATAGTAAAGGTTTGAACATCCCCAAAAAAAGAGATTTCACCCGGACAACCCACTAAAGGGCTTCACCATCCTCATGACCATCTAGATTTTTTTCCAAATATATAGCCAAAATTTCCAACCTCTAACTTTCACCAGTAACTCCAGCTCCCCTACACACAGGTAGCTGCACAGAGCAGTAGAGAACCTACTTATTCTTATCCTAAAGTGAAACTTCCACCTTCTCCTTATGTCTCTCAAGGTCTGTCCCCTTGATCATCTGCTGCTCACACAGCCCTGAATGATGCTGGCCACCTTTGTGGCACAGGAACACTGGTGACTCCTGCTCAGTGTCTTGGCCATCAGGATTTCCAGCTAATTTTTGACAAAGCTGCATCCTGTTCACTCAACCCTCTCATCCTAAAAAATAATTAGATTGGAACAGATTGCTCCCACAAGCAGATATTTTTTCTGCATAAACTGTAGAGGCAATCTAGACCTATTACATCAATGTAGTTATTGATACTGAAAATACCTAAACTTCAAAATTCCTGCACTTGATTGACAAAAAAGTATGATTCTGCGGAAAATATGTTAATATTATTAGAATTAGAAATATGAATTAGAATTATGGAGAGATACCATAGAGGGATGTCAAGGAGCAAGAATGCATAAAAAACATACGGAAAGATTGCCCTCCTTTTTGGGCTCTTGCTTAGATTTTTCTATGAACGTTAAATTGTTTCCTAGGAACTTCACACAAGGCTAAGATTCCAAGAAGAATAGATTATCCAGCCTGCTGTTTGACTGTTTTATGCCAGGCTTGTAAATAGAACGAATTATACTTAGAATACATATAAATTCCTTACCAGGGATTTCTTTCTTATTCCTCTTAGGAAACAAACATGTTTATGTGACACTGACATCAAACTAAACAGTGAAATATGAAGATATAATGAAACAATATTTTAATTTCCTTTTAACTTCAGTTTCCCCTGCCCATTTTCCTGCATTTATTGCAAACTTCTTTCTTTTTTCCCAGTTCTTGGCCGTGAACCAAAGAGGAGTGCACTGAGGAAAGACAGCCCACTTCCTATTGAAAGCAGCTGGTTTAACAACAGTCAGACAATTTGCTACCATAAACATTCACCCGACACTTCTGTGAAGTTAATTTTGTTTCATTCAAAATCACTTTAGTTTCACAGTGGTGTAGTGATTATGGCAGAACAATAACCTTTTTAAGTATTCAGCAGGTTCCTACCTAGTGAAAAACTTCTTAAACATCAGTTAAAGAAATAGGCATGTATTTTCTCTGAAAGATCTTTCCTCCATCTGTTCAGATCGTGCATTTTCCAACTAAACTATAACCAAGCTTGGTATTTTAGGGGGGGAAAAAAGCTGTTTTTTTAAAAAAAATAAGTAAAAATCCCCCCATTACTTTGTGACTTACTGAACAGGGAAACAGATGATTCTGCTTAACACATAGGAGCTATGTGGGATGTGTCAGCTTTTCTACATAGTGGTCACTTCAGTTTGGATTAAGGCACTTGTTACTTCTTAATGTAGAACGAGAACAGAAGTAATAGAGCTCATTCTTCGTCATGAAGAAATTACAGACCATGGAAACTTTTACACAGCTCTGTTAGAGCAGGATGGATAACAGGGGCAGACAGAGGAGTGGAAACAAAGTCTCAGAGGAACTTTCATTGTCATAGATATGTTAGCAACAGCACTGGAGCCAGTCCTGGAGCGAGGAGCGCAAAACAAGCAACACATGCTAGTATGATGTGGACCAATCTGTAGGAATACTGCTCAGCAGACACCCCAGAAAACCACCTGGAAGGGACTGGATATTTTCCAGGTAGCTTTGCCTTCAACTCAGTCGACACAGTAACATCCAGGAAAAATAAGAGGCAACAGCACAAAGTCCCTGACCCACAAACGTAACTAAATTCTGCATTAATGGAGTGGTTTAACAGCAGCAGCACCTCAATCTCCAAAAATATTTGGAGCTTTGGTGTTCAAAATTAAGTTAGTTATCCAACACTCTTTCTATAACCAGAAGAAAAGAAAAAAAAAATTAAAAAATTGTGGAAATGTTTTGTCTTGTTTAAAGACAGGCATATGGGATGGGCCAAACAATAAGCCTGCTGGCATATTGAGTATTCTCAGTTGGATGGAAGGTGTGCAGCCCAGAAAGTAGGTCTAGTTTGAGCAACTGGTCTAGTGCAAGGTGTCCCTGTCCATGGTAGGGGGGTTGAAATGAGATGAAATGTAAGGGCCTTTGCAGCTCAAACTGTACTATGATTCTGTGAAGCTAGGATGAAAGTGACATGTGAATACTGAACTGATATACAGCAGCCAAAACCTTGGTTTTCCTGAGTCTGCCATGTCCCAGTGGTTGTGCAGCCCTTCAGTTGGGGCTCGACATGGTGGAGAGGTAGGCAGAAAGGAACCTGCTGAAATCCAACCGAACAACAGCTCCTGCGCCTGGGGAGGAACGACCCCAGGCAGAGGCTGGGGGGGACCTGCTGGAGCAGCTCTGAGGAGAAGGACCTGGGGGTCCTGGTGGACAACAGGCTGTCCATGAGCCAGCAGTGCCCTGGGGCCAAGAAGGACAATGGAATCCTGGGTGCTAGCAGGTCAGGGAGGTGATCCTGCCTCTCTGCTCAGCCCTGGTGAGGCACATCTGGAGCGCTGTTTCCAGGTCTGGGCTCCTCAGGACAAGAGAGACAGGGATCTCCTGGAGTGGGTCCAGAGGGCAACAAAGATGATGAAACACCTGGACCATCTCCTTTATTAGTAAGGGCTGAGGGATCTGGGGCTGTTCAGCCTCCAGAGGAGCCCCAGCTGAGAGGGGCTCCATCCCTGTGTGTCCCTGTGAGCAGGGATGGTCAGAGCAGGGACCAGTAGTTGTACCAGAGGAATGGGCATGGACTGAGCCCAGAAAGTTCCACCTGGACATAAGGAAGAACTTCTGTCCTGGGCAGTGATTGAGCCCTGAACAGATTGTCCAGAGAGGGTGTGGAGTCTCCCCCACTGGAGATATTCCAGACCCCTCTGGACACAATCCTGTGCCCAGTGCTCTGGGATGGCCTTGCTGGAGCAGGGAGGTGAGACCAGATGACCCTACTGTGGTCCCTTCCAGCTTAAACCATTCTGTAATTCTGTGATATTTCAATTCTCATTAGTGCTCTTGGTCTCTATTTGTTTAGACTTTGAGAGTGAACTATTTTGTGAGGGATAATTCCTATGTCTTTTGAGAAAGTGTAGGTTTCACCCATGGCTTAAATGGCTGGATCAGACAAACCTCCACAGGGAGGTTTGTGGAGTTCCTCCCTGTCCAGAAAATCAGGGGGGATCCAGCACTGTATCCCTTATGGGGATCTGTACCTTTGCCATCTGCCAACTTAAATTCATTTTTAGAGCTCTTCATTGTGACTTAAAGTTACCCATAGGAAATTAGTTAAGGTTTGGGCAGGATGCTAATGCTGAGTATTCAGTGAAAATATATCTTCAGAGCAGTAAGAAATGGCTGCACTTACAGAATAATATCCTTTCTGCACCTCAGCTGGTCCACCCAGGGCTGCTAAGGTACCATCATGTTATGTGCCTCTTTTGCTCTGTGCCTCTAGGAACATAATCTTATAAGATGTATTCTTAATGATGCCCCTGGTAGTCTGTGTCTTGGCATCTGGATTCTTTTGAAGGCTTGGTACTAATTGTACGTCTAAAATACAACCACTAACTCAAATTATTTTTTTTATTCTCAAATTTCCATTATTTTCCACAAAATTTCTGGATTTTTCTTTTCCTCTTTGTTGGGAAGCAAAATAATATATTTGTGAAAGAAGTTCCCAAAAAACTACTTTAACTTTGCTTTGTAGTTCATATCACCCTTTGCTGTTCATTTAACCTTTTCATTTCATTTCCCTCCTCAAACCTCTTTTTCTTTTAGCCACGCTTCATACATATGACTTTCCTACCCCTCCCATTAAACCCCATCCTGAAACCCTCAAAGCTGAGCGGGCAGCTTTAATTTCAATTAGCATTGATTTCCTTTTATAATAATAAACCACCCACAAACACAGGCAAACTTTTAACTTGATTTAGAGCCAGCTTTCTGATGTGTCTCCAGCTTTGCCTTCTGACTCTCTGTCTGTGCAGATGTAAATTATTCAGCGAGGGGTGTTGTAGACATGCTTCCTTTATTAACATCAGTGGGACTTGTGAGGCTGAAAGAAAATCTACCCACCCCACAGGCATCTCATGTTGGAAATTTATACTTTATGACTGTGTAGAGGGACCATATATCACCCCACTCTTCATAACTGTTATTCACTCTCTGGAAGGGAAAAAAAAAAAAAGACAAAAAAGGACAGAAAAAAAGAGAGAAAAAAAAGAAAAAAATACAAGAAGAGGAAAGCTGTGGTGTTCTTTGCATTATACACATCTTTTGCCACATTAAAAAAGAAAAAGAACACAAATGTAAAAAGTACTCTGTTAGTTTACCACTCAGTACGTTCCAAACATGAAAGGCAAGGAAGTTCCCAAAAGTGGGTTTCATTTGTGATGCTGTAATTAGTCACACAGTTGCTTACTGTCTGTGTAGTACTGATTTATTTTGTAAAACGTGATTCACCCAGATAAGATCCAGTTGGTGCCCTGCAGCTTTTCCTAGATTTCACTGCGGAGTAGATTGTTAGTCGAGACACCGACAGACCACCACCAGAATATTGTGTGGTCCACACTGAAGCATTATTTGGCCCATGGGCAGAATAGTATCATCATTGTTGCAAAGCACAGAATAATAAGGCAGAGACATATACTAACAGTTTAGGATAGCCAGATTCATCTGATTCATTTTAATGAGCAAGTAGGCCAGCAAAGCAAACCCAGCCATCTGTGCTGCAAAGACACTGAATGCTGGAATTCTCTTCCCCTTCATCGTCATATTGCTATATCAGCACATGTGCTAACTTCAAAGCTTTCCCATAACACATGTGCTCCAATTGCAATCATTTGGATGCAATTTGGTTTATGCTTCCATTTCCCCTCTGTTGATACGAGCGAGGCGGTTGCTGTTGCCATTGGAAATGCTTTGACATCTCTGTCTCCATTTCTTAATGTTCTTCTGTGTGACCTTGTCCAATAAAATCTAACAGGTACTGGCACCAGCTTTTGTGACTTGATCTGAAAATACTCACAATTATGTGCAAGTTGTTTTGTGAATGGTAATTGATGGTGCTTAAAAAACATGCATACATTTCTCATCGAGGTAAACAAAAAGGAAGGATCCCTAGTTCAGGATGTGAAAGTGCAGGAAAAGGCATCTTGCATGTTCTTTCATTGAATATTAAACTACTCAGCTTAAATTAAAACCAGCTGACCCGCAAGAAAATGCAAGCAAATAAAAAGATCCTGGTCTCATAGAAGAAACCAACAGCAGCCTTAGAACTGGCAGCTCTTCCAGTCATTTTTGCCCATTAAAGGCAATTAAAAATTAAAAAAAAACACAGCTCATTTCCACCTGTTCAGACCTTTAGTTTATGCTTCTGTTCATCTCAGGTATCCTTTGCAATTGCAAAGTGGGAGAGAAAAAGTCTCTTCAGAATTGCTGGGACAATGTCCTCCATTCAAGATATGACAGCCTCTGCCCCCTGCACTGCTCCTCCCTCCCTTTCCCATGGCATGTACATGGGATGACGAAACTCGCTGTCTCATACCTCACCTAAAACCTTTACTTCTGCAAGATGTGTGCAGAGACATGAACAACCAACCAGAAATGTAACATTAGATGCATGCAGGATCTAAAGGGACAGACACTTTACCTGGCAGTATGGGCTGCATGACCTTTGGAGCTGGACCCTCTGTGGCCACATCTGAGAGTCCCACCTGAGAGAAACCTTAATTAATGAAGGTGCCCTGCTTTAGAGTCATAAACAAGTGCCTGTGTGTGGCTTTTCACCCATCTGAGTGGATATATCAGCTCAACTGACAGGTATTTCTCCAATTGCTCGAGGCAGACATAGACCTATTATTAAAATTATTATTGGCTTAAAACACGGCACGTGGAACAGTGTTGGATGCACTGATTCATGATAATTGTGATAGCACCATTTCTCTCTGCCAAGCCAGAGGCATTGGGAAGCTGATATTTGTTCCATTAACAAGAAAGGATGTTACAGTGCTACCAGGTGAAGAATATTACAGCTGTTAAATGACTGGAGTGAAAAGAGAACAGTGTCAATAGTTGAATAATTTTGATTATTGGCTTGTTCAGTTGAAAGTGGCAGCATAAAAAAGCCTGTGTGCGGGTATTATATGGTGGGGAAAAGAGGAAACCTAGATAATGGACAAAATGTGGTCATGTTTAAAAATAATGGCAACATTATGTCTTTGTGCTCCTTCTGTGGTGGGAGGATTAGTCTGTAACATTTACATGGATATGGCAGTGTTGTATGAGAAGTTTTAGGGAACATCCATAATTTAATTCAGGTTTCCAGAAGTCTCTCTACACTTACTCTGACATGAATTTTTCTGCTAATTTGTTAACCTACTGCCTTGATTTCTGTTAGATGAAGCAGAACTGTCTTCTGAATTTGCTGAACACCAGTTGTGGTCTTGCATGCCTTCTACAGAGCCTTTTTCTTCACTTCTGTAAGTTATTTTACTCTTGCACCTCTGAAATTTTAACTGAAAAATAATTGTTGATGGGTTTTGTTTATGCAGAAAAACATAGGTAGGCTTATCATAGTTAATAAATATTAACGTATAATAACATTGGGAAAATTTTATAATCCATTTTCCTCTGTGTCATCAGCCTTTTAAGTTTTGGATACAAATAAAAGTTTTAAACAGAGAAGCCTGAAATGAATGAGGTGTTCCAGGATAACCCTTTGTTCTCCCATCTAGACCTGGATGAAACCCCAGCAATAAACCCCTCACCAACCCCTCCAAAACTGGCATATCTGAATTAGCTGAAAACAGACTTCTGAAAAAAAAAAAAAAAAAAAAAAAAAAAAAAAAAAAAAAAAAAAAAGAAGAAGAAGACAATTCTCAAAGAATTCCACAATATGTTGTTTTATTGAGAGAGTTGAAATGTTTCATTTCACCAAAACAGATTAGACACCTGGACAGAGATGTCTAAACTCATTTTAAAATGTTGGAGTGTCTGACATCTGCATGAGCCTGAAAGATGCACCAAAGAGCCACTGAAGATCAACATGTTTGCAAAGTGACAGCTGGAGGCTGAGTGGGGAAGCCCAGAGTATGCAGGAGAACAGAAGAAATGCAAGGTTTTACAGCATAATACCACCCAGAAAATCAAAGTTCTTGTTTTCACAGCATCCTTTTTAATTGTTGTTATTCTGTGTTGGTTTTTTTCCCTGCATCATGAAACCAATATATAAAGAAAAATGTAAAAAGTGAAACACTTCAATGGATTTAAAGTCACTGAAGAATTCTGTCCTACTCAAGGGTATTTTGGGTGTTGAACAGAAAAAAATACTTCCATCTCTCCCTGCTTTCCAAAATCAAACAGAACCAAATAGTTTCATTTCCTCTCCCCTACCCAAATATTTGCAGTTCATTTTTTACTTTAGAAGAAAATTGCCTAAGACCCTAAACATTGTTTAATAACTTGTGGCGGAAGTGACAAATCCACAGCAGAATAATTCAGTAATTTAGCTGATTATGTGGTGGATAAAAATTAATCCCAATAAGGATTTATATAGCTACAATATTATTATGAGTTTATAACTGTTTGCTAATTGGCATCATTAATGAAAACTAATGTGGGTGCACGCACTTAAATATTTCATCCCTTAATGAGGAAATGGACAGTGATGTGAAATACAACTTATAATTAATACCAATATTTCCTAAGACAAATATCACATTCAAGGCTTTGCCAAGAGAAGAAAATACAATTATCCAGCCTAGGTGGTGGCCATGAGTTAGCATTCTACCTAGAGTTGTAGAGAATAACCCTTGGCTATACAGATATCTCAGAAAGAGGTCCCACAACACAGAAAAGGCAGTAATGCGGCAGAAGTTTCTAATATGTCTTGTTGGACATTTTACTTTGCAATCTGTAATTCATAATTGCATTTGCAAATACAGATCATATAATTTCCCTCTCACTGTGTGGTAAAAATAGGCATACAGGCACGGGGAAGATGCTTTGGCAAAAGTGCTGCAAAACTGTCAGGGCAAGAGGCATCAAAGGGCTGCAGGTCTTGTAGGTAGATCCTGTAGCAACAGTAAAAGCTGGAACTCCATGTCAGCTACCCAGGATCCCTGTCCAATGCATTCAGGTCTGCTTCATATGAAAGGCATCGTACATGCTTGGCTGAGAAGCATGAAAGACAAGAATACATCTTTGAGAACTCATCGTTTTCTGAATCTTAGACACTTTGCTCAATATTTAGAATGCACCACAGCACGTCATGGTGAAAGTCTCAAATATTCCTCTGGAACATATTTACTTACAATACTTACAACAACTTTTTTTTTTTTTTTTTTTTTTTTTTTTTTTTTTTTTTTTTAACTGGAAATCTTTTTGTGATATTCATATCAAATTTTGGTGGTTTAAGAAAGCTCTAAAAATGAGTGACTGAATTTTAATTTCCTTTTTTTTCTTGTAATATTTCAAATGTTATCTCCATTTTCCTGGGAGAGCATGATAACAGAGAATAAGGGGGAGTTTTTATCCGTTGGATGAAATAAAGAACCAAGAGTAAAAACTAGAGTCTATTTCTAGCTGGGTATTCAAGGACATACACATTCACTCAGCTTTTACTCTTTTCTCAATTAATTAATCATTAATTCATGCCAATAAAACTAAAATTATTTCAGAGCACAGAATATTTGTATCCCATTTGTAAAATAACATATAGGATACTTCATTATTATGAATTAAAGAGGGCAGTTTCACATTCTTGGTGCCCTGTTGAAGCTTTGTCATTTAGCACAAAAAATTTTCAAGATTCCTCAGATGTAAGGAGGGAAAATAGATTAAATTCCTGCAGGGAGGAATTGAACATAGCTTTCCCAGTCCTGGAGGGCTTCTATGACCACAGTGTTATTGTTATAAATACAGTTTCTATCATTACATTTTCAATCTCACTCTCTGGAGGGAAGCTAGATGAAAGACTTACAGAATGTTACTTGGATTCACTGTATGTACTCTTCTGAAATACTGCCATGAGATCCAGGGATTTTATTTTGTTCTTATTTATTTTCTTCTGGGCTACAAATCCACCCACAGGATAAATTGCTTTTATCAATTATGTCTTGGGGTGACATAATGAGAATTAATTTCTATTTGTAAATTGCAGTGATCTTTGATATAAATTCCACTGAATATGTGAGGTCTTTTATTGATGTAACTTGTTTGGCCATTTTCAGGCATTACATGGAGTAACTGGAAGTTAACTCCTTTGGGAGTTAATTTACCTTTTCACTATCCAATGTAACTTGCATTCAGAAAAGCACCCAGCCAGGCACCAGTTTTTCCTATGGTTTCTTCTCTCAAAATTGATTGAGAATTTATACATAGGATTGCTGAAGTTCCTTTACAAGGTGGAGTCAAATCTTGCAGTAAAGATTATCCAAGTGAAACATTGTATTTTTCATCAGCTTTCCACTATTTCTTCTTTTACACCCAAAGCACTTTTAAAGAGCAAGTTTAAAGTGTGGTTGTGGAGATGTATGACACCTTTCGCCTTGCCCTTGCTGTATATGATTAAATTAATGCAATGAAAGGAATTAACTTGCCCTGACTACTAAATGCCATCAAAAGTCTAATTTTTCAATCTGTCTTTCTCTGCCTTTGTGTTCTGAGTCTTGTCCTTCTTCATGATGACTCGCCCTGGTAGAATGTTTTCTCAAGGGATATTTGTCTAGTAGGTAAGTGATTTTATTTTGGGTCTTGGTTAGAAGGTCACCTTTTATCTGTTTACTTTGCTTTGCAGATGTGTATTCATCTTTGTGCTCAAAAACCCTTTTCAGCATCCTCCAGTTATCTGCTATATTACTGACAAAAGAAGCTGACTTGGAATATTGTATTAATTGCACCTGCTTTTTTAGTATCCATCTTATAGATGTTTCCATCTGGGCTCTTATAATAGGTGGGTTTTATTTTTTTAAAAGCCTCAACCAAAAACAAAAAAAACTCCTGTCAAAACTATAGAGAGAAATTTATAGAAAGAAAATACATATTTAGGTTAAACTTCTTCCTTTTTTTTTTTTTTTTTTTTTTTTTTTTTTTTTTTTTTTTTTTTTTTTTTTACCATGTGGGTAGTGAGGCACTGTCATGAGTTATTCAAAGAACCTGTGTCTACCCTATCCCTGGAAAGGAACAAGGCCAGATTGGACAGGGCTTGGAGCAACATGGGATAGTGGAAGGTGTCCCTGCCCATGGCAGGGGTTTGGAACTTGATCTTTATGGTCCCTCCCAACCCAAACCATCCCCTGATGCTATGATTCTGTGAAAAAGGCAATTTTCGAGTGAAGTGTTAAGTTTATGTCATCTTGAATAAAAGGGTTTAATGTAGGACAGAATAATCTCCCTTTAAAGTAGTTTTGTTTTTTTTTTTTTTTCCATAGAGAGACAGTGATGAGTATCTCAGACAGAGACATCTGTATTGTAGTTGTCTAAAGCTAAGGAAGATGAATCCCACCCCGGAAAGAGAACTAATAGTACTGTATCAAAGACCACAGGAATATATTTCCTCTCTCTTCTCTTCTAGGTGGAGGGGAAATGCAGTGGAGCTGGCCACACATCACAAAAAAGATAAAAGGCACAGCTTAAGTGAACAGATTAGCACAAAGCCACGTGTAGAACTTCCCAAAGCTGCTGACAAATAATGTTGAACTTATAACAAAATGCTAAAATTCAAAGCCTATTAAAAAACAAAAACAAAACCAAAAAAAACCCCAAACAAACTGAGGTGGGTACATGAAGGAAAAGTGACTGGGGGGAAGACAAGTGATTTGTAATTGATAGTAAATTGTTCAGTGACAAGGCCTATAGCTTGCCCCTTGAGATTGTTAAGTGTTCTCCTGCATTCAGCAGAACAGGAAAGGTTTACATCACCCTTCCTATCTAAGGAATATTTGGGCTGCTGTCTCTCCAACCTCCTTAATGTCCTCATTTACATCTAGCTTTCTGACTTCTATTAAAATTGGGCTCCTACTCCACTGTCCTTCTACATGCTGCCATTCTTCTGTCTATCCTAAAATTATTGCCTTTTCTTCTTGTCCTCCTCCTCCCATCTTTTCTCTTCTGCACCCTGCATCTCCCAGAGGTATTTGCATTTGTGTGGCAAATACCCTGATTCTTTTCACATGGTTTGCTCCAGCATGACATGAACTATTTAATTGTAAATTATTAAGTCATCTGTACTTTCCTGAAATGATTCACAGTGGAATGACAGGAAATTATTCCTAGAGGAGTGACAGGATATGATATGATGAAATCACGATTCACATGTAAATTGGATGTCTGCTGATAGAAATCTGAAGTCCACTGAGAATTCACAAAAAGAAAATGCTGCAAGGCTTATCCATTGGCTAGATAATTTATTAATGGATAGCTCTTGTTTTAATACTATCTACTCTTAGTTGTTGAAACCCCAAGGGGATATTTTTTCCTTTCTTTAGTTGTAGCTTGATGTGAAAATTTTAGATGAACAGCACCATTTCTAGTTTTTATATACATTTATATATACATTTATATATATATATATATATATGTATATATATATTCTTCCTTAAGTATCTCAATTGTCAGCCAAAGTCAAACACATTATCCACATATAAATATAATATAAGCATTAAATATATGTGTATATATATATATATATATACACACACACACACACACACATATATATATATATATATATAGTATTGACCGCTAGCTGGTATAATTCACTATAGTTTTATTATTTGAATGGAATTGTGCCAGTTTTATCCATGTTCTGTAGACCACAGATTAAAGTGCACACAGACACTGTTATGCATCTTTATTTTTGTTCCTTCTACAAAACTGTCTGAACAAATAATCTCTTTTGCTTCCTCTGATTCACTTCAAACATGTTACGTTAATTTTAAATGTAAATTGCAATAATTTAATTTGACCTTATAAACTATCAGATGTGATGGGAATTTCCCTACCTGATTTTTTTTTTAATCTTAAATTGGAAAGGAACCAGATCAAACAAGCAGGGAATTTCAAAGTCAAAACAAATACCATCCATGGCTAGGGACTCTGCTACAATAACAAAAAAGAAAACATATGTATGTAAGTGTGTGTATTGTGTGTGTATAATATAGATGTTAACCACAAAGTATCCAACATCTTTAAATTTGTTTGTAAGACTGGCAGTAGCTCATCTTTTGTGGTTAAGGTGAAAAAAACCCCCTCACAATCAAAGTGACCCACAAAGATATATGTACTTTTTCTTTAATAATGGATACTTTCAGATACCTCCTAAGGTCCTACTCCTCCTGTCATGTTTAAAGGGTTTATTGTTTCCAGAAAAGCTTTTGCTGCTCCCTCTGGAGACTGAGCTGATCTAAGGTAATATTAATTCTGTGCCTCTTGCTTGTCGGAACTCGACTTCAAATGGAATAAATGAGATGAGAGCTGAAAGAGAGGTTATGCAAGCTGTCATCCTCCATTGTGTTGGAGGCATCAATGACTCTCAGAACAAATTAGGTGTCACTCTACTAAATCGCAGTCAGAAAGGCAAATCAGTTTACAGAAGACTTATTTGGTCTCCTGGAAAGATCTTGCATTCAGAACACAGTTAATCTTTTTCTTTCAGTAGATTTAAAAATCCTCATTTTTTATTTCTTTTTAAATCGAGATGAAGCAGAATTTCCTCGTGATGAGTCATAACGCTCCCCATACAATTTATGCTGATTAGTTCAGTCTAATTTCTCTTTCTTTAAAAGGTGAGAAAATAGCAATCCTACAGAGGTTTGTTTCACTCCTAAAAGAGAAGGGACTACATATGTTTTATTAGATTTCTTAATTTGGGGATTGTGGCTTGGGAAAAAGGTCTGTGGTGAAAAGAGTGTTTGAAGAAAGAAAGGAGTATTTGTGAAGCTTGCCAAGTATGAATTATTGCAGTTTTGTAAATCTCACTGATTCTATTCATTCTTTATTAAGTGACTCCCAACTTATAGAAAAGGGATAACTACCTGTTTAATGGTTTCTCTGGCACTTGATTTAACACAATTTATTTTATTAATTTTTCTCCCAGTAAAATGGCTAAAGGGATTTTGCAATCTAGGTTGCACAAGAAACCTTTTTCTTTTACAGTCAAGTGATATACTATCAGGTTTTCACAGAGAAGAGCATGTTCAGGCACTATTTGAGAGAAGACAATTGCCTTGTTTTAGCATGATCAGGACAACTATGGAATACACCTCACATAAACTGAGCTACCTATTTTAGTTCAAAAATTTGTCTATGCAAGGTGCCAGTATGCTGCAAGAGGAGCAGCTCTGGGGAGTGAAACAGTTGCAGTTGAGGGCCATTTTACATTTTAAACAATTTTTTTGATTATCTTTATTCTAGATTTATGAATTGGGATGCAACAGGTTCTGCAGGACATCAAGCATATTTTTCAAGAGCGTTTCTTAGTTTTGTTTGATTTAAAAGATTTGAGACCCCTCTGTGCTGTGCAATAACTGGGAGAAACCAGATTTCCTCAAAAGTACGCTCTTGACAAAAACTGGAGATGTGACATTGGTTTCTCATAAAGTTCAAGATAAATGAAAAGCACAGACTCCTAAAACTAAATTGGTTCTCAGAAGTCATTATGTCACTTTGTGACAGAAGTTTTGACTTGGGAAACCAGTGTAAAGTTTCCAATGACAAATGACATTTAATTTCCTGAATTTTAGAGAAATCTTCAGATTTCAAGCTTTGTCAGAGCTACAGTTATTAGGCTTTCTATGGATACAACTGGGTTTAGGGAAGGCCTCAAGCTTTTGTGAGAGTTCCCTAAACTTTCCAGTGGGAAATATGGAAGAAAACCCAGAAATTAATTCCCTAACTAATATCAATAGTTATCTAAATAGCTTACCTCCTCCTCAAGCAGAACACATGAAAAAAGACAACCCAAATAGAGAGGAATGAGAGATGCTCCTTGTCCATTGAAAATGACAGAAAAACCATCTATACACTTGATGACTGAGGAGTTCTGTAACTGAAGGATCATCCTGCTTACTTTGAAGCAGAGACTTATAATCAGTTGTCTTACCTTTTTAGCAAAGTGCTGAGACCATACAAAAATTGGAAATTTGAAAATTAGGCTTTATGAGTCACTACCGTTGAAATGTTTCTGCATCAGGAGATAAGCAGTGAGCTTTTAAATCTCCTCAGACACAGGGGGGATCTGAACTCATATCCCCCACATGCTGGAAGGTGGATCTAAGACTTAAGACATAAAAACGTAGTTAATTCCCTTCATTCCAACTTTAAAAATGATAATAAAAAAAAAGACTTTTGCCTGAGCTTGTTTGTTTTCATAAAGACAAGACAGAGAGATTATGTTTGAACATCCCAAATGGAAGAAAATTCCTCTTTACTGGCAGTGTTAAGATGGAAAAATTTTGAAGTGAGAGGGATATTTCTCAGCATTTCATAGAATCACAGAAATTTGGGAGGGACATCTAAGATCATTGAATCCAAGCTTTGACCCAGGACCACCACTAACCCATATCTCCTGCAAAATATTGTACTAATTCTGTACCTCCCACACACAAAATCCATTCTGTGTATCTTGCTACAGTGACTAGGAACCTAAAAAATTAAGCTATGTGTTAATAAATTAATCAGAATCAAGGTGTCATCATATGAGAAGCCACATTCCCAGGGAACATCACAAGAATTCAATGCTTAAGAGTTTATGGATTGTAAATTGCTATTGTAAAGTAGGATTTCTGAGATAAAAGGAGGAAGTAGGATCAATTCCAGTGTCATCTCTCTAATACTGGAATTATGACATCTCCCTTTTTTCTCAGCACTTTGTGAAACTCCTGAGCAGAGGTTCTAAACAGGTAGCAAAACATTTTTATAAACCTTTCTTCCAAGTAGCAAACAGTTTTGTGTTGACTGAACTCATACATCATTTATACTCCCTTTTTCTAGATATTTTGGCTATTTAGATAACTGGAAAGATTATTTGCAGAACCATCTCAATTTTAAGTTCATATTGCAAACTATTTGAAAAAATATATGTTTCCTATTCATTTTGGGAAGTACCCATGGTGTAGGAGTCACTTTGATGAGTTTGATGTACACAATAGAGGAAGGAGCTTTCAGACAGTGAAGCAGAACAGGCCTAATCATCCAGAAGCTAGTGAAGAGAGGGACATCCTTTCTAGTTGAAAGCTGTCCTATCTTATATTCTCCTCCAAAGATAGGGGGAAAAATCTAGGTTAACCTTTTATGCAAAAGAGATGTGCTTTCACATGTGCTGATGTCTCTGGAGATAGGAGTAAAGTTCTCACAAAGCCAAGTGTTGAAGTATCTTTGTATGTAGTTCCCTAACTCTTAACTACTCAGAGATAAAAATGACAAAGTCCTCCCATAGGTAGAAATTTGAAAATCCCTGAAAATTTTGAACTGTGTACCTAATTATAAACATGTTTATTTGTTTGTTTGTTTTTATAGAGTGACAAAGTTTAGGTTTACCAAATAGAATTTCTAGAGATGTTTGAAAGTTAATAAATAAATAAATCTCCCAAGGAAAGGGGATTTCTTGGACAAAGGGAAAAACACACACTGTGTTTACCACACAAATTGTATTCAAAGCGTTGAGAAAAGCTAGGCATGCTGATGTTAAACCTGGCTTATAGTTTCACTTATTTGATGTGTTCATGGAATGCATCAAACATGGGCTGAAAATCGGTGGACGTTGGGAAACAAAGGGAAGGAATAAATAGTCAGTGGCACAAGGTAAACAGTGGGATGCCTCGCCTCATTGTTCTGCATTAGATCTCATGTTTGAAATCTGTATTAATGATCTTGAAAGAGGGTAATACTGAGGTTAGCAAAACTTGCAGATAACACAAAGTTATTTAGCAAGCACAGACCAGAGAGATCTTTGAGGAACTTCAAAGAGACTTAGCCAAACCATGTGGGGGCAAATGAAGTTCAATGCCAGTAAATGCAAAGTAAGGCATACTGAAGGGAAAAAAATAAATTAAACTGCTTGTACATCTGACAGGGGTATACATTCACTGTCTCAACCCAGGAAAGGAATCTGGGTATCAATGAAGACAGATTTCTCTACCATATGCAGCTGTAGTTTTAAGAGAAAAAATTCAAACAAGATGTGAGGCTTCACAAGAACTGAGATGGGGGTTGATGCAGTAAATACTGCACAGCCAACCTATAAATCAAAATGTGGTCTCCTCTGAAAAAATTTGTGAAGTATCATTTCACTACTGTAAAAACAAAATAATAAAACAAGAAGGAAAAAAAAATTGACAAATGGAAGTGATCCTCTGGAAAAAAAAATAAAATGAGATAAAAAATCTGTCATATAGAATGATTGAAAAGATTGGGAAAGGTTACCTTAGAAAGGAGAGGAACAAAAGGACATAATAAAAGGACAAAAATAAATGACTGAGGGAGGATAAATTAGGTGCTTCTCTTCTCAGCTAGTGGCAGGACAAGAGAATGTGCAATAAAATTAAGGAGGCTGGCAAGTTCAAAACAGATAAAAGGCAACAATGGTCTTTTTTTTCCTACAATGAATGATTAAGCAGGGGAACCTTCTGAAACACCAGAAGTGATAACTAAAGGACACTTCAAATAAATATTTAAACAGATAACAAAAATTTCTAAATTAGAAATAAAAAAGACAAAATATTTTTTAGGAAGTGTTTGAAAGATCACTTTTTAAAGCCAGATTTCTTTAACTTTCCTTTGAAGAACTCTTCTAGTGTTGTGTCCAAATCCCACAAACTTTGGAGGAAAAAGACCCTGAAGACCTAGTGGCTCATACTGGGGTTAGGTCACATAATGTGATTTCTATATTTGAGCAATTTTATCATCAGTCTTCATGCATTTGCACACTGAATGTCATTTCAGATTTCCACCAAACAATTGTTTCCAGACATTCAGACAGGAAAAGTTCCTTGGCACCAGAATGATCATTTAGGAGGGACACTAAGGGTCTGTGTGATGGCTCATGTTTACTGTCCCAAATTCTTTCAGACACGCTGCTCACAAATCATAGAGGTGAGACACTGGGCTACAAGGATTCAGGATCTGTCCCATCAGAGCAACACATGCTTTCCTGTAAGCTGTGCATAGAGCCAGGCTGCCTACACTGGTACAACCTGTTATTATTTGTCCTCCCCCTCTCCTGGGCTGCTTGCTTCATCAAATCATCAATATTTATCTTTCAGACTGCAGGTTTGCCCAGTGAAGGTGTGATGAATGCCCTTGTGTTTGTAGGCTGTCTAACACAAAAATGTTCCCACCTCATTGAAGCCTTAGGCTGAGAAACATCAGAAACTTGAAGCATTATCAGTCCATCCCGGGGAAGGAGCAAAGGAGACATGTTCCTCCCTTCAGTTGTGAATGCCAGCCTGGAGTACCCCAACATCTGACACTATGAGTGGTGACCCAAACCTCTGCTGTCTGGCAGCTCTCTGACACTCCTCTTTGCAGTCATTAAAATGGAAATGGCATCTGACAGACATGAACATCATTTCACTTCCAGCTCCCTCAATTATCTCCTCCTTTCTGCTGCCCTCCCACTCTCTGTGTGGTGAGAGAAATATGTTTTTAGAACTGTCATTTTAAAGAGTAAATACTTGAACCATCAATAACTGTGTGCACTCTGCCCCAGCTGAATGAAAACCTCCTTTGTGAGCATAGAAGCAAATGATGCACAGTTAAGTAGAAAGAAGCTACCTGAATGTACTTATTTCAGCTAACTATTTCTGCATTATGAGAGCATGTTTCCAGTCGATCAAAGAAACCTGGCAGTGTTGTTTTTTTTTCATACAGTGAGAAGCACAAACATCATTTAAATACCTCCTCAAAATATTCATGCATCAAAAATCTGTTGAAGGCTCAGTCTATTCCCAAGCTGGCTTTAAGCCAACATTGTTATGTTGTTGCTGCATCATGATGGAAATAGCAGAGAGTAGAAAACAACAAACAGCAGAGAAGACAAGTCTTTTAAAACAAATCCAAACAATTAAAAATAAAAAATAAAAAACATTTTAGCACTATTAAAAATTTCAGTGACAGCAAAACTCATTGATAATTGTTCAACTATTGATTTAGTTTTACAAAATAGGATTTTAAATGCTGAATTTTAGGATCCTGTATTCAGAGCTTTTCTAACCCTCAGTCTGATGGTTTTTATTTTGTTCTGTAAAATATATATATAGCACATGGATGCATTTCTCGCTTGATGGAAATGCTGTAGCTTCACTGAAGCTGACAATTACCTCTTTCATAATGAAGGTCAAATAAGTAAGGAGATTAAAAGTAAATGGAATTCCTGAGAATCTGGAGAGCTTTTTCCAAGACAAAGGGTGAATAATCTTGCATCAAACCCATAGTGTGTTCATGCCCTCATCTCTGAGAAAGCTGTGGAGTTTCTACTTAGATTCTCGAGTAGGTGGAGAATCTACTAAGTTATTCCAATGTTTATTTGTCCTTAACTAATCTTATAATTAAAACAAAAACTCTCATGATAAACAGAGAAGACGTTTTAGAGAACACAAAGAGAAGACCTCTGTCACTGAATGCCAAAAACACCCCTTCGTTAGAATGCTAGCATGTCCTTTGTTCTGTCTATCTGGTGCTGTATGTCTGTGATTCTAGGCTTTATCTACCTAACAGAGCTCCCACACTCAACCAGTGCACACACACTGACATCTCTCCTGATAAGTAAAGTCCAAATCTCTCTTGCTCTTCATTCTCTGAAATCCATCAAAACCAACCATGTCATCATCCCAGGAAAAAGATGAAGAAACTAGTAGGCTCTACTGAAGCTGAACTGATTCACAGGTTTCTTGACAAAGATATTGGTAATCCCTCTCCTCTGTGCCAAAACTGAGGTAACTGTGTATCCAGAACTGCAGCACTACAGAGACCCTCTGAAGGGCAGCCTGGTTCAATCTCAACTGCATGGATGTAATATCTGAATTTGCTTTTCATCCCTCATTTAATAATATATATGGGCATATACATGTATATGCATATATATGTATACCTGTGTGTGTATATATATCTGTATCTATATCTATATCTATCTTTTCTATTTCTATGATATGGGTCTATGAACATGTGTAATCCTAACTCAGAATAATTGGAGCTGGAAAAGGCCTCCAAGATCATCAAATCCAACCAACTCACTCAGTCTCAGACAGACTATCAGACTCAGGTCAAGTTCAGCATGAATGGCAGCATTCCCAGAACTCCTCTACAGAACTGCTGGTGCGAGGCAGACATTGATTTCACAGAATCATAGAATGGTTTGGGTTGGAAGGGACTGTAAGGCTCATCTCATTTCTTTGCCATGGGCAGGGACACCTTCAGCTATCCCAGGTTGCTCAGAGTCACATCCAACCTGGTCTTGGACACTTCCAGGGATGGGGAATCTACAGCTTCTCTGGGCAACCTGTGCCAGAGCCTCACCACCCTCAGCGTCATGAATTTCTTCTTAACATCTAATCTAAAACTACTCTCATTTTGAAGCCATTGCCCCCTGTTCTATCCTTATGTCCTTATGATCATTAATAGAGATGTTCACATAGAAATGTGTCTTTAGACAGAGTAGAAAAACGCTTATTAAGTTTTGACGCTCATGAGTTTTGGTGATTGTGAAAAAACCAACAAAACAAAACAAAACAAAACAAAACAAAACACAACAAAAAACAATAACAAAAAACCAACATCCCCCCCCAAAAAAAACCACCAAAAAAACCCCAAACCAAAACAAAACAAAACAACAAAACAAAAGAAACCCCAAAAACCAAGAACATATATGAAATTATTTAGATTTATGCAGATCAGATTTCATCTACACTTTGAGAGATCTCCTTAGAAATTTTGATTTCTCAGCTTCAGTTCTCCAGTTCATGTTCTTCTCTAGGGACTTCCAACACCATTCTCTAACTTTTCTCCATTCTTTGCAGCCATGGTGCCCTGGATGACTCTGTGATTCTTGGAGTGCAGCACATGGGAACTCTGCAAACAAAAGCCGTTTGACAAATCCTTGCTGTGAGCAGGGCAGTCTGGACCACTTCACTCTCTGCCCTCCAGCACTTTCACCATCAGTTCTTCAGCTCCCTCACAAAATTCATTGTTGGAGATCATCTCTCTGGTCTTGATGCCTTTTAGGCAAGGCAGGGCTGTCAAGTCAGGCCTATGAACTATATTTTCTGGTTGATGGATGCCTTCACATTGCCAACTGAAAATCATCCAGAAGTCAGCTATAGCAGATGTGCCATGCAATTACACTGTCAAGGAAAAATCCCAGACATTGGCCTGGTAATATTAAGAATCTTAAGAATCCATTTCTGTCCATCAGAACATTCCTAGTTAGTTTTCTTTTTTTTTTTTCTTAGATATTAAGCATTTCAGCTTTTTTTTTTTTTTTTTTTTTTTTTTTTTTAATACTGTGATGAAATATGTATTTCAACAGAATTGTAAGACAGAAAAGCTAAGATAGATCTCACGATATTATGCCTATGGCTGAAACATCTTGAGCTAGGAGCCTAATTACTCTAATCATCCTTCTTACCCTCCTAAAGGCATGTGAGACAAGAGACTTGTTTGCAATCCTTCAGAGCTGAGGCGGCGCATGACTCACTCACTGGCATGATGATGTTTTACATCTGCTGGTAAAGAAGCTCACGCTGGCCCTCTAATGTGGGGGCTTCATTTAAGGGACTAAGCACAGGAGAGCTGAAGCCACAGACAGACAAGGAGGCCCATCGTTTTTTTCTTTATTAGACCTCAGAGATAGCGTGAATCAAAGCACAAGGTGTCAGAGTGCTAATGTTATAGCATCTGATATACTGTGCTTTGGGTACCCTCACATTCAGGACAGTTGCTTAGCAACTGGGATACAGGCTGAGGATGCAGAGAGTCTGGGATCTTTTCTCTGCCCAACACGATTAGCATGACTTGGATAAATTACTTCACCTTCCTCTATTCCACTTTCCCTTTATACATTTATTTATTCTGACTCCTACCGAATGCTTGAGCAACTCCTTTGAAGGTATCAGAACCTTCATGAAATGAAATTATTCATCTCCTGTGAAGCTGCAGATCCTGGACAATGACTTAGGTGTCCTTTTGCTACCTGTCTTTCACAGGTGATCACCTTCTTCTTAACTGTGTTCATCACCAACACAAAAGAGCTGCCATATTCACTACCTGGGAGTGAGAATGTTTCGGTAGGGAAGCACTCTTAGTCTGTGTATGAAAATTTCTGAGCACAAACCATTTCCAAAAATCTAAGCTGGTATTTGGCAGAATGTCAGTAGACTTTATACAATATCACTATCCAACTAGACATATTAGGAGAACAGAATCTGCAAGACAGCATACTTTTGGCTCTGTTACATATTCATGCTACTGCCACAACCACCAGCACCAGAAAATAAAGACAGGTGGAAGGACAGTAGGGCTAACATTAGACCTTTGTGAAGGCATTCTTTGCTTGACTGATGGTTTGTAGCTGCTCATCATGGACAGGGAGCTGTGAGGTTTTGTGGTCCAAGTTAGGAGCTCCGACTGATCGGCAGATGAATGAAGAGTTGGCTCCAAAGTCTGTAACCCTTTGATTTCATGGTTGTTTTCTACATCCTGATCTCTCTGCAGCTGCCACCTCAAAGAACAGGGTGAGAGTAATTGTGTTGGCTTACCTCCAAAACCCGGAGGAGTAGTCATTTGCTACTCTCCTAGATTATCTGCCAGGCAAACAGAAAGGTTAATGATGTAGAGCTTGATTACTCTGGTAGAAAGAAAGCAGTCAGCTTGATCCAAAAATCTTTTTTGTGCATGTAAGGGAGACGCATTAAAAAGACCCAGAACTGGAATACGTTTTCTCCTTCATTCTGTCTCTGAACATGGGAGTATTTGCCTTCTGGCACATATGGTCTTGTAAGTAATAGCGTTTTGCTGCACATACATCTTTTTGCCCGAAGCTTGTTGTTTTATTTTAAGACATTTACAATAGTTTTGTTTTTAAGAAAGCCAGTCTTCTTCAATATCAGCTGAATAAACATTTGAATGTATACATCCCTGGAACAGATTGAACACCATTAGTTGAAGTACGTATACATACATACGTGTTTTTATATAAAAAATACATACATAAATGTGCATGTGACACTCTGTGTCTGTGTGTATACATGTATGTGTGTACCATAAGCACATGATTTTTGGTGTTCATCTGTGAGATAAATGTAAACAAGTTGTAGCAAGTGAAATGCATCAACAACAGCAACAAAAAAACAAACAAACGAACAAAAAAAAACCCCAAAAAACCCAAAGTGATGGGAAGCCAAAATAAAAGCAACCAGAACCTGCCAACTAAACAAATGAACAGCAACAGAACTACAGGATTGGGAAGATAAAGGAGACCTTACCATGACGGGAGACAGTAAAGTTTGGTTAGAGTAAGATGTTTATAAAGGTTGACTTCCTTTTTTAACAAGATTCTGTTTTTTGAAAATGTTTAATATTAAAAACGTGACAAAAAAGAAACTTTGTGAACCCATATAAATGAAAATCTTTCAGCCTTTGGTTGAAAACCAGAATATTCTGGCCCAGAACTGAAATACTGAAGCCAAAGCCCAATATATTTTCTTCCACAATGGTTTATGGACTTTATAATTCAGAAGCATTTTTCTTACATTATTCCATGGAGGATTTGATTTTTTGGCAGAATCATGTATTGCATGATACTTAGAGAAAAAGTCTCATGTCCCCTACACTTTACCCTACAGTGGCTTCCGAAAAAGTTAAATTTTTCATAGGAAAGAAATTTATCTTTGAGATCGGTTCTACATTTTACCTACCTTATGGTGAATGACCTGGAGGAAAAAAAAAGTGCACAATAATTTATCTCACTTCTCCTGCTGACTTCTGGTTACTCTAACACAGATTGTGATTTGCAGCTAGTTTAAATGACTTTATTGAAGAAGTTTCCAATTTGCCTTTTTACATTATTCATATTCTAAATAGAATTTAATATAGTTATCTTTAAAATATAAACTCCAACAAAGATGTTATAGTTGAGTTCTGGATGAGTTTCTCGCGTCTGTTTAAGGCATTGTTTTGATTAGATTTTAATTAAATAATGGCATTTATTAATTCCTCCTTGAGTTTATACTTCTATTTTTGATGTCAGTTAAGGCCATACCAGGAGTGCCTGTACTGTGTTCCTCGAGATAGCTGCAGGTCCAAGACCTGGGGATCATGTCTCAGCCTCAGAGCAGGTGTGATCCCTGTCCTACTTTGTTGGCTGCTCATCTTTCTGTCACTTTCTTTCTTAAGATAAAATGCAATGAAGATCTACCTGAGTGTTTCAAGCATTCTTGGGGAAGAAAACCTCATTTAAAAGGAAGAAAATATAGGAAAAATCAATGGAGCCTTAATGGAGAAAAATACGGTGCACTCACAGCCACTGGGAACAGAGGAAGATTCTATAAGGCAAAGGCCTAAAACCAAGATTAAAAGAACTCTATTCATAAGCAAGAGGGATACAAGTGGGAAAGGAGTGAGTGAAGAAAGAATTCAGGACAAATGTCTCAAAGCAGCTATGGAAAAAGCTCTTTAAAAACACAGAAAATATTTGGAAAAGCTGAAGGGAGAGGAAGGATGCCACCAAAGTTGCCTGGAAGTTACAAGCTGACAAGTCAAGGCAGGCTTTCAAAAACTAAAAAGTCAGGAAATGTCATTCTTCCTAAACATCTACTGAGGCCCTGGGGCACAACAAAGGAAATCCACTTCAGCTGCATGGCAATTGGTAAATTCTCGCTATCATGCTATGTGCCAAACTCCTTTCTCTTTGCTCCTCTAATTCATCTGTCAGTGTGTGGGGGTAATCCAGACACAGAAAGGACTTGTGTGCTAAAACGTCAATTGGGAGACAACACTCAGCCCTTGATGGGGAGATGAATTTATAAGAAGACCTCAAAATACAAAGTAAAGGAGCAAGGAGCTTGGTTCTGGGAGGAAAAGATGGCTGAGAGTGGGCGAAAAAATGAGGCCAGTTTTCCAAAACATAGGAGTTCAATAATTAGCCCTAGAGCCATGGCTTTAAAGCAGACAGCAAAGATTTATATCATGCCATCTGAAATCAACTTAGTCCTATCATTTTGAGTAAATAACATTTTGAGTTTCTACAAAACAGAGGCTCTACAGAAAAAACCTTATGATTCTAATTTTTGAAATACAAATGATGCAGTATGATGTGTGTTGAGGGAGGAGGATGAGCGTGAATGTGTGTGTGCGTGTGTGTATGTGCATTAAAACTTTATATTTTTATTGAACTGACAACAAATACAGTTCTGCTTGGTCTCCAGAAGCCACAGGAAAGGATGTGTGGGCTTTCTGAGCTAGCTTACAGGTCACTGAAGAAACAGAGAGTAAAAGGAAAACAAAAAAGTACTATCACTTCGCTTAGCCAGTGACAGCAAAATTCTCTCTGCTCTATTACCTGCACATCTTTCTTTGCATAGCAACCATCATACCTCTGGAACAAGACATAACTCTTTTCAAGACATTGTGGCTTGCTCTTGGCTGCTGAAAACCTTCCTAGTGGTCCAGGATTTGAGAAAATCCAGGCTTGCAGCTGGTGCTGATCTGTGGATGGGGGAGTTGGGACCAGCTGGCACAGAGACTGCTGAGAGTGACACTGCTCAGGGACACTCTGCAGGAGTCCTCCAGGGCCTGAACCCAGCAGTTTTACAGGTGTTTCGTGCCTTTGAAGTGTCTTCCTTGTGCTTTCATGTGAGGCATACCTGCCTCTAGGGAGTAAGTCTTCCTTAAAGAGGGGGAGGAATTTGCTATTTGTATTCCTTCACTGTCTTTGTTATGTCTCTGCTAAGTGCACCACTGGAACAAAACTGAACAGAACGTTAAACCACTTGTCCTTACAGGAGAAGGGATTTGGGTGAATTAACCTGCCCAAAAGATGTCTGCAAGGTATATTTAGGTACATTTCCTTCTGGGGAACATCCACTCTGCTCCCTTGACTGAAGGAAAATACAGAAGATCGCCAAAGTGAATGGTTTTTAAATATCAATTTCCATTTGCAGCATTTGATGAGAATAGGGCAGGTTAATTTAGGTCTTAAAATATAATGATAAAACAGTTATCGTTTCAAAAACTGACATTACTGTGAATCTCCTTTTTCTCCTCATTTTCATCCTCTCAATTTTAAAGGTGACAAATTTGATGCTGTATTTATTACTGCAAATTGCAATATGATATGCTTGAGAACAATCTATGAAAACAGGGAAAAGGAAGGAAAATACATGGGATTTTGTGCATAAAAATGGGGTTGAATAGAAGATTTCAGGATTTTTGTTTCACTGAGACTGTTTCTTCTCTTATTTATCTTTCCTCCATAAATTTACTACAGTGTCATTAAGTAGATGTTTAAATGTGCCTCCAGGCATTACTCTACACCTAATAATCTTAAAGTAAATAGATTGTGTGATTGGTACAAAGGAAGAAAGACAGCCTGCTTTTATTTAGAGCAGTATAAAAATCTCATGTAGATTTAAAAGGATACAGCATTTCACTTCAGATGTCCACAGTTTCAATTATAGTAGTGTTATCAGTAGCAGGTGGAGCATTCATGTACTAGAAACTTTAATAAGAAAAAGTTCACAAGATTGTCTTCAGATAACAAGAGTAAAATAAAGATAATAAACCCAGTAATAGATTATAAGGCCTCTCACACACCTCTTCTAACAATAGTTTTCAGTTTCCTTGCAAAACAAATGACAATGCTTTTATCAGGTATGCACATTTGAAGAAGGAGGATGTTATTTCCACCAGATAACCCAGACATTGTTTAAAATAAGGGACATTGTTGCAATGAAAAGTAAAGATTACACTAACTTTTTCAGACCATAGTGTCCCTTCTCTTGCTCAGGGTCCCAGCAGGTTCCCATTGACAGTCTGGCTTGTTTAGACTGCTGCTTTATTTTCACTAATAAAATAAATTGTTAAACCCACCTTACCATCTTCTCAGCTGTTTAGAATGAAGTGACACCTGGGATGGCAGATAGAGCACTCAGTGCCCATTGTGCAGTTCAGTAGAACAGGGTGACAGATGGTCACAAACCCAATTTCCAGTCAGGAGCAAGCCACCAGAGAAACCAGGTGAATCAAAGAGTGATGGGAGGCTCTGAACAAAAGACCTGTGAGGGGCAGCTGAGGGTACTGGGAGAAAAAGAGGTTCAAGGGGAACCTTATTCCTCTCTACCACGGCCAGAAAAGAGGTTGAAGCCCGGTGGCAGCTGGTCTTTTCTCCCAGGGACCAAATGAGAAGACGGAATTGCCCTTGAATTGCACCAGGAGGTTTAGATTGGATCTGAGGAAAACTTTCCACACTGAAAGAGGAGATGAACATTGAAAAAGACTAGCATCAACATCACCATTCCCAGAAGTGTTCAAAATATGAGTGGACATGGTGCTTTGTGCTATGATTTAGTGTGAATTCAGTAGTTTCTGAGCTTGAGAAGAGCTAGCTCTTCTCAAGGGAAACTTTTCAACAGTTTGTTTTTTTCTAAAACAACTTTGTGTAAACAATGTTCTTTTCTCATAACAACACATGTTGTTTGCTACTTCTGTTACTTAGCCAGTGGGAGAGGTCTCAGTTCTATGGACCAATGGCATGTCTTCTTAGCACAGCATGTTATAAAACGGCTGAATAAATTGTAAATAAAGCCTTCTGATTTCTACTGCCTTCTGACTGGAGTCAAGCATCTTTATTTGTGTCCTATCACGACAATTCAGTGATCGAGGTGGTATTGGTTGAAAGTTGGACTTGATGATGTTGGGGGTAATTTCCAACCTTAATGATTATATAATTCAATATCTTTTTTTTTTTGCCTGAGTTGAGGTAAGGGTAGGCAGGATTATACCTATATGGAAACAAGTCAGATATCGGTCCAGGAAATCTTTTCACTACATCATTTCACTACAGATAAGCAATTAGATTTCCAGTAATTCTATGATTTTTTTTCATATGAAACTGAGTAATTTGTGATGAATACTTTGATAAATCATTCACATTTTTTAATAAAGTGAAGAGAATGGTCTGCTGCCTATTAGTCACAGTAGCTATCTAGATTTCTAATGAATATTTTCCAAATTAAAGAGCAGGATGAGTCTATTTTTATGTGTGAGTAAAGGTGACAGGCTTACTTTAGACTTTTTGGCTTGGATGCTGTAAATTATACAATTCATACATATTATGATCCTGAGGTACTTGAAGTCAACCACATACACATATGTGAAAATCTTCTCAAAGCTTCTAACTCAATCATTCTTGCATTTATTTCATTGTCTGGGGGTTTTCTTTTTCTTGATCCATAAGAAACTGAAAGTTTCTTTGGAAACACTTCAAAACAATTAAAAAAAAAACAACCCAAAATAAGAAGAAAAAACAAAATGTTGGGCTTTAGCTGATAGACCATTTAAAAATACCCCCAAGCCTATAATTTTACAGAAAACAACAAGCTGGGCATACTCCTCAATCCATAAAGAGAAACCCAAAATCCTTCCACAGTAAGGCAATATTCCTGTGCTTTTTCTCTATAATAAGATTAGCCAGGCCTAAAAAAGAACAATTATATCACTACAAAGTGTTCTAGGTTTTAATCTTACAAATTCAACTGCTGGAGTCATAAAAGACCTTTAATTTCTTTTCTCGTGGGGTGTTTTTTTTGAGCCATTTTTTATGACACATTCAATTTAGGATGACGATTATGATATGTACCAAGTTTTAGTACATGTAGCATGCATTTGTCCCTGAAGTCTGAGAGCATGTGAGTCATCATAGTGGCTTCAGGTTGTAAGAAACTTCGATGATGAAAACATTAAACCACAAAAACAAGTTGGCCTTATAATGGTTCATTTACTCTGGAGAAGAATAAATAACTAGATGAAATCTCTTTTAATAACTAGGAAGATTATCATGGACTATTCATTTCATCTGGCAGACATTTGCAGGCTATCTCCTAGAGGATTATTATTTCTATATCTTTATTAATGGTTGTATATATTTATTATTCTGTTATTTACAACCATGCTATGATTCACGTTAAGATTTACGGAAGGGAGATCTGTAGACAAAAATTCTTGATATTTAACCGTAGACAGATGGTAGGACAGAAATTAGAGGATGGTAAATAAGAAGAAGTTTTAAAACTGTATTCAAATCTATTAAAAACACAACAATAACACATTAACATTGTTTCTTTGGGAAATTAGACCTTGCTGATAACTGACCCTTGGAAGTTTGGTAGTTCTGGATGTGACTAATAATAACTCTGAGCCTTCCAAACAGCCAGCTCAGAGAGTTTGTATTTTTTTGAAGCTAAGGTGATGTTTGTTGGAAATGGATCAATTTACAGACAAGAAAGTGATCAAGAACACAGGGAGGATTGGGGTCCAGCATGTGCCAGGATGTGGATGACAATTATGAGGAGAGAATTCTTGGATTCAGCATATAATTTATTGATTTGTAACACACACATTTATCCTGTAACTGGAAATTTTGTTCCAAGAGGCAGTTTCCTGACTACAGCACTTCTGAGCACTGTCTCTCAGAAAGCCCTTTGGGTACATGTCACTCAGGATCATTTAGCACAAGTGCTGAAATAGCAGAGAATTTAGGTTTTCTTTCCCCAATAGGGATGTTGAGCTACAGAAATAGAAATACTTTGCTCTTTTGTCAGCTGTGGATAAAATATCATTTCCAGTGCAGTGAGAAATATTGTAAACAAACTAAAATTTTTATGCTATACCCTATGATGAAAGTCAGTTTGGCTTAATAACCCCAGTCTAAAAAAATCTATCATGAAGACAAGTGACTGCAGGTCTCATTGAGTAAACCTAGCTTTTAAAGTTGCTTTGGCAACTTTAGCTATCCTCTTCAGGATTGAAATTCCTTCTGAATAGCAGTATGATATTTGCTACATCCACAACAAATGTAGTGCACAATATTAGATAAAATGATTAAAAAAAAAAAAAAGCTGTTGATGCTGGCAAGAATCATTTCTGCTCATCTTTTCCTTAAGTGAATATTCACTGATCTGTTTCGTTTATGAATCATCTCAACAAACATAGCATTACAGAATGGCTTTGGTTGGAAGGGACCTTAAAAATTGTGTCATTGCAACCCCCTGCCACACGGGCTGGGACACCTTCCACTAAATCAGGTTGCTTCAAGCCTCATCCAGCCCAGTCTTGAACACTTCCAGGGATGGGACATCCACACCTTCTCTGCATAACCTATTCCAGAGCCTTAACATCTTCACAGTCCAGAATTTATTCCTATTATCCCACATAAAACTGTGTCTCAGAGGGAAGAAGGGAAGAAATATCCTTGTGAGTCAGTTCAGAGAAAGGGCTCTGCATCTAACATCTCATGGAGGGCATAGGAAGCCTGTGTGAGTGGGGGATTAACAGTAGCAAGAATCTGTTAGAAAAAGAGATGATGTAGAGATGAGGGCAATCTTGCAGGGAGACCAAGTATTCATGGAAGGACTCAGTCAGTCAGTGTTCACCTTTTTTTTGGGTTTTTTTGTTAGCTTGACATTCAGATCCGAATGCAATGGCATGATATACTATTTTAGTTTCTATAGCACTTTAGAGCAACCAGTAAGAACAACTTCTGCAGTAAAAACAGTTATTCCTAATAACTCTTGGAAAAAAGGGAGGCCTAGATGACTTAAAGATGTTAAACCTAACAAGCAACCTTGAAAGGAATAAAAAGAGGATTTCAGAGAATATTAACATTGATTTGTCAAAGAAATGGTAGAAAATTTGCAAATTAAAATTAAAAGTTTAAATTTCTGAGTAATAAGGAGACTAGAATTGTAGCAGATTTGGAAAAGCATCACATGGTGTCCTTACAGTGCATATGTAGAAAGAGGTTTTGATTTTAATTGTTTTTAATTTTCTTTGTGACATCCTCACAACCAAATAAGAACAGTTCTAGTGCAGTTTATCTGCACAACCGTTTTTCAACAATTGTGTCCTTATATTCATCTATCAGTAGAAAAGTGAAAGACTGTGAAGAGATTGCATCCAGGAGTCTAATTGGAGTCTCTTCAAAGAGAGGATTTAATTTCATTATGAATTGCTTCAGTGATGGACACCCATGTAGGTGGTACAAGGAACTCTGTGGAGAAATACAAATCAAGTACTCTATGTGATAGGATGAGAATTCGAGCTGATCTTGAGAACCTGTAAAAATTCTCTGAATTTAGATAACATTACTGGAGGAAAAATGTAGGGAGAAGTTTTTTTTTTAGCTTGAAGAAGAGAAGGTTAATAGTTTTTTCAACAGCGAGAAGAAATCCCACAATTTTGTCTGTGTAGCCTTCTAAAGAAGCAAATCAGATTCAGGATAATGAATAAAATGATCATAATTTCATAATTTTGTGTGGGTTAAATAGGAACAGGGTACAGGCTACTGCTCTGTCTGTGTTTTTGGATGCTTTAAGAAAAAGTGAAAGCCCTTGGGAAAGATACGTTTGATCTTTCCCTCAGAAAACATTGGCCTCTTTTGGTCCCTTCCAGCTCTATGTTTTTGCGACATTGTACATTTAGGGAGAGTTTAGCAGCTCCCTTTGTATATGCTGAAGAAAATATGAGGGGATTTCTGTGTCTGTAAGCACTGGAGAAACATCAAAGTTAAAGAACAGATCCTGGGTCTGGCAAATGAAACAGCCGTACTGGAAAGCTGAGAGGTGCAAAGAAAAGTTGAAGAGCCAGGAAAGATGTACAGACTCTTTCCCACTATGCAGTTAAAATATTATGCTGGTGAGGCCAAGTAAATTGATGTTTTTAATTCGTAAATTTTAGACAGAGGCATTCTGAATGATTACTTAAAATTGTAGAGTCAAGAGAGACAAATAAGAAGTAGAGGAGATGACTTATATTTCTTGATTATGATGGGTGTGCTGGGTGACTGTTACAAATAACCCAGGCAAAGGATAAGAATGAAAAAGAAGTAAAACTACAAGGGAGAGCACCTTGAAGAAAAGAGTATAAAGCTGTCTATCCTCTCTAATTCTGTAAAAGAGCAAAGAATCCTTTACCATGTAACACATGAAAAGTTGCCATTATGAGCTGCACTGGAGAAACTCAAGTAAAGAGGAAAACAACCTGATCTTTTAATTAGTGAAGTAAGCCTGTGAGCAAAGGTGCTGATCAGAGGGAATTCATGCTAACTTACATAAATGTAGAGTGCCAGTGAAGGAAGCACTGAAGTTTTGTTCCTCACATGAAGAGAAGGACCTCTGGATAGCTAAAAATTGTCTGAGCTTTCAGCAGAGAGGCACAAGGCCCCTCCTTATGGTCTGGACAAAACTGTAATACATAAGCCTTATAGAAGACTTCATCACCTGGGTTTTATGACTGCATAGCATGAGGGATTGAGAACACAATGAACCTCACACAGAGTGTGAAACCACAAAATTAAATCTGAAACAGCCAGCAGGAGTCTCAAAACCTCTGTGGAGGTGGCACAGAGACTTGAGGAGTGGTACCTGGTTTAGAAAACCTCTCATTACGTGGGATAATTTAACTGCCATGCGAAATCTGCTTTGTTGTCTCATTCTGTCTTTCATGAGGAGCATTAAATCAATTTCTCACAGCTACAGAACCTGTTAAGGTGAAATTTTGTGTAATGAAAAATATCAGAGAGATTGCTCACATCTTTCCTTTTTTTTTTTTTTTTTTTTTTTGGAAAGAGGTAGGTCTCTCCAAAGTAAAATTCTATGCTTTAGTAACTGTCCAAGGAACTTTAAACTGAGACTATTTTGTTCTGCTGATTCAATGCCTTCCTTTCTAGGAAAGAATAGAGCCATTACACATGACAATACTTGTGTGCGTATTTCTGTGTCTACACATGTTCTGCCCTGAGCTGGAAGGTGAACTCAGAAGGTTGCAATGAGAAAAAATGTTAACAAAACACCATTTTCCAAGAGGTGGAAAATAGTCTTACTATTAATAGTGAGGTGAAGGTTTTGTCTGCAGCTGTTGGTGCTGGTCAGGTAGCACTGAGTGACACAGTCAAGGGAAGCAGGGGCTGGTGCAGCTGGGCTGGTGGAGACACAGAAATAGCTCACAGAGCCTGGTTTGAGGTCCCTGCTCTGTCTGTACTTCATAAATGAGAACTGGTATATTTTTAATACAAATTACTACAGGAAATCCTCCCAACCAAATTTGTTTCTTTTCTACAGGTATCATGCAATCCTACCCAGCTGCGCAATACATAATTCAGGGCAGATTTTGGCTCTGTCTATCAGTATTATTTTACCCTATTAAAACAAATCATACTACATAGAATGTTTACCTACAGATTATAGGAAAAATACAGACTAAGGGTCCAGTTTAGTTTGAAAATATGTACATGCTGTGCTGATAACTAGTCCTAAAAACAGAGGCTGAGAAGTGTTTTTTTTTCCTCTCCTGGAAACCACAGCCTTTTTCCATCTCTTGCCCCAAGGGTCTTGTTTAGCAGAATATGATTTGTGAACATTTCCAGTCCAATTCAGGAAGGAGCAACCTGCTCCTACAAGCTGCCTGGTTTATTTGGTGTTAAAAAGAATACAGTCTTAACCTTAAATGGAAACATCTTTACTATCATGCCTAGTCATCCACAAATGGTGATAGTTAATTATTTATAGAAATTTATACCAATTAAAGAGAGAGCTCTTCACCTAACAGCAACCTGCTGTTGTTTTTATTATTCCTAAATGAATATAACCAGTTTCATCTTCTGCTCTCTGAAAGAGTCTACTTAGACAGGCTGCAGATAAGGGTACCACTAAATGCATTAACATTTTGTTTTGATTTTACCACACACCGTTATTTCAACAGAATAAACTTTGAGGTCTTCTGTAGATTTCTAACTGGAGCCAAGGCATTTTTGTGAATTGAAGTTTTGGCATTTCTGTTGTCTAAAGCAGTACTTTTATATTTGGTTTTAGTTTTTAATGCAGAAGGAAAAGACAGGAGGCATTTCCTTCAAGGGAAAAATGCCTTTGCTTGGCCAGTACCCCAGGTAGAACAGCAGCTTACATTCCTCCAGGAATTATTAGAAAACTCTTTCTGCCACTGCTACTCTTCTTTTCACCTCCTTGGATGGCTGATGCTTCCCTAAATTCCAGCTGAAACTGAGAGGAATAACTTCTGATTTGGATGCTAAAATATGCTTTGATGTCCTTACACATTTTGTGTAGGCTCCAAGTCCTTTATGCCTCTCAGTAAAATCACAGCCAAGCACTATGCATTATGGAAATGTATGTAATTTTCTTCCTGATGTGCTCCTAGCATGATACATCCTGAGAATATATTTTTTCCTGTTCATTTTCTTTTTCCATTGTAATTAAGAATATTTTTTGGTCTGGTCTGGACGTGGGGTGTTATTTTGAGGTGACACATTTTCTTTTGTTTTTCCTTTTCCCAGTGGCACAAGAAGGAATTGTTTGGCTTCTTCCATGCTCTTTTTTTCTAAAACATTAAGAAACATAAACATAACACTTTTTAAAACTTGATATTTTTCCTTTCTCTTCTTTCCTAAAAATAACCCACACATTGTAGCTAAACTGCTTTTAAGACCATAATTGTTGACCTATTAGATTAGAATCTTAAAATATTATTGGACTTGGATATACAATTCCAAGCTTTGAATGAATACAGTACATGTTGCCTGAGTTCTTGAGCTTCAAATCTTCCTTTAAATAGCTTACAACAAGCTGAGAACTAAATATTTTCCCATTTCTACTAGGATTTTAGAAGAAAAAAAGGTATCAAGTCCTTACTCCATTGTGAAGAATTTTTTAGCATGTCCCAGCCTCCATCCATCAAACAAAACGCTGTTTCATGTACTCATACACAGAGACACTTCCCATTGAAGTCACTCTGTACATGATCAAGTCCCTTTGAAAGCTTAACATTTTATCTAATTGTTTCAATAAAGGTTTGACTTACCAACTTAAGCAGCTTATTTAATAAAAAAAACCCAAATTGGCCCAAGAAACTTGTGTCTGCCCAAGACTAGAGACCCATAAGTTTGTTATTTACACCACTCCCCTCCTCATGACAAAGTTCTGCTACTGCTGCCAGACTGACAGCTCTGCAGACTGGATCTAACTTTGCTGTGCAAGGCCTGTAGCTCTCAGTAGGCAACCAGGCATCACCAGCTCTGTATTTTCCATGTGCTACTCTGGGGGAAAACTGATTATCATAAACATGTCGTTTTCAAGAGGTTTTTTTTTACTTTGAGATTTTCTTTTTCAAGTTATTCTTTGTCCAACTGTTGCATGCTGGAGGTTGCAGTGCTAATACTAAATATATAAACACAGCAAACTTTTCCTTTCCTTTGCTTAGTGTTGGGTTGACTTACATGAGAGTGATGTGGAAAGAAACCATCACAGAATCCCAGAATGGTTGCAAGCAACTTTAATGTTCATCTCATTCAAACCCCTGCCATGGGCAGGGACACCTTCCACTATCCCAGGTACTCCAAGTCCAAGCCCTGTCCAACCTGGCCTTGGACACTCCCAGGGATGGGGCAGCCACAGCTTCCCTGGGCAACTCATTCCACTGATAAAAGACTATTTAATTTGCAGATACAAGCTAATCGAACCTTGATTAGTTTTAAGTTCATTAGAAGATATTACCTGATGACTCAGAGACTGATTGGATTGATTGATACCTTATCATTGCCTCACTGCAATTTTCTGTATTTTCTGTATATTTTCTAAATACTCTTCAGAAATTTTCTTACTTTACAAGAGGTAAAAAAGTCATGAGACTTACCTAGTCCTGGAAATAAATACTGGTGTACATCAGAATTCCAGTGGGAGAAGGGAGCAAGAAAAAAACTTTTGGTGATTGTTATTACACAAAATATCACTCAGAAATGACTGGGGTCTATTTTCACTTATTTTGTGTGTAATGAATGTTTCAGTGGTTTTATATATACAGAATTACTCCCACAAATGCCTGTTTAATGACCTGCAGCTAATGAACATTGAAGCAATGAAGATGTCATCCCTGATCCTTCCAAGCTTACATAACACAAATGTTTTTCAATCCTGTATTGCTTCTCTGAAGGAATATGTTAGTAATTTCTCAGAGCCCAAGCAGGAAGCAGTGATGAGGCCTGTTCTCATGGGTTTGCTTTCCTTATCATTGCTTTTACTGCACTGTTGTTTCATGCACAGCCATCAAAGCTGGTGGTGTCCTCAGGGAGGCAGTGTAAAATACTGCACCATCCAACAGAGAGTGTTTCACTCCTATTTCATTTGGATGGTAAAAAAGATTGAGACCATGTACAGCAGGAAGATTTGGGCGCAGTAATTTCATAGAGCTTAAGAAAGAGAATGCTTGGGAGTTCTCTAGGCACTGCCTTAAATACTCATCTGGGAGGTGAGCACCTCATGATCTTTAATGTATTTAACTCCCCAACACCCCTGAAAAACAGGGAAGTGCTGTTATCACTACTTTATTCTTGAAGAACTAAAATAACTTAGTCTAGAAAAGATATTGTACCATCAGCCAGGGGATAGATTTTTGGGTGGAAAATCTCATGCTTTCTTCTCCCCTCCACGTAAAGGGAAAAACTGTGAATACAGGCACACACGGATTAATGAGGTGACTTGTTTGACATTGTCAGTGCTGTTTGAATAGAGATAGGATGCAGCTGCAGACCTGATTGGCACTGTTACCACAGGACCATTTTGGTCCTTCCTTTAGGCTTCCTTATCCCAAAAAATAAAAGCTATTTTGTTCTCAGGTCACCTTTTGCTTTTCAAATTTTTTCTCCTAGTGACAACGTCTGACTATCAAAGGACAAATTTCAATTCATGAATGAGTTCAAAGTGCACCCACAGTGGTTATATCTGTTTCTGTAAGTGCAAGGGGTCTACTGTATTCCTTTCTGCCAGGAGTATGGCCTAGTTCTTTATTTTGGAGAGAGGCCAATTTATAGGAGACATAATAGAAATACTTAGAAGACAGGAACAGTCAAAAATGAATTTAAAACAAAAACAAACAAAAAAAGGGTCCGAAAGGATGCTTGATATGGGCTTGACAGCTGGAACGGGAAGGGAAGATAGCAAGGGGAAACTTAGCCAAGATATAAAGCTGAAATCTTAACAGACTCAGTAAGACAGAGACAAATACTGAAGTCAGCATTTACACCTGCCCAAAGGACATATGAAAATTCAGCTATCAAGGTTGCTTTGAGAGCCCGTTCAGTGCAGGAATACAGCAAGAGGGATAGTGAGGATATCTCAGAAAAATGATTGTCACTAAACTTGTAGGACTGTAACAGTCCACAAGGTTGGCAGCATCACTGTTAGAAGTAACAGGGTAATTTTTTGCCTTCACTCAATGTTGGTATCCAGCAGAATGGAAGCCAGCTTTCCTCAAAATACCATGGAGGAAACAGCCATGAACATGATATAGCCATGGACAGGCAAGAGTACAGCACTTCTCAGGACACTCCGAGGTGCTCTGTGGAGGAAAATGAAGCTCAGCAGATTCACTCATCTCCTATTCAGAGGAACATGTGCTTCAGGTTTCCTAGATTTTGGCAAACATTACCTCACTCAACCTGTAAGTTAAAGTGACACCAAGAATGACATACCATTTTTACAGAACCTGGATATCAACAAAGATTTTAAGCATTCTGACTCTGTGGAACCAAAAAAAACCCACCCAAAATTACCTATACAGGCTAATATTGAGAAGGAAAATGTTTTTGCTTTAGCTGTTAAAAAGTATAAAACAAGCATAAAGGTGAAAGCAAAAATAAGAGGAAGGGTTAAGCATTAGTGACCTGGTATAGAGTGTGTTGGGTCTTTTTGCAAAAAGCAGTCTTTTTGCAGGGCAAATCCTTGTCTTTCAACACCCTTGACAAACATTGCTAGCAACTTAGAATGCTTTCAACATGACACTCTTCAAGCTTGTTTGTTCTCTGCTTTGTTTGTGTTTAACTCTGCCTTCTATTAAAACTGTGGAGGGAAGAGTCCGCGCTGCTGGCTACTTCTCTATAAGCTCAGGGCTTATGAAAGCAATTTTGTGTGATTGTTTGTGTTTTTTGGAGTGAACAATTTGAAAATAGCTGTTATGTAACCTATGTTTATGAAACGGGCAATTTTTTAGCACACAAAAAGACACCTTGGCTTCCTATACTCAGTTTGTGGAAAATTGATTGAATGAGACCAGGATTCAACCCCCTTGCCCTTGCCACAGAATTCATGATGGACTATAAGCCAAATGCTGCCTCAGATTATCTCTGTGTCCACACCAACACTGTAAAAATGCAGCATTTATTTTTGAGATAGGTTTCTCTATATTTCAATGATGTCTTTCAAAACCTTGCTTCCTGATTCAGTCCCACTCCAAACCTTTAAAATATTTGCAGACTTGCAGTTATGAATATATAAAGAAAATAAAATTATTTAAATAATGGGCCCAAGACCAGGAACAACACCATGAACACTGAGCTTTAAAACAACTTACCTTAAAAATCACAGAGAAAAAATATGAAAAACTCAGTGTCTAATGAATGTTCAGCACAGCCTTCCTCATGTTCCATCAAGTAGCAGCTGCTAACACCTCAACACATTTGTGTCTCCTCCTTCAGTTGGCTGCATACATTAAAAGAACTCTGAAGGGAGCGAGTTACTGCTCAGATGTTCTTATGCTTCTTTGTGAATTGTATTATTTCACTGTCCCTGAAAGAAGAACAAAGGTAGTGATCTCCAAGAGCTTCAAGGACTCTATTCCTTCTGGACACTAAAGGGTTATGGAAAAATCTTTCATTAAATAGATGCATTGAAGTAAATGTCCTGGTAGCATTTCAGCATCCTGAAATATGTCTGTTTCCCTGGTAATTTCAACCTCAGTATCTTGTTTAAGTTTGATGTGGCATTTTTTCTTTCCTGAAGAATTTAGGTGAGAACATTCTGGACATCTCAGAAAAGTCTCACTGGAGATGGTGAGACTTTGCACAGGATCAAGACTAGCTCAATATTTTATCTAGTGCAGGATCATCACCTATCCTTGCTCTCTACAGGATCCATGTCAAAATATCACTGAGCAGGGTCCCAGAAATTACAAGACTGATATGTGGCTGCATGTGTAGTCAAATAGAGATAGTTTTTTTCTTTATCCATGAGGTCTAACTGCTGCAATAAGGTAGGAGATGTGTTTAAACCCTTCTTGTCCACAGAAGAGCCATAATGGAAAGGCCTTGGTAGTACCTGTTGGCAGGTGCAGAGGAAGAGACTGGTTACACAAACTGGCCTAACAGTTCATGATAGCACAATAAAAGGTGACTCATGCAGATGCTTAATGAACAAGGACAAAAATGTCAAATCATTAACCTGGAGTCACCCCATTTAATTTATTGCTAATGCAGAATTTAGTTATACAGGAAAATTATGTGTAGAGCTCTCAGCTCAAAAAAGACACAAACCTATTGGGACAAGCCTCAAGGTTACCACAGAGATGTTCCAAGGCATGGCGCTGTTGGAGACAGGCTGAGGGAGCTGGGGCTTTTTGGCCTTGAGAAGAGAAGGCTCCAAGGAGACCTTAAAGCCTCTTCTAGTTCCTAAAGGTAGCTTATAAAAAAGATGGAGAGTGACTTTTTACATAAGCACATAGTGATTGGACAAGGGAATAGTTTAAATGTGAAAAAGAAGAAATTTTTAGCAGATGTTAGGAATAAATTCTTCCCCCAGAGGGTGGTGAGTCCCTGGCACAGGTTTCCCAGAGAAGCTGTGACTGCCCCATCCCTGGAAGTGTTCCAGGATGCGTTGGAGGAGCTTGGAGCAAGCTGGAATAGTGGAAGGTGTCCCTGCTCATGGCAGGGGGTGGAATGCAATAAGCTTTAGTGTCACTTCCAAGCCAAACCATTCCATGGTCCTATGAAATAAGTACTCCCAGAATATGACTAATTTCACTGAAGAACTAAGCTGCCATGCAGAGGTATTTCACTATTCATTTCCCATGCAAGCAGTTGCCAGTGAGTGATATCCTCATTTAGGCTGTTTAGCTGGGAGTATAAGCATTGGCAGGACAAATACTTTTTTTGGTTTGGTTTGGTTTTTTGGTCATTTATTTTGGGTTTTTGTTTGTTTTCTTGTTTGCTTTTTGTTGGTTGGTTTTTGTTAATTTTTTGGGGTTTTTTTTTTTGTTTCCAGGAAATTTCTTATCTTTTTCATATTTATTTGCTTATGTTTTTCACTCTGTATTTCCATCATGAGGTCTTTTGAGTTTCACAGTAGTGTCCCACAAAGACCAGCCAGGAAGACACTTGATTTTCCATTCCCAAATGTCTCCCCTAAATAAATTCACACTGGATTTGGTTTATAATGAATCAATTAACTCCTCGGATGGCAAATGCAGACATGAAACAGAGCACCACCCTTCAGATCCCACAGGTTTGGGATCATATGGATGCAAGTCAGTCTATGCCATTTAAGCTAAGAACCAAGATACTGTAAAAGATGTGGATAACAAAGATGGCTCAGGCATAACCAGCCTGGCCCAGGCTCATTTGACTCTGGATTTTGGAGTCATGTGTGGTGGATCTTCTCTGAATTTATGTGAAGAGAAGGAAGTGGGGAAGATAAATAAATTATGAAAATGTTGAAGAAAATGTCCTAAAATCAAATGTTTTATACTTACCTGCTGCATCTTATAAAGTTGTTATTTTCTGGCATTGCTGCTACAAGCAGATTTATTTGAATGAAAGAAAACCCAAGGTACTATTATCAGGTAAATCCTTCCTGTGTTTGTTTCTTTTTAAATAAAGATTGAACACATACAACTTTTAAACTTTACTGAGTCTAGGTCTGTTCTATATGGGTTGATTTGTTATCCCAAACCCTTGTGCCATCATATTAATGACTGCTTGCATCAAGGTACACACAGGGTAATCCCCCATCTCTAGCAATTTCAGCTCTGCAATGATTGCTGTAAAATTAATCAGAGACTGTTGCTGGAATGAGGGTATTGTAGTTTGAAGCATAATAAAATTTATTAATGGTGTCCTGCATAATTTATGGGATCTAACCGTACTAATGTAGGTATAGCATATAAACAGTTTTCTTTTATTAGGTCTATGAACTGGCATGCCATGAGAAACCAAGGGCTGTGATCTTTAATTTTTCCACCTGTGGTTGAATTGACCCATTCTAGCAGATGTACAGGAGTGACTGATTTCCTGTAAAACCCTAAAAGCAGCCACCCCTAGGAGGAATATTTGCAAACATTCTGTTCAATGGTATTTGTGTTCCCATTATTCTTTATCTGACTGAGGTTTAAAATCCCACTGGGACAAGGACTGTATAAACATCAGTGAAGAACAACTCCTACCACAAGTAGATGATACTTTATAAAGACAAAAAGGAGCCAAGAAAAGGATACTTTTTTTCTTCTTCGGTCTCTTAAGTGAAGTTTTGAAGACAAGCCCTGAAGAATGGCAAAACTAATAACAGATGCAGAAAAATATTTATCTTGGTACCTTTCCTAGCTGACTATTTCTGTTGAACTTCTGAGCTCTTGGAGTTATCCATATACTTACTTATACACCAAAATAGAACACATATGGCTAGGACCACAGTAAAGAGAAGAAACATGATTTAAACTGGCATCTTTTTAATCCCAAAGTATTTACCTTAGGAATAAACAAACAGCTTTCTTTATAAGTGGTTTTGAAAGTAAGATTTTAAACCACCAAAGTCAGATACAAATATGTACAGCCACAAGCACCCCCCTGACCAGTTTGTTAAAGGAAAAAATTACTCCAAACCAAGATCAGGCATGCCAAATTTCAGCTTTACTTTAATTTTTATGGTTGTCGCTATGAACACCTGAATATAGTGGTTTATAATGGCTCCTCTGACAGGCTGTTATAACTTCAATGGCACTAACAATACTACTATAATTAGTGACTTTTGTATTGTATTAACAAATGCCAGAGTGTGCTACCAGTCTTCCAGATGACTTATCGAGGTTTTAATTAGTGTCTATCTTTCTTTTCTTTTCTTTGTAGAGACATACACTTCCTAAAATGACTCAATGCTTTGCACCATGTACAGGTCAAAATATCCACCTGTCAAGTGGGTTTAGAGCTGCATGGAAGGAGGAAACGACTTGCAACATTTTATTAATGGAACAGATTGCATATTTCTCTAAATAGAAATGGGGGGAATTGTGTGACAGATGGATCAAAACCTTCCCGTTGTTGAAAACCAACAGATGAGACAGACTTCTCTTATGACACTAGCTGGATAGCAAGATGCTGATTAACCAGACCTGAATGAATCTTCTGCCTCTTGTCTCAGAGTGTTCATGAGACACTTAAGTACAGGAAGATTTTTCTGTATCATATTTTGCATCTGAGCAATATGGATGTGCTGTGTGGGTATGTACACATTTGCACTTATATACATGTATAAATATTGATACAGGCACATACATTAAAGTAGCATTCTAAAAGAATTTAAATTTCCATAAGGAATTGATTCATAATCAATGCTTATGTTGCCTTTTACTATACTGGAGTATGCTCAGTGTTGATACACTTATGTGTTAATAATATTGCCTAATTTAGTAGGACGTCCTACCTATTAGACATTTAGAGCCTTCATTACAAGGCTATCAACTTCGTGTTACTGAAAAGTATTTACCAGCTTTTGAAACATCTCCTATGGCACAGTTGCTATTGTACAGCCTGAGAAAAGCAGTCCTGTATAGTCAAACTGGAATAGAAGGATTCCTTTAAACAGGTTGTTAGCCACACATTAATCATTACAGTTTCCATCCCACTTAGAGTTACACAGTACTTTATCTACTGGATGTCATTACTAAGATATGGAAATGCCACTCTTCACGGTTGTTTCCATGAGTGCAGGAAACTTTACCTTTCCAACACGTATCACAGATTTCAAAGGCACTGCTTCCATGGCCTAACGATAAAGGATGCTTTTAGTTTTTTGGGTTTTTTACTTTCTTAAAAAAACTTTTTAAATATAAAATGCAGATGCCATGTGTGAAGAGCTATCTTTTACTCATAAAAGAGAACATCAAGACTTTTGTTGTCACTTAAATAGGAGAAGCTTGAAGAAGCTGCTCATTCAATAATGTACATTAAGGAAGCAATCATGAATGAAGGAGGGCAGGCATGAAATCCCAAAGCCTCCAGGAGGAATCTGGTAGATGAATCTGAGCAGGAGGATTGATCCCTAGGTGTGTTCCCAGGAAGAGCAATAGAGGTGATAAAGGCACTGAAACAGTTCACATGCTCTGCACTGGAAGATGAATTACATGCCTAATGTGTGCTTTTAGCACAGTCAAGTTTAGGGCTTGACAATTTGTAAGAAACCAATGCCTTGTTACACAGAAGTCATAATAGTTCCTCCTGGTCCTAAAATCTCCACATCTGGCACTTATTCCTAAAGAACTACTCTTATGGGATGTGTGTTTCTATTTCTGTAATGGAGAGAAGATGGGGAAGGAAATCGGTTCAATTCCAACCTGAGGGTTCACATGGCAATTTTCATAAATACAAATCAGTACCAGGAAGACTTTAGCAGTTTTACTCTTTAGCTGACCATAGTAGAGTTCTTTGGAGGAGATGTGATAGAGGATTTATTAGACTTTACAGGCCAGGAAAAACTACCATGCTTAAAGAAGATGCTCCCATAATTCACAAAATGCTGTGCTACCTCCAGTAATATTTGGGACTTTGCAAAATACTGCAAGACAACATCCATTAGCGGGATCATGAATTACATCTCGAACTGTCTTTGTGTTAAGTTCTATCACAGTGATGTAGGATTTTTTAGTATCAGGTTACAAGGCAATTCCTGGGACAAAAAATGTTAACCCGATGGAAAACTGCAGATACGTTAACAAGCACTAGCACAGCAATAACTCCTTACTGCACTCTAAATTGTGCGAAGTAGTTTATGACCTCTAGGCTTTTTCCTCTCCTTTAACTTCCCAATGCTTAATAAAAGTTATATTCAAACTGCTACACTAGCTTAGAAAATAAGAAATTAATTATGAACACCCCATTTAATGCTGGAGGAGTAGTGTCCATAATTTCTTTAAAGCATCAGAGAGGTAATTTCACTGCTACCAATTGAACAGTTATACAGAACACATCTAAATGTGCCCAGTCAATGAATCCTGGGAGTATTTCTGCTTCATTAGCTGTTTACATGGTGAGCTCAGTAGAATGACTTTAGCCTGATGAAATGCCTGCTTTGCATACTGCCGCAGGCAACAGCTTCATATCTCTCCCTGATAATTCATGATAAACTCAAAATTTAGGAGTAACTCATCAGCTTACCCAATACTGCCCCATCAGCTCTTGCTGTGTTAACCTCTCAAGAGCTTCTGTAAGGCTGTAATAGACAACCATAGTATTCCCATCTCCCGTGCCCTCCATCTTCCATAAAGCCAGTCAGGTATTTTCACTGATGTTTCATGATCATATTTCAAGTACTCTGAATCCTGGACTTTGCATTTGAGTGGGATAACTATTTCACCAGTTTTTAAAGCTGCTGTTATTTGCGTCATGATTCACAATGCAAAGGAAACCCACGATATTTAAATTTTATGCCACTGTCTTCCAAAGTAACAACTTTCTAACAGTACAAAGTGAAGAGAACAATTTACCTTACATGAACTGCTATTTGGTTGACAAAAATAACCCCCAGAAGAACACTGATCATCCACATTATTACCTTGGATATCCCACCATGGGGCTGTGGAGAGCAAATAACACTCAGTCACCTTCTGTTCATATACAGCCATATGGATAAATAAATAGCATAAGTTTAAATTTCATGTTAAGAAATAGCATTTGATAGATGCGTTCCAGCTACCATGTAACTCACCGTAAGTCAGAAATCCTTCACAATATTACAGTGGCTTTATTCTGCAACCCAAAAGATAATGTATCTTTTTTGTTGATGAAATAAAGCTTTCATATCTCAGAACACAACAATGGCATAATAATTTAGCCTACATAGCTGGCAAATGCTGTCTCTTCCCCTTTTCCATTAACTCTCATTCGCTACCTATTGAGGGGAAAAGTGATCTCTACCTATATGTTCAGATTATATATAAGATTATACAGGAAATTTTAATCCCCACATTCTCTGTAGGTAAGGAAAACTAGACTATACTGAATATTAAAAGGGAAAGCTTATTTTTGGCAGGCTCTATTAAATATACATAATTATCTGAAAAAACAAATAAAGACCCTCACTCAACACTTTACTTCATTTTAAATTTCCCACTGCATACTGCAAATTTTATCCATTTCCCCTGAGATACTCTTGCTGTGTTAGCAAGGAAATTATGGGTTGCAACTGGAGAAGGAGATGTATTTTAGTCCTCTGAAAGAATACCTTTGCTCTCTGGAGGACAGTTGCTAGTGATGTGAGTTGTCTGCTATTAAAAGCCTTGATTAAGGGTCTTCTGCTGCTTTTTAAAATGCAGCTTTGATACTAAGGAGGAGGAAGACGCACAGCAAAGCTAAATCACAAGGGTTCTGTAGCCATTTGCACAGCATGTATTTTGAAGTCCTCTGCATGGACACAGGGTCCTGGCTCAGAGGTCTCTTTGGCAGTCCTGCAATAGGTCTGCAGCAGCTTCAATGCACTCACTGAAAGCTCCTCTTTTGTGGAAGAGTCTGTTTACCCCCTCATGAATAATATTTCTCTGGAAATTCACAACTCTGGCAATTTCTAACACCACTGTTCCTTCCCCTCAGTACTTCCAGCACTGTGGCTGTTCAGGCTGTTAAAAGGAGCCTTTGGAAAGGCAAAGATGTGAACACAAATCAGACCAGATCTTTTGAGGGTGGGAACTGACATGGTTCCATTTATTTTGATTCTGTAACATCAGCCACTGCTGTCTGAGGGATCAGCCATGAAATAATAACACTTGGGATTTATTTTAGGAATATCTTCCTTTTGTCTGCCATGTTCCCTTCATATTTAGAAAAGAAAACCTGTGGAGGGAAGGAATTTATGTTCTATAAACTTGGTGTAAATCAACATTATTCAAGAAAGAAATTATTTTTTTGTTGTGTAGGACGGTTATGTTTTCAATTAATATTTATTACCTATTTGAAATATCAAGATTTTGGGCAGTATGTTAGATTTTCCTGGATAAAGTTTTAAAATATGTAATTTCTTCATAAATGTATAAATGTATAAAATCTACACAGACATTTCTACATCTTTTACCCTGTCCCTTAGTCAGAAATAGGACTTTAAAATTCAGGAGTCTTCTACAGATCACATAGCCCAATAAACCTACAAGTTTTTAACTTCTGTGAAAACACTATAGAAGAAATAATGCAATTCCAAAGATGCAAGAATAGCAAGAAAATTTTCCATTGTTTTGTAGGGTCATATTATATGCTTATATATATATATATATATATACATGCCATCTACTTGAGGCATGTAGATTCTTATTTAGAGATTTTATTGTTCAAATCTCTTTATTTTAAGGAAACAAAACTATAAAAATATGCTCAACTAGATAAAATATTTCCTTTTTCCTGAAAGTGGATTTTTGTTCCATTTAATTTTGAGAAAAATGTTTGGGTTTCTTTTCAAATGCAGTAAATTTAAGTATATTTTCCCTTGATTTTCTCAAGTTGGAGTTTTTTTCTAGTAATGTAAAATGCGTTCTAAAATCAGCCTAAATTAATTTATTGTAAATACTAGCAAGTGCAACTTGTTACCAAAAAGAAAAAATCAGTTTGAACGAATACGTTGCTACGCTTCTGCATTAGCATCACTTTGGTCACAGTTATTATATTACAGATGGCACTTTCCATCTATCCTCCGACAAAGTGAAAATGAATAATGTTTCATTTAGGTCTGCCATGTAGATGAAAAGTCAACAAACAGATTTTTTATTTTCCTTTAACTGTTACAATATATATTAACAGGAGGAGAGGAGAGGAGAGGAGAGGAGAGGAGAGGAGAGGAGAGGAGAGGAGAGGAGAGGAGAGGAGAGGAGAGGAGAGGAGAGGAGAGGAGAGGAGAGGAGAGGAGAGGAGAGGAGAGGAGAGGAGAGGAGAGGAGAGGAGAGGAGAGGAGAGGAGAGGAGAGGAGAGGAGAGGAGAGGAGAGGAGAGGAGAGGAGAGGAGAGGAGAGGAGAGGAGAGGAGAGGAGAGGAGAGGAGAGGAGAGGAGAGGAGAGGAGAGGAGAGGCCTGCTATTTTCTCATTTTAAAATTAAGGAATGTAGGGAGGAAAGAAAGTTCAGCAAACTTCAGCAGCAGCAGCTTAGTAACCAAGGTAAGTGTCAGCATGTGTTTATTTGTCTACCTTCTGATTTGAATGCATTCTCAAATGAGATTAGAAATGTTTAAGTTTTTTATTTTCAGATACTCTTACAGTTGAATTCTCATTTTCATCAACTGAAAGTCACATAAATCCAATAACTGATCTTTTAGTCTCATCCTATGCAGGTATAAACAGAGTAAAATAGAATAACAGAGAAGGTGGATGTCATATTTTTCAAGGCAGTGAAACAAGAGGATGAGGTGGAAGTTTTGTCCCAGATTTACGTGGAACCCCGAGGGATGGCACACTCTCCAGTAGCAGAGGAGACCCAATTTCATTTCCCTCTTGCTTTCCAAACCACATCAGCATGGGACTGAAGGGGACATGGGTCACCAACTCTTACTCTCTGTAACTGCAGAGAAGTAAATGATTTGTGTTATTCCCTTCATAAACATGTGAATCATTCTTATTTTGAGTTAGGAAACTTCAAACCCCCTCCTGCCTAACCTCAAATGCACTCTTGGCTTTTACATAATTCATGGTCATAGGAACAATAAAAGCTTCTGTCTGGTATAATTTTCTTCACTCTAGGAAGCATGTATGCCTTAAGATTCCTCAGTGACCGAATGCTTCAATTTGCTTAGGTTGCTATTACTAATAGTGCTGCACTGGAGTCCTGGCTGGTGCAAATGGCATTTTCAAAGTTTTTTGACCTGTTAATATTGCAAATGCAATTAGGAAAGACTGGTGAAGAAGGCTGTAGTAGGCTAAAAACATAAATGGCAAAGAAAAAACATAGCAAAAGTTGTGTTATCAAAAAGTGTAGTAACTTTGTTTCCTGAAGACATGAAAATATTAAAATCTAACCCTCTGAGACCAAACTTTGACCACATTTTCTGATAGGAATTTAATATTCTTGTTAGTGTTTACATCTAGTGGGGATTTCACTCTGATTAATTCAGATGTATCTAAGAAACTAAAAATGTCTTTCAGATTTTTCCAGCATTCACATGCTCATAGACATAACAAACAGAAACAACCACAACAAAACAAACATACAAGCAAAACCAGCCAACCCCCCCACCCCCAAACAAACCCCAAAACATAATCATATCATCAAAATCTCATAGCATTTAAAATTAATTTTAAATTGATATTTGGATGGTTTTTAGGTAATTATAAATTTAGAGATGCATTGCCACAATAACCTTGTTTTTTTATTGCAGTTTGTTCCCTCCCTATACCTGCAAAATTATATTAAAAACACTTCGCTGTATCTATCACCTGTCTTCTTTCTCTAGACAAAAAACCCTCTGAGACCTGTACTATGCCTCATTTTAGACTTGTGCAGTACCCAATATACATCTTCATCCAAAGGCTGTTTTTGACCACTATCCCCTACAGTCATATAAATGGCGGTGATAACAGTGCAAATTGAAACAATAAAAATTATGTTTTCCATTCTTTTTGATTTTTTGAACAAGATAATGATATTTCTGTCTGTATTTTTGGTTTTTTGTTTGTTGTTAAATTCTGGTTTCTTGTGTCAAAAAGACACGGACTAATTTTTTAAAATTAAATTTGCAGACCATAAACATCTACTTATTATCCTGTCCATGGAACTTGCATAAAATTATTTATAAAAAAAAAAAAAAGATTTTTTTTTAATTGTCACAGAAAGAAAACGTATTTTGACGTACTGCCCCTGCCACTTAAATATGTATTCCTTGCATAAAAAACCACAGATATAAATAAAAAAAACCTCCCCATCCTTGTTAGAACTGGTGAATATGAGGTGCCTTTGATTTGGCCTTAGTCTAACTGTACTGAATTGTACCAAGAGTGATGTAATCACTATTTTCAGTACCTTTTGCATCATTAGACTTCTACAAACAATAAGGTTTTCTGGATCCCTACAGTGATTTTCCTGTGAATGGATATGCAACCAAGAGTGTTTTGTATCTAGATATTGAAACTATTAATTGCCTTGATGCCATCAAAGTCAAAATGTGTCCCAGCAGAAGTGCCTGGGTATAATGTCCCTGTAAACCCCAGACACTTTAAAGCTTATTTTAAATGTGGATTAGTGCATCCTATTTTGAGAGGTCAGTGAAGATATAAGTATCTGGGAAAAAAAAATTAAAATTGTAATCAAGGCTGAGAAGGTTATGTGCAGGAGCACAGTAAATAAGTATAATATTTAAAATTTTATAGAGATAATAATTGTACTTAATTTTCTTCTATTTCTTTTTCTCCTGAGGAAATGTTCTGAAAACAACATAGCTGCAAAATGTTGTCTAATCAGGAGTACTGATAGAGCCTGTCCTGCTTCCACTGGAGGAAAATCTGTAGAAGGGCAGAAGTAGACTGTCTCCACCTCCAGAAGACAAACGTTTTCCTATGGTCTCCAACACCTTGTTCATCTCTAATGACCTGAAGACATGCAGAGGAACATTCTCACACCCTTTCCTGTGGCTGAAACTCATGAGATATGAATAACAGCTGCTACCCTCTCTCCCACAAGCCTATGTTTTGGGTATCGTCGCACAACTCAATCCTTTCCTATTAGTTATTTACTCTCTGAAACTGATGTGAGTAATTTAAAATTATAAAATGATTTGAATTGTCCATAGCACTTTCACAGCAAGAACATTGACTGTGTTGAACCCCAGCTTTCTTAATTACTCTCTGAATAAACATTTGAAAACATAGTTGAAACATAACAAAAATCTGATAGTGACTGTATAACTTCCATGGTTAATCTACAACATCCCTTGTGACCGAACATCAGAGATCAGTGCCTTTTGCCCTCTTGAAGTCTGTGTTGAGACTGTACCTTCCAGATACCTAATTTGGATTTCATACACCATTGATCCTACATTTCTGGAGGCGCTATAGATAAGAGAAAGATAGGAAACAGATATGGTCCTTGCCCAAGGAGAATGAGTAAGCACAATCACTGTTTCCATCACTTCTTAGCTGAAACTGTAATCTTCACACCGCTCAACACAATCCTAGGAATGTCTGCTAGCATGACTATTCCTGGAAGAGTAAGAATGACAGTTATTTTTCCTTACATCACTCTATTAGAAAACATAAGGCTAAGAGTTTAGAAGTCTTTTGGGTTTCTAGACCTCCTTATGTCTAAAGGAGCAATGCAGTGACCTCCAGAGCAACAACAGCTTCTCCAGTGCCAGCTAGAAGGCAAAGTGGCTTTTTACTGTTCTAAATCAAGGGGTCTCATATGTGAGAACTTCCCTCTGGAGATATGTCTATCAAATAACTAACTTGGAAAAGCTTTAGATAAGAAATAAGATTAATCTTAATTATTCCGGGGTTTTTCTGGGAGATATTGAAAAACACCCGGAGGACAAGAGAATCATCCATCTCAATCAACACAGCTTCATGAAGGGAAACTCCTGCTTGTTAAACCAGAATTCTTTCTACAACAAAGTAAGCCACCTAGCTGATCTGGGAAAACCCAGAGATGACACCATTTTGGACTTCCACAAAGCTTTTGATACCTACTGTCTCTCCCAGTGTCCTTCAGGAAAAAATGCCCATCTCACAGCTGGATAAACACATCACGCAACGGGTGAGCAACTGGCATGTGGGCAGGGCACAAAGGGAGACAGAGTTTTATCAGTGGTATCACAAAGGGGTGATATCAGACTGGTGACCTCCCACTAGAGGGGTTCCAGAGGGTTCCAGCCTTGGTCTGGTTCTCTTCAACATCTTCATGAACAACTTGGATGCATGACTGGAAGGAATAAGTAAGTTTGCAACAGTAATAAATTGGAAAGAGCTGGCAACTCCCTTGGGGTTAGAGAGGCCCTACAGAGACCTCGACAAATGAGAGGGCTGGGAAACCACCAATCATATGAAGTACAACAAGGCCAAGTGATGCATTCTGCACTTGGGTTGGGAGAATTCTGAATGTATTGAGAGACTGAGCAATGAGATGCTGGAGAACAGTGCCATGGAACCAGACCTGGGGGTCCTGGTCAGTGTCAAGTAGAACATGAACCAGTGGTGTCCTGGCAGCCAGGAGGGCCAACCCTGTCCTGGGGGCATCAGGCATGGCCAGCCAGACAAGGTAGGGGATTGTCCTGCTCTGCTCTGAGCTGGGGCGGCCTCACCTTAAATCCAGTGAACAGTTTTGGGTGTCCCAATATAAAAGAAACATTAAGCCATGAGAGATCGTCCAAAGGAGGGGCAAAAGGAATGGTGAAGGGTCTTGAGGGGAAGCCTTATGTGGAGCAGCTGAAGGTACTTGGTCTGTTCAGCTGGAGAGGGGGAGACTGAGACCTCATGGTGTTCTTCAACATCCTCATGAGGTGAAGAGGAGGGGCAGGCACTAATCTCTGCTCTGTGGTGACCAGTGACAGGACTCAAGGAAATGGCCTGAAGCTGAGTCAGGGGAGATTTAGTTTGAAGATCAGAAAAAGATTTTTCACCCAGGTGTTTGGGCACTTGAACAGGCTCCCCAGAGCCATGGTCACAGCACCATGTTTGTCTGAAATCAAGAAGCTTTTGGACAATGCTCTCAGGCTCATGGTGGGATTGTTGGGGTGTCCTGTGCAGGGCCTGAAGTTGCTTTTGATCATGGTTGGTTCCCTTCCAATTCAGCCTATTCTATGGTTCTGTGATTCTATGATTCTATGGTTTTGTGGTTCTATGATCCTATCGTTCTATGATTCTACGGCTCTATGTTTCTATTGGTCTGTGATTCCATGGTTCAATGATTCCATGGTTCCATGATTCCATGGTTCAATGATTCCATGGTTCCAGGATTCCATGATTCTATGACAAAATAACAGGAATTTCTTTGGTGCAGGTGTCTGTCAGTGTAGACTCCATCAGTAAAGGGGAACTATTTGGTACAGTCAGTGTGGCTTAGAAATCTCAATTGCAATTTTATAGGGAGAGATGAGGCAATGCCACCTAAGCCTGTTGCAGTCTTCTATATCCAGGAATGACAACAGAGGAATTGCCATACGTACTTACTGATACAAATTTTGAAAGTTCTGCCAAGCACTGAAACATTAGTCCTAGTTGCAAGACCTATAGTTACCCTCTTTGTCAGTAAAGCTTAGCTGAGGTATTCACCAAAATCTTCCACAGGGTTATTCCTGTCTTCCACAAAGACTGTTTCTCCTGCCGATTAATGGCCCTTCCCTGGAAGTGTCAAGGCCTGACTGGATGGGGCCTTGAGCAACCTGGTCTAGTAGTAGGTGTTCCTGCCTATGGCAAGGGGTTGAAATGGTTTTTAAGAACCCTTCCAATCCAAACCTTTCTCTGATTCTACTACAGTGGCTTACCACCCTTGATTAGCAGGACTAGCAGTGGCCATACAGAGGGAAGCATTTTGAGAGCTAGATTTGGACAGGGATGAGAAGCACAGATGTAGAACATGACTAACTGGAAAACCCATTTTCTTGTCTGTCCTTCAGATAAAGCTCATCAAGATAGGTCTCTAGCAACTCAACATATTCTGTGATTCTTTAACTCTCTTTTCACTGACTACTATATTTACCTCCTGCTGTTTCACCAATACCTCTGTGTGCCAGCCAAGCCACTATGAACTAAAAAGTCTCAAATAGTGGTGAGGTTAAAAGTAATAATAAAAACCATTCAAACCATAAATGTTCAAAATCGCTCAGATGTAGTATCTCTGTGTGTTACAGAGGTAAACTCCTAACGTAAGTGGAATATGCAGAGAAATTGCAAAGAAAACGTAACCATAAAACAAATAAAAAACTCCATAAAAACAAACAAAAAAAATCCCCCACCAAACAACCCCCCACCAACCAACCAAACACGAAAAATAATGTCCAAAAACTGCCCAAATCCAAAACAAATCAGCTTCAACTTAAAATTCATTATCGAGAAACTTATGAGAAATGTGTGACTTAAGTCTCAGGAATGTATTCAATATCAAGGTGAAAATAACATTGAATTACCCAAACATTCTCTTCAATTGTAATGCAGAATAATGCCGGTTTCCATAAGTACTGCGTCTTTCATTTCAATATATATTGGAGGGAAGAAGGAAAACATAAGTCAGAGTTATTCTGAGGATACAATCTATAAGGCCCTCTGTTGTAGCTTTTCAGTAGATGCACTAGATATGCTGCAGCCTGACCCTTTCATAAGTCTAGAAAATAATAATGATATTATTTAGCATGGCATTTCCATGCCTGTTGGTTTGCTTCCATAGAAGTGTTGATTCTTTGCAGGATTGTAATAATGTGATGGATCCTGACCAGCCTCTGCTCTGAGATCTGATGCAGGATCTTTATTCAGGTAAAGTAATAATTTTTACAACAAAAGTGAGTTGCAAAAGGATAAGAAACCCAGTTTCTTCAACACAGAGTCCACAGATCTCCAGAAAAGATTCAAAACTTTCCCTACTGCTATTTTTTCACATCTCTCAGATTTTTTATGCCATGAATGATATCACGTGTTGGGAGACGGAACCCCAGTTTGAATTTCAGGCAGATAAAAGCAAATGCCTCATTTACTGCTAGTCAAAATTAAAGTTTTCTAGGATAAGGACATCCCTCTTTATTCTATTCTTGGACAGTGGCTCTCAGACTTCCATTCTGGCTTTCAGTAGTGAGGTAAGGCAAGAACTATAAGGGAAATAGAAACAGCTCCTCACGTTTTAATACATGATCTACCTGTCCATCCGATTTGCAGTTTGAACCAATTTTAACTGATAACCCAAATTATTCTGCTCTCTTAAACAACTGCTGGTACTGAGAAAAATTTCTTCTTGTGGAACTCCCTTGATTTTGATGAGTTTTTGGCAGGGATAAGCCTGGCCCTGCATGTCTAACCTATGTCTTGGACAAGCATCAGAATTAGAGAATTGAATAAATTTCCTTTACCTCCATTCACAAAATGTGTAATAATCTGCACATTTAATTCTATCCTTTGCTTATTATTTTGTGAGTAAGGACACCATTTGCTGCAGATGTGACATCTTTGTGACAGTGAATCTGCAGCAGCACTGAAAAGAAAGGGAGAAGGAGCAGGGTCACAGAGAGGACAAATGGAAAAAAATAGCTGTCTAAATCATATATCATTAAAGTGATGCTCATTGAATTACCTCTCTTAGGGCCTGTCAAAACATGTGGTGCCCTTGCAATATGATGTGAATTAAATGCCTTCTGGTCCCTGAAATATTGTTTTCAAGGCCAAATGTGTACTTTCACAGCTTCTCTGTAGTAACTATGAAGAAACACTTGAAATACACTGATTGACTCCTGTGATTAGCAAAAACAACTCAGGAATACAACAATGTGAGCAATGTGTGACAACAGGATTTCAGGAGTGAAAAAGAAGATGTGGGTACTTGCTGGACTTTGGTGATGGTCACTGACAGTTCCATCTCCTGAGAAATTGGCCAACACAGTTATAAGTTGCCCCTGGGAGAGAACATGTAAATGTTATAGATTCATGGAATCATTTGGTTTAGAAAGGACATTGAAGACCATCTCGTTCAAACCCCCTGCCACGGGCAGGGACACCTTCCACTACAGCAGGTCCTGGACAGTTGCTGGATCGACATAAATAGTATTAACTGGCTTAGTTCTTTTAGTGATTTTTATCTTATTTTGCCCTCTGTGAGCAGGAAAGAGCTGTTATCTTTTTGGGAGACCCCATGTAGATGCCAGAGGGCCCTGAATGGTGGTTATCAGGTGGGAGCCACTGCTTTCTCCCAGGTAGGAAGAGATAGGAGAGAAAAAGGTCTGAAGTTTCACCAGGGCAGGTTTCTACAGGATATTGGGAAAAACATCTTCCCTGAAAGGGTGTTCAGGCACTGGAAGTGGCTGCCCTGGGCAGTGGTGGACTCACTCTCTGTGGAGGTGTTCATAAAATGTGTGGATTGCTTTCGCACACTTGGTTTAGTGGTGGACCAGGCAATGCTGGGTTAAGAGTTGAACTCCATGACCTCACAGGTCCTTTGCAATTGTATGATGACATGATTCCATGATCCCATCTGCTTGAGGGTGTGAGGCTCTTTGAGTCCTACAGCCACTGCCTTAGCTGATATCACAGCCCCACAACAACTTCATGAAGTCTGGTTTCCTCCCACCCACTCAGATCATTGAGAACCAGAGGAATGGGCTTTTCTTCTTGCTTCCCACTTTTGAGTTTTGGCTAATTCTGACAATCAGGAATTTTGCCTGTATTCATTGCTGGTTTTATATGGTGAGGTTGTTTGCTTCTGACCAGAATGCCAGACCTATTCTGCATAATTAGAAACAACTGGTACTCTTTTACTTTAAAATTTCATCAGCTCTGTCCATCAAGAGGCACAGTGGTTTAATTACTGGGAGGCTGCAAGGATGTTTCCAGAAATTAATGTCTGTAGGACCAGGACAAGTATAGTTAATATGTGAAGAGGTGAAGTCTTGCATAAAATGATATGATGTCAAAAATATGACTTTGTGGAGAAAAATTGTATCATTATTTATCTAAGACATGAATATTCACAGGGGCAGCTGGAGGGTGACCTCACTGCTAAGTTCAGATATTCAAAATTCATAATAAAAATGTCCCTCCAAAGCATTCACATTTAGACTTTTAAATTTTTTGAGCCTGCATTTCACATATCTATTATGCATGTCAGCTTTTTTCAAGATGATATTGACTAGAATTCTTCTTTTTTTAAAATCTGCTTCTCTTCCTGTTTCTAAGGGGAAATTGCAAGGGATAATATTTTTCTCATTCTTGAAACCACAGTTTTGAAGATAATACAAATATTGTGATGCTTGCAACAGAAATGTTAAAATCAACATCACATTTATTCCTGCTAATTATAACAGCTTCACGATTTCCAGAATAAGGATAGTTTTTCATGCCAGAATCATGGGATGAAAATCCATGTGTATAGATAATGTCAAAATCCATTCTATATAGAGGCTGCCTAAGAGTTCTGTAAATCAGAATTATAATATTTGATTCCTTAAGAAAACTTAAATAAATTGAAAAATAGAGAGATGACATGAGTCTCCTCAGAGAATACAGTGTGTCAGTTACAGATAAAGATACAGAGCTCAAATCAGTTGGATTCTAGTGCTTTTCTCAATCTAAAGTACCCAAGAATATTCCAAAAGTGCCCCCCAGATGCCTCAACCTCATCAACATGTTACAATATTTTTTAGTGAGTTTTTTTTTTTGTTTGTTTGCTTGTGTGTTTAGTTGTTTGGTTTTTGTTTGTTGATTTTTTCTTAGTTCTTTTTTTTCCCTTTTTTCCTTTTTCTTTTTCTCTTTTTTTTTTTTTCTTTGAGTCAAAGCTATACTCTCTGTTTTAAGAAATGAAGGGTAATACTGACATCTTATGTATTTTATGAGTCTTGCAAAGGTCGTGTTCAGGATATGAAAGAGACATGACAGGGGCAGGACTCCTAGCACTTCTGAAGATAAACTTTACTGTATACCACAACATCAGGGCAGCACATGGAGAGGCCTCCAGAAGAGAGAAGATTGATAACTTTTATTTTCTTACCCTGTCACAATATCCCTCTAGTGGTTGGCAACATCTTCAGCACAGAATGGTTTTCCTTCAATTCATCAGCCTTTTATTTAGCAGTCACTAATGGCAATTGAGACTGTATTCAGCATTTAAGAACAATACCTGTAAGGAACCTTCTTATTAATGAACAGTTGCACTTATTTTATGGTCCAGAAGATAATCTGTGTAAAACCTCTTTAAATATTCCAGTTTTGGCAATATGAGTTCTATGGCAATTTTGTAGTGGAAGATGCTTTTTTTTGCTTGAAGAGGTTGAGACTTCAGCACAAGTATCTCTCAGGAGAACCCATCATTGTGTATAGCTGGGAAAAAAAACTGGATAGTGGAAAGCTACTAGGAACCCAGTTCTGCAGGAGTAGTCCCTGGAGCCCTTCATGTAGCCTTGATGCCAACCCACACAGCTGTCTTGGGAAGAGCAAAGAAGAAGATTTCTTGGTGTCTAGACCCTCAGCACAGCCAGGCCTTGCTGCCTGCAGTCTTACAGGGTGTAAAGCATGACAGCCAGTCCTGACCCTTGTCCTAGGTCTTAGACAAAGTATTATAAACCAGGGAAGGAAGAGCACAAATGTTCTGGCACCTGGGTGATCATTCCAGCAACTGCTCCTCAGTCCTTCCTAAACAAAATGATACTGCCTGGTTTTGGAAGGCAAGGGACTAACTCTCCTTGGTGGGGAACAGTTTTTGGAGTGATGACCTCGCATGAGTCCTGGCTAGTTCCTGTAAGTACAGCAGCAAAAATCTCACGTGTTTTCATCCAGAATGCCTGGGGTGTGTACTGAAGTTGGTATCTCACCTCTCTAGTCTTCACGCTGTGATCAGAGAGAGTTCTTGATTTTTCCATTTTCTTCAACTCTGTTTTTTATTAGTGATTTTGAGGTGCTGAGCACTTCTGTGAGATGCTGAGAGCTCTGAAGTTTCAGTGATTGCCAATTAGAGGTGTGCAGCAGCCTTCAAGACTGTGATTCATGAGAGAATTCTGTTGAAAGGGAAAAGAAGTCTTGTCCTGTTAATTACAGATTCAATTAAAACACAACCCAAATCCAGACTACATACAACTCAAGAGGAAACTCAATGCATAGTACATTTGAAATATATAGGACAAATAGGTCTTTTTATTAGTTTGAAGGTTAACATGTTCATTAGACTGCATCAGTTCATTATGCAATTGCACCTGTTACTACATTATGATATGTAGCCATCAACAGGAGCATTTCAGGGAAAAAAAATGAAAATAAGAAAAAAACCCCCAGTTAATTGTTGAGCATGAACAGTTAAAAAGGTGAACTCGACAGAAAGTTCATTTTTTCAGGCATGCTAGGCTCATTTCATCAAGGCAAAAAATTTTTTTTTTTTGAAATGCAGATAAAATAGTAAAACAAGTTGGTTTGGAGGCACTGAGATGCAAATTTGGGCTGACAAAGTTTATGATGACCACAGCTTTCTTGTTTTTCCTCTTTACCCTGACATAATTGCCTTTGACTGGGCAAATCATGCTGTTCTTGTTGTTATGTCATTGCGATTTATGATTCCATTAGGCACTTGAAAAGATTTTTTTGTTTTTATACACTTTGCATTTCATTTTAATGCCATCTAAGGAAATTGCATACCTAAAGCTGTACGTGTTGCTTTTTATGAAATACCAAATGGTATAATTCTTTTTTTCCCCTCCTCTGTTTCTTGATTACAATCAAGATGTGTTTTTGATTTTATTACAGAATCACTTTCCAACTCAATTAGACCCTTAAGCTTAATTTCCGCTTATACTTCTCACTAAATGTCAAGCTTAATGCAGATTTTACATAAATGTGGGGGAATACCCATCCACAGGGGTTACATGAAGACTTGTGGGAAGATTTACACACAGCACCAAAAAAATAATTTCTGATCTGAAATGCAAGAATTGACACAGACTGCATGAAGTCCATTGGGAGTTTCACAGCAATTTCAAGTGAAGTGTACTCAGGTACTGTGACAGCAGTAGAAAATTTTACCATAAAAAATATGAAATAGAGATAAAATGTAGTTGAGGACTGATCTGCCAGCACCTAGTGTGTACGGAATTCACCTAGTGTAGGAAAACTGATATTTTATTGAAGCCTTCCTCCCCTGTGTCATGGCTCCCTGCAACAAAAGGAAGCATCCTGAGGATTCCTCTTGGAGAATCAAAAGAAGTCAAAGGTCCCTGTCGCTCCCATAGATTTGGATAATTATTATATCTCCGACTTACTTGTATTAAAAGTTTGATTATTTCTCAAATAAAAATACAATAAAGGCTCAAGGGTCTAAGAAAGAAAAAAATATCAAAATTCTTACAATGTTAAAATTTCTCATCAATGTCTTTGTAATGAATTATTTATTCTACAAATTATAGCAGAATGTAAATAAGAAAACACTGATGTTACAGTGATTTTCTGAGCACAAAGCTTTGGTACATCCAAAATCCTACAGATTTGTGAAATGAATTTGAAGCACCTCATGACAGCACATGGTATTATCCTATGGAAGGTTTTGCATGGAAACTTCCATATAGATTTTTTTTTTTTTAATGGATAGTTCTGATAAGAAAATCCATTTCTTTTTCTTTAGAAGATAATTGTTTTTGTCTTCTTTGACTTTTCCTGCAGAAATCTCTTTTCATTCTCCTTTTCTTCCCCCTCCCTCCCTGAAAAGGAAACAGAAAAAAAATGAAGATCAGAGCCTCAAAATTCCAAGAGTTTTCATTTAAAGTTTAGTGAGGTCTACTCATGGGGGCAAAAAATGCTGCAATGGATATTGCTCTACGTTTTTAATATTTTCACTCGGTTTTGGGTAATTGTTAATAGAGAAATGCTCTCAATGCCTTAACGAGAAGGGAATTCTAGCCTTGCCTTTTTGAAAGTACATGAGAAGCTAATGTGCAAGACAGGTACTGAGGGATTAAGATGCCAACACGCAAGATTAAAATATATACAGAAAAAATAAAATGCCACAGGCCTAATAAGATATTAATGTATATCTTTATCTATTGCAAGCAAAAGATTCTGTAATAAAAAAGAATATGCTTTATGTGTATATATACACATAAAATTATAAAATAATAATTTATACATGAAACCCAATGGGAAACCAGCCAAGATATTCAGATTTCACTGACAAGCAGTAGCTGCAAAGCTTCTGATATATACCTAAGGGGCAACATTTTATAAAAAAGATAACAGGAAGATATTTTATTAATATTAATAAAGTTTTATTTCCAAAGGGAAAATATGATTAAGTACTTCGCTTTTTTAGCTGCCCTTTTTTCTTTTTTATTTTTTAAATTTCTGTTAAAGTTGGAAACAAAATTATCTTAACCAGTTGCTCCTTTTTAATATAATCCTTTTAAATTATACATGAAAAAAAAAAAAAGGGGTGGTGAGCAATGAGGTTGACAGAGCCATATTCCTCAGATGATGTGTGATAAACAGTGTCAAACATTTTTAGCCAAGTCAAGTCAGTCTATTCATGTTCTTGTACCATAAAATTTACTTTTACAAGGGTAACTATAACATTTTCATTAGAAAGGAACACATGAAGTCCTAAAGTCTTTGCATATGTCCTGGGTACTCCTATAGAGATACATGAAATGAGAATGTGAAATCTATCTTTACATAAATCTTGGCTTCATAGCTGTCGCCATTAGGGACACGAAAGAACTACATGCACTCAGGTTCAGAGGTGAGCAGAGAAAGAGGAAGTTTATTATCATTTGTGATTTAAATAGGATTTGGAGTTTGGTTAAGGATTGGTAGATGAGAGGAACACTTTTCTGACCCTAGTTCACCAGTCCATCACAGACTGGAATGAAAACACTCTACTTGTTTATGTTACTTTTGTGAGAGACTCTACTAGAAATATGTAAACAGTCATCAGAAGGCTAAAGAATCAGGGCGACATCTCACCCTTTTTGCGTTAGGAAAAAAGAAATAGGAAAAAGAAAAATGAACAATGTTCAGTCTTGTTGAAGGACTATTGGAGTGAACACTCGCGTCGTCTGCATTTGAGTCACTATGGTTCATGCACTTTCATTTGGTCACAGTTTCTATCTTTCAACATGACAGGGTTATTACAATTCTGTGGCATCATAAAGTGCTTGATGGCAAATAAAGCTTTGCCAAATAACTGTGTGCAGGGTGAAACCTGCATTCCCCGTTTTCTGGGGTTTTTTTTGAAGTGAGGAAAGAAGGGGGCGTTTACTGTCGTTTTGGGTTTAAACAGGATTTGGAGTTTGGTAAAGGATTGGTAGATGAGAGGAACACCTTTCTGACCCTAGTGGTCAGTTCACCAGTCCATCACAGACTGGAATGAAAAGAATCTACTGGTTTATGTTGCATTCGTGAGAGACTCCACTAGAAATATGTAAACAGTCATCAGAAGGCTAAAGAATCAGGGCGACACATAGCTGATGAAACTTTATAATGGACTACATATTCTCAGGAGACTCAGGAAGCCAAGATCTGTTTCCTTTTGTTAGCAACACCCTAGCTCTTAGGCCAAGGACCAAATTTCACAGAATCACTGTATAAGCTGAGTTGGAAGAGATCCTCAATGATCATTGAGTCCAGATCCTGGCGCTGCACAGGATCATGCCTGATACACCATGTGCCCAAGAGTATTTGCCCAAATTTCAAAGTTTTTTCTCTTGACTTTATCTTAAATTAATCAAGAGAAATGGAAGCCTTGAATTAATTCAGGTCTTTTAATTTTCATCACGTCAGAAGCCTCTTTCTCTTCAAGAAGTACAGGCTCCTTGAGGTAACACTGAATGGTCAGATGAAAACTGGCTGGAAAACTTATTTAAAATGCTGTGAACTAGAAACATATCTACTTTTGCCTTTTCTTCTCCCTCTTTCTCTTGTTCTCCCTAACTTCAGCCCAGGAGGAAAGATCCTGAAGTCAAGTAATTATGAATTGGGGAAGGAATTTTTCTTTTTTTAAGGTAGGTTAAGCATTCCTAGCACATTATTACATTGCTTATTACATTATTAAAATTTGATTTTCTGGATTTCTTTTTTTTTAACTTGTATTTCAATTTCAGGGGAAAAAGGCAAACAGAGAAATTGAAATTTAAGAGAAAGAAGTAATTGCTTACATTAGGAATTCTCCGAATATAACTATTTATTTATTTATTTATTTATTGTACAAAGTTTTGATTTAGGTCCACACAAGAAAGCAAAAAAAAAACCCCTCTTGTTTTTTAAAAAATGTCATAATCATATCTAATGTGTAGGTTTCCCATTCCCCTCATTTCTTCTTTGAGTACCAAAAATCTTCAGCGAAGTAGAGGTTTCATCTGCATCATGAAATTGAAATGACTGTGTTCTTGATGAGCATATCAACTCTGAAATCTCTGAAGCCTTAAAATAAGGGTAGTCAAGATGTTCCTGAATCCAGAAAAAAAAAGTAAGATTCACCTTGAAAGAACATTAGCATAGTTATCACGAAACAGAAAAGGGCAATTATCTGAATACACAGAGATTGAAGAGATCTCATGTGCATTTTACACAAGACCAGAGAATTTGGAATTGGAGAGCTCAGTGGATCATATGGTCCTTTTCCACTTAAACAGCATGTGTCAGTGATGCCCACTGGGAAAGCTGTACACCACCAGGAAAGTCAGACTAATGTCTCCAGATCACAGTCCTGCTTGTTGATATTCTGTTGACTCTTCATGCTTCTCTTGATGTGTGGAGTCCAAAGCTGCATCAAACATTTCACTTCAGTACTCCAGAAGTGTAGAATAGATCAGAGTAATTATTTATGTTGCAGATAACATTTTTCTTTCTATGTTTTGAAATCATATGCCACAATGACAATACCAGGATTTTTTTTGTTATCCCCAGTAGCTCTCAGTTCCTTTTTAGCAGAGATAATTCCCTGCTAGTTATTTCCTGATCTTGAGCTAAGTGGTTCAACATTTCCACCTGCAAACAGAAATTAACACCCCTTATACAGAAATTGTTTTTAGGTTTTGGGGTCATTCTCACTGAGCAGCAGAAAATGTCATGCCATGATCAGAGTTCTCAACACAAGTACACCTTCACACATGAGGCATATGAACCTGTCTGGTCCTATCCGATATACTGCTTCACTGACACTTTCCATGAGTCAGCCAAATTCTTCCCTAAACACTTTCTTCCTATGCAATTAATTTCTCATTCCCAGGTCCCTCCATCCTAACCTCTGAAAAGCAGATAATACAGGTCTCCAGCAGTAAACGGACACAGAGAGGTGGATGACAATTTTTTGAGAGCATTCATTTTAGTATTCAAGGCAAGGAGAACATCCTGTAATTTTAGGTTTTTTTCAGAACCGTGTAAAAATTACTGCATGCACCTTCCTCTGACAATTGAAACAAGAGTAGCAGAACTCAGGTTGTCTTATTTGCTTGTGTGTACACATTTAAATACAAACCATATTTTGACTTCCTTTGCTGAGGCTGATACCACACAGGTGATGAACAGGTCAGGTTAACTGTGTCTCTGAGGCCAGGGAAGCTCACTTCCATGAAAGAAGAATAATCACTATTTGGAGAAGACCACAAATTGTTCACTCAACTGCTAGTTTACAGGCTACACTGAGACAAAATCTTCTGAAAAAATAAAATATGTAAATTAAGAGATCAATATTGTAATATTTTAGTCTATATTGTATTTTTCATTGCAAGAAACCCTAAAGAACTTCATAAACAACAAATGCTAGAACCACACAGAAGTGTGGTGTCTAAATATGGTGTGACTGCTCATACGAGATGTTTTATCCCAGATTTTTAAGCAAACACAATTACCTTCATTTTCTCCAAATCATTGTGTACATCGAGAAGAACACAAACCACAAATTTTCTTGTACTTACAGTTAGCACAAATGTCTAAACAAGAGTGTCTGGATGTCAAGCATGTGTTAGATAGCACCCATGTACATCAGGACATGGTCAAAGGGTTACACTTTCTATAAAACAGAAATCTTCCGTATTAACATTATATAGACTGGGATTGGTGGTTTTGTGCAGAGACAGGACTAAAATGTAAGAAATATTAGTTTAGTTCAACAAAGGCAAGTGTTGGATTCTGCACCTGGGATGGGGCAATCCTGGGTGTACGGACAGACTGGGGGATGAGATGCTGGAAAGCAGTGACAGGGAAAGGGACCTGGGGGTCCTGGTCTAAGGCAAGTTGAACATGAGCCAGCAGTGCCCTGGAGCCAGGAGGGACATCCCTGTCCTGGGGCATCAGGCCCAGCATCACCAACTGGGCAAGGGTGGGGACTGTCCCTCTCTGCTCTCAGCTGGGGCAGCCTGACCTCAGTGCTGGGGGCAGTTTTGGGTGCCACAGTATAGGAAAAGTCTTAAGCCATTAGAGAGTGTCCAAAGGAGGGCTGTGAGCATGGTGAAGGTCTTTGAGGGGAAGCCGTGTGAGGAGTGGCTGAGGGCACTGGCTCTGTTCAGCTGGAGGAGACTGAGGGGAGAGCTCAGAGCACTTACAGCTTTTCCTTGTGAGGGAAGAGCAGGAACAGGCACCGATCTCTGCTCTGTGGTGACAGCAACAGGACTCCAGGGAATGGGCTGAAGTTGTGTCAGGGGAGCTTTAGGTTGGATATAAGGAAAAGGCTCTTCCCCCAGAGGGTGTTTGGGGACTGGAACAGGCTCCCCAGAGAATGGGAACAGCACTAATCCTGACAGAGTTCCAGGACTGTTTGGACAATGCTCTTGGGGACACGGTGGGATTGTTGGGGATGGTCCTGTGCAGGACCAGGAGCTGGATTCAGTGATCCCTGTAGGTCCCTTAGGACTCAAAATATTCTGTGAAATCTGAGTGTATTGCATAGTTCTGACTTGGGATACATTCACAAAAGCTCTCTGTGGTGCCTTCTCCTTTTGTCTCACCTTTTGTTGTAATTTATTTGCAGAGGAAATTATTTCCGGTAAAAACTCTGAAGGAGAGAGGCCACTTGACAGGTTTCCAACACAGTCAATTACTGTTGCCCTTAAATAAATTGTAGGTTTGTAGGTTGTTACAGTGACATTTTAATGAAATAATATTTTGCACAGGAAGAAATGCAGGAAAAATGAGGAACAAAGAGTGTCTGGTAAAACCAAGGATATTTTTTTTTTAAAAAAACAAACTCTTTTCCTCTTCTTTTGAACCAGTCATTGAAGATAGAGAGAAGAGTTTGAACACGATAAAGTTTGTGAACTGGGTTGATACAATATTCATGTGCAGATGGAGTAATCATAGGAAAAAAATATGTCTTTGATCAATCAAGAAATTTTTCTCTGAATGGGGCAATCACAAACCATTAGTGGCAAACAGACACATCTAATACTAATGGGATGAGACACAGAGAAAAATTCCTTTCAACTAAAGGAAAAAATATTGCAGATAAAAATCTTGGTAGTTGAATACATCTCACAGGAGGAGTCACAGAACATTTCATTTGGATCCTTAAAAAAAGCAGTCTCAGCATAGACTGTATATGTCAAGCTCCAGAAACTACTCTGCCCAACTTTACTCGATTATTTCAGTCATCAGTGATCCACCATACCTGCACTAAAATTAACAAAGGACTCTTTAAAAAGGAGGATTTTTCAAAAGTGCCAGATGTTCTGCAGGTTTTTGCTTATATAATTGCATTCAGGAAGTTCTGGTTCCCAGGAAGGATCTGCAAACTGAAAAGGAGGAATCCAATATTTGCACCCTGAGATCAAGATTACTTCCCGGAGATACTTTTGTACACACTCCTAGGGCTTCCCATTACTGGGGGTGGAAGGTATTTCCTCATGGAAAACATATTGTCTCTGTCAGCAGCTCAAATAAAACATATTATATTGAAATATCTCTGAAAAATGTAACATTTCAACTATAGTTTTTCATACAGAGCTGCTTTTCAAAAAATCAAGAACAGTTTCATTTTGTGTGCTAGGAAAAAATTTGAGAAATTGGAACTCTTTTTAATGAGATTAGCAGGTACTAGTTAGAGCACCCTCCTTCCTTTTATGTGATAATTCACTTGGATTAAACAAAACAGTCAGTAAATAAAGAAATCTGAAAAGCTGAGCTAGCCAAAAGAAGCAAGAAAATAAGAGAATAACAATCTTGGAATGAATATAATGTGATTTTAGCAAAGAGAAGAAAAACAATGAAAGAAAAGAAACAGGCAGGTTTCTCTCAGGTCTATCCTCCTACCTTTACTAAGCTTGCATAATAGCTTACATTAAAGTAGTTCCTTTGCTTCTACTTATACAGGAGACACTGCATTTGGGAAAATGCCTTATTGTTACCTGGGTTTGGATCCATACATGGTGTACCTCAGGATTAAGTTTATTCAGTAACAGGCTGTACAGATTCCTTTATTAAGTCTTAAGATTTTTGATAATTAGTCCTTCACCATGTCACTCAGCAATGTCTCTTTAGTCTAAGAGCTACATGATATTTGTTGAAGTCATACCCTGGAGTGGAATCCAGCATTTCCAATAAGGCACACAGAGAAAAGAGAGAGCTAAAGAGAGGGATACAAAGTAACCTCATTCAGATAACTATTCAAAATGAGGAAGATAAGCTAATTTTTAATGCAACATGGAGCTTTATCTACTTGCTATCCAAAGATCACGGACAACATTGTTGTCACTCCCTTTTACAAGGGTCACACATTCCTCTCTTCCGTTTGAAGAATAGTCCCTAGAATGCCAGATCATGTCCTCTTTTAATTGATAGTTCTGTAAAAGAGTTAGCAGCTGTGTCTTGATAAGAGACAAGCCTAAAACAGACCTGTCATCTACCTCAGGCATGCCCTAAACATCAAGGTATAAATTTTTTTTGAGTACTCCAGTTTTAAATTTTTTTTCTTCCTCTGAAGATGATCTGCTGTTCAGAACAGAGTGTGTTCGACCACAAAGCCTGATCAAGGGCGAGTTTGGGTCTGGTGCTCAGTGGCCCTCTTTCTTACTATTGTTCCCACAGCTGGTTTCAAATTAAAAGACTATATGTGACATTTTCAAAAAGAATTGGACATAATTAAAATTAATTAATTAAATCAATAAATAAATATAAAATTTAAAAAGTAATAAAATGAAGTAATAAAATAAAAGTCTCAGAAACTACCCCAATCCCTCTGACATTAGACTGTAATTGAGTAGAGGTGGTCTGATGGAGTGGTTTGGATTTAGGCAACTAAATTCCACACTTTTTCTATACTAGATTCTGAAATTCAAACTGGTTTTAGTTCTTAGACCCTTATCACAAATCTAAGACATATCCACATATAAACTGGATCATAAATCCAGTTTCTAGATTTTGGATTTTGAGATCAACTTAAGGAAATATGATTATGTGCTTGATAGCTAATTCACTTATTTCCAAGACTAGTACTCATATTATGCATATTTTTGCTTAGGCATTACTTGAAAAAGAAACTTTATTACTGTAAGCAGAATTTGTTAACCTGTTATTTATTAGTGTGAGCTCCCCCTATTCATTATATTTTGGGTCAGATATACTCTTTGAAGGGGAAGTGCAAATTCCTCTGAATTAATATTCATATATTTTTTTGAGCCAAAACAAGAGGTTTTTGCTTTTTTTTGGTGAATTTTATGCTGATAATTTCCTTTTTCAGTCTAAAAGTATTTGGAAGAGAAGGACTTGTCAACATTTATATGAACGTACTTTATAATGTGTTCTGGTTTAAATCTTACAGGGAAGGAGAGTGATGCAGTCAAATACAGAACAGTCCTCCAGGTTCAAAATCCACAAAAAAAATCTTTGAACGGGAAATCCTGTAATTTTTTTAGAAAATTAATTCTAGAATGGAAATCAATGAAAGATTTTTTTTTTGCCTATATAAAAAGGGAGGGAAAACAAAACACAGAAATTAGACAAATTAATAATCCTTAGTAATAGCAAACATGATTTTAAGAAATCACCATCTGGGTATGTATTAATGAATAAAGCAAATAAATAAATAAGATTATAATTATATACTTATGGAATCACAGATGTAAAACAAATACCTCCACACAACATCTGATAGCAATTCGTAAATAAGTGTTTTATCCTGGACATTCACAGTTGTACAATTCTAGGTCTGGGATATTCAAAAGTTTTCAAAGGCCCCATAAAATCTTTCTAAAATATAAACCCCATTTAAAGCAGCAGGATGAGGCATTTAAATAAATATTGAGTAACAAATTGGGTTCTCAAAGAGTCTTTTAGCTTTTGTAGATTAGGCGATTTAGAGGTACACAGTATGTGCTGCCATAGGAAGCTAGCAAATTGATGTTGTTGGATCATCTATGGCATTTTGTGGAACAATTTTTCTCCCACCTTACTTATACCTGAATTCAGGACCTCCCTCAACCAATAGGATATTTGACTGGAAAATTTAAGAATTTTTACAGATGAATTGCACACTTATCAAAATCTAACTCTTTATTCCATAGAAATAAATATACATAAATTGCTTAAAAAAACCCCCTGGTTTATGAAACATGTCCCAAAACCTTTTTCTTCAAGTCAGTGATTAAAAGGCTTTTGGCAGAGGAGAAATCAACACACATCTACAGGTCTTTCTTTCTAACAGTAAATTTCCTTCAGGTTGAAAAAAAAGACTATCTGATATAATTTTTATCTGATGACAATTCAAATATTAGTTCTAGGTATTGAAGATCCACTTTTCATAACTTTCTTATGCATGCTTGTGTATACAGGTTGCATTGAATCTCTCTAAAAATTCTCTTGGATAAATTAAAGAATACTGAACCCCTTAAATCTATCAAATTTAGGCATGCTTTTTCCATTTCATGATCTTTTAAATAGTTTTTCCTACATTTTCTGAATTTATAAAAAAACCCGTGAAAATGTGAAAATTTCAAAATAATCCTCAGCTCTCATGCTCCCATCTTTCAATTCTCCTCCTGTCCCTGGCACAAGCTGGGAGTGACCCCATGGAATACCACAAATGTTCTTTCTTCCCTGGAGATCTTCCAAGATGACTGCATTTTCTCTGAAGGTTTATGGTGTTGGAGGAAAAGGCCACACTAAAAATGGCTGTCACCACTCACACCTTTCTCATGTAATCCTTGGTGAGAACAGAAGTATATCCCACTCCTCACACCTCCCTTCTGACTCCACTTTTCCTGCCTCGGGAACTTCCTGCTAATTCTTCAGTTTCAGACAACTGAAAGTGGGGGAGAAGGGAATGCTGGTTTCCTGAACTGCTGAGAAATCAGTTCTGTCTTGGACCTTCTTTGAACCATCTTTTTCTTAGGTATCAAAAATGGTGTTTTATCCTCTCAGATAAATCATGGTACCAGCAGAGTATAATGAAATGGTCTGAACAGCCTAGTCTGGTGGAAGGCATCCCTTTCCATGGTGTGTGGCTGGAACTAGATGATCTTTAAGGTCCCTTCCAACTAAAACCATTCTAGGATTCTATATCACTCTTAGTTGGACTATGATCTGTCTTGTAATGGCATCCTTGCTACCAGCTGGATAACTGGCACCACTCCAAATGTGATTCGTAATGTTTAGCAGACTGTCTCAATCACGGGTAACAAAATTATCAAAGCTGACCAAGATTATCAGCTGGGATTACTCTAAATTCTACAGAGTAGCCTTCAGGCCAAAATACTAATACTAATAATGTAAATTAATAAGAAATAAAATGTACAGTACAGTAAGAAATTTCATGGTGTGATTCTATAAAAATATGCAGAAATAACATATCTTGAAACATTATAAGATTTCTGTGCCACGTTTGACCCTGGACACCCACTCCAGCTTTCATACAGAGATGGGAGAGATGAAAACTTGCTCCTCAGAAACTGTACCTTAGAAGGTTCATATCTTAGTGGAATAATAAAATAACTAGAAGGCATATCTGAACCGTAAAATTTTGATTTTTTGCTTTCTTGAGAACGTCAGTTGCAGTAATCCTTGAATGTGCTCTGAAAACAGGCTGCAGGTCTCTGCACAGAAGAATGTATTTCAAATATCAACTCTTCAACAGATCTAAAACACTAATAAAGACTGACTCACAGAATTTTTTTGGAGAGTATTCTCTCTCTGTGTAAAATTGGGCCAATCAATCTGATGTGCAATTTTGCATTTTGTCTGATTGCCTTAGGGTTGTAAATATTTATTTTTCTGTTTGTTTGACTCAAATATCTTTTAGCTGAAGATATTCCTCTTAGGGCAATTTTCACTTTTAAAAGCAGAAATCCTTGACTTTGTCAATGTCTATTAAAGAATAGATCATCGTGATCCTTTTCCTAGAAGGGAAAGAATCTGTTGTAAAACAACATGACAGCCATGGCACCCTACATTGAAACCTCCTTATTATTGAAATATAAGCAACAAATTAGTCTAACTTGGCAGTGTGTATCTCTTAAACAAGTTAAATTCCCATATTTTTGAGAGATTTAGGATCATCTATTCCTTTCACAGTGAGGTGGTGGGTTTTTTCCTGGTTTGTTCTTTTTTTTTGTTCTTGGTTGGTTGGTTTTGGTTTTTTGTTTGTTTGGTTGGTTTTTTGTTTTGTTTCATTTTGTTTTCGTTTTGTTTTTGTTTTGGTTTTGGTTTGGGTTTGTTTTGGTTTTGTTTTGTTTTGTTTTGTTTTTGTTTTGTTTTGTTTTGTTTTTGTTTTGTTTTGTTTTTGTTTTGTTTTGTTTTTGTTTTGTTTTTGTTTTGTTTTGTTTTTGTTTTGTTTTGGTTTTGTTTTGGTTTTGTTTTGGTTTTTTTTTTTGTTTTGTTGTTTGGTTGGTTTTCTTTTTTTTTTTTTTTTTAATTTACGTTATGATTCATGGCTGGGAAAATCAAATTTTAAGGTCAAAAAGTCAGAAACTCCAAGTTTCTCTCAATCAAATGTTCCTAGAAAATTTTTTTAGCATAAAGATAATATTATTTGCTTCAGAATGCAAACAGAGAGTGGAAAGAATAAAAGTTATATTTTTAAAACTTTATGTATGGAATATAAGATTTTTCAGTAAGCTCTACCTAATATGCATGGAAAAAAGGATTTTCCTCATGTCTAGCATTACTCCAAAATATTTCAAACATGCAGTGAGATGGGAGGGAGATATCATCTTCACACCAGTGAGCAGCAACTTAAAACAGCATCCAGAAATACTTAGAATCTTGAACTGATACTAACATGAAATGAATGTGCTCCTGAGCAGTTCTGAAATTCTGAAAACCTGTACTCTGGCACAATCTCAACAAGAGAGTGTGGAACACTTCTCATCCATCAGATTTATCTAGATATGCCTCTCCTTGTGACTAAGTTAATCTTCTGCTGGAAGGGAGACAGAGTTTTGCATCGTTACAGCTCATGGAGAAAACTGCTCATTTCCTAGGAGAGTACTCTGTGGACTGCATGGAAGGGAGTTGCCTTCATTTTCATCCCTTCAGAGTTTATAGGGAAAGGAGTTTGAAACACACTGAGTGGTTTCAAAGGAAAAAAAAAAGCCATAACTTCTGGTGAAGGTTGGGATTCATGAAGACATGAAACTATTCTTGGTTCCTGTATGAGAAAGACGTCTGTCCAACATATAACATCCCTGGGACAATTAAAGCTTCAGTTTGAGTGGCCCTTAGCAACTTGGCTGTATTTAAAGAAGTCTGAACAAAACTGCAGAACCATTTAGGATTCACAATGTCTTGAGCTAGACATTTCTATTTTCATTTCATTTCCATATGTGCTCGGAACAGAGCATTTTGTAACAAGTCACTTCTCAGAGAGTAACTTCCAAATCTCCTTAATTTATACAGAAGGTCTGGTCCAAGAAACACTTCTACATTTAATTGACTTCATGTGAGTAACATGGCAGTACAAAAGTCGAGTATAATTAAGAAAAACTGAAGACATGAATAATTACAAACTTGATCTTGTGAATTACAATATTAACTCATCTTTGAAATTTTATTTCCACATTCTGCTTTATAATGGCAAAGCATAAATAACCAGACAGAAGACAACTCACAGATCATTCTGCTAAAAGTTGTTGACTAGATAAATGATTTTTTTTTTCTTTCTAGAAACTCCAGCTGGTGTTATCTTGGCCTTCAGTATCCACTAATTAAATAGAAAAATGTTTGAGATAAAAATTTAATTTACTAATTAAATGACAAGCATGCTTTATAAATTGTCTCTTTGGCTTATTGTGCGTTTAGAGAATTAATTAACAATACAATCAAGCTGCAGTTGTGAGATGCCAATATGGATGTGATTTGAAGATACTTTCACTTCTGTTTTCTATCTCAGTTTTTACGACAGCTGCACCGTAATAAAGACACTTGACTCTTAATTTGTCTCGGTAAAATTAAAATGAGTTTGTGGTTTCTTGCTCACTGGGACTGCAGGCAAAATGGTGCATTTAACAGTACACTTCTGATCAGTCAACACAGTCATGATACTGCAGCAAGCTGCCATTGTTCTCTACAAATTGGGGCTAAAAAACCTGGTTTGACATTAGGCTGTATTGTTCTGGTAAAGTATTTCCAGTGGAACATAACAATGAAAGTAAAACTACAGTTTAACTGATGTATTCTTTTAAAAGGGAAGGGAGGAGAGGAGAGGAGAGGAGAGGAGAGGAGAGGAGAGGAGAGGAGAGGAGAGGAGAGGAGAGGAGAGGAGAGGAGAGGAGAGGAGAGGAGAGGAGAGGAGAGGAGAGGAGAGGAGAGGAGAGGAGAGGAGAGGAGAGGAGAGGAGAGGAGAGGAGAGGAGAGGAGAGGAGAGGCAAGGGCAAGGGCAGGGCAGGGCAGGGCAGGGCAGGCAGGGCAGGGCAGGGGAGGGCAGGGGAGGGCAGGGCAGGGGAGGGGAGGGGAGGGGAGGGGAGGGAAGGGAAGGGAAGGGAAGGGAAGGGAAGGGAAGGGAAGGGAAGGGAAGGGAAGGGAAGGGAAGGGAAGGGAAGGGAAGGGAAGGGAAGGGAAGGGAAGGGAAGGGAAGGGAAGGGAAGGGAAGGGAAGGGAAGGGAAGGGAAGGGAAGGGAAAAGAAAAGAAAAGAAAAGAAAAGAAAAGAAAAGAAAAGAAAAGAAAAGAAAAGAAAAGAAAAGAAAAGAAAAGAAAAGAAAAGAAAAGAAAAGAAAAGAAAAGAAAAGAAAAGAAAAGAAAAGAAAAGAAAAGAGAAAAGAAAAGAAAAGAAAAGAAAAGAAAAGAAAAGAAAAGAAAAGAAAAAAAGAAAAGAAAAGAAAAGAAAAGAAAAGAAAAGAAAAGAAAAGAAAAGAAAAGAAAAGAAAAGAAAAGAAAAGAAAAGAAAAGAAAAGAAAAGAAAAGAAAAGAAAAGAAAAGAAAAGAAAAGAAAAGAAAAAAGAGGGAAGAGAGAAAAAACACCTGGACCTAATCAAATCTTGAGCCACTGAGTAAACAAGCTGGTTTTACTCCACTGGCAGCTGTAGATTTTTGTTTGATTGCCACTTTTTATATTCACAAGTAATGTTAGTCCATCACATATTTTTATGTTGATATTTTTACGGTTTTTTTTCATTAACCCATAATTTCACATATTAGTAAAATTTAGTGCATGGTTATGGATGTGTGCACAATCCCACTCTAAAGAAAGAAAACTGGCTATTATTTTGCATTCAATTTACTTTGATTTGTCAGTCTAGCCTGTCGGTGCCTATAGAAGAAAACAGTAATAAATTATTTATAAAATCAGTCCAATCCCTTCTACAGAAAAATACAGTGAGACAGACTGTCTCATAAATTGTTTGGAATAACGCAGGTCTCCAGTGATTTAGTCTGATTTGTGTGTTTTTAAAAAATAAATAGAAACCCCACAAAACCTGCAGATGGTGATTCCTGTCTTTTAAAAAAGGGGTAACAAAAGTGCTCACTTAAGGCAAAAACAATGAGCCAAAGTACTTTTGATGTTCTTGCAGACAATGCAGACAACATCCCATTAGCAAACAGACTGTGGGCCAGTGAAATTAGGAGGAACAATGTATCATGACATAGAAGAAATGTGAATGAATTTTCTGCATTTATTGCAGAGATTTCACATTTGTCATATGGTCTGAGCTTTCACTTAATAAGGGGTGAAAAAAGGGAAAATACTCTCCTCAAACCCACCCAGCATCACAAATCTTTTGTCTGTCTTGTTGTGTGGATCACTGACAGTGACAAAATGGTATTGTGTACTGGCAGCTTGATTTCTGGCATTTACTGGGCTTTATGAAAGACCACATCCCCAAACACTTCTGTCATATTCTCTTTCAGATTGTGGTATATTAAACTGAGGAAAGAAGACTGTTTTTCTGGGTATCATAGATCCATCAGAATTAAAGATGGGAAAGACCTGTTAGTGTAAATCACTTACATTATCCCTCATCCAATGCAAGATTACTCCCTGTGGTGTTATTTCCAGCACTTTTTTCAGTCCACTTTGAAATGACTCATGCAACAGTTTCCACTGTTTCTCTCTAGAGATCAGTTTCCACTCTAATAGATCTCATGACCTTTGGTTTCAGCCTATTTTTTTCATTACTCATTTAGAGATTTTTTTTTCCCCCCTGGCCATCTGGTAATGCAGTCCATGATGCCTCTCTTAACCCAAAAACTGAGCCCTTGGAGGCAAGTTAAGGGCTATCAGAAAAGTGGAAGGCAGTCACCAACTGGAAAGGACTTCAGCAAGTTTTCTAGTTTTTTAGTGCCCCTGTTCTATTGAGTTGCCATCTTGGTGCAGAGATGTATTCAAGTCTGACTCCTGGTCTGATGATCTCTAATGATCTTTACTCAAGGGGAGGTAGTGATAGGAAAAGGGGAGCAGAATGGCTTTCTGCTGAATAAGGGATTAAATGAGATATTAGGAAGAAATTCTGTACTGTGAGGGTGGTGAGGCCCTGGCACAGAGAAGCTGTGGTTGCCCCATCACTGGAAGTACCCAGGGTTAGGTTGGACAGGGCTTGGAGCAACCTGGGATAGTGGAAGGTGTCCTTGCCCATGGCAGGGGGTGGAATGGAATGATCTTTGAGGACACATCTAACCTAAACCACTCCATGATTCTGTGATTCTATGTTCTAAAGCCCTAATAGGAAATTGAAGTATTTTCTCATTAATATGTACATAGGTATGTACTTCTAGAGAGTTTGGCTATATATTGTATGAGATTTTGGCCCCTTCTGGGTCTGAACACAGTTAAAACACTGCAACAGTTAAAGCGGATCATTGCAGTAATGGAGAAGAGCAGTGCAGGTCTCTCTTCATAACCGACCCTCACCTTTACATCCCGCAGATCAAGACCTACATCTGTGTCTAGTAAACTCCAAAGTAATTTTCCTTTTTGCCTTTAGCATTTCTCCAGAACAGTGGATGAAGTTCAGTCTGGACTTGGATTAATTCTCAGCCACATGGGTCTGTACACAAGTTAGTTGCCTAAGCTTCCGTTAGAGTGAATAAAGTCAGTGTCACAAGTTAAAACAGCAGCTTAGACAGAAAGTGGCTGTTTGTAGATTACACACAGACATATGTGCTGGTATGCAGCTTCTTAAAGCCAGGGTAAGCTGTATCCTTGTACCTGCAGCTCCAATATGGGCTGAACTCTCCACTCCAACAGCACTCCATCAAGGTGTGAAGGATGGGCTGCTAAGTCCATGGATAGAGGAGGCTACAGCTGTAGCATCAGAGAAGTTACCTGCATTGATGCCCCTGGCATTGCTGCCTCACCTTGCAGCACCTCTAAAGGCAGAGAGCAACTGCAGATGTGATTTTCTCCATCTTTTCCAAGATCTGGACTCACATATTGTTAATGCTTTCTGAAACATTGGTACAAAAACAATGTAGGGTTATAGGCATCCTGTGGTGACAAAGGGAATGCAGAGGGTTTCAGCTTGCATCCAGTCCACAGAAATCCCATTTATCTGTGTAACAAACCCATGTAAGGTCACCAGTCCTTCTTCAAAACCTTTACTGATAGTATGACATATACAGTATGATGTTTAGTAAACAGAGATAAAAGCAATCCTAGAACCCAAAAAAACCCCCCGAAAACTTCCAGACAAAGTGAACTCAAATGGAAGAACTTGCTTTAGCTTTACTGTAGTATTGGAATACAGGGATAAATTGAATTTTCCAAGCTAAAGAGTCTGTAACACTGTCAGTAATTAAATTAGCTGTTCCAGATTCAAGGCCGGTATCCAAACTGCATCTGTCTTCTTAGTCTCAGCAGACCTTCTTTTTCCTTTTGGTTGTTTCCTACTTCATTTCAGATTCACTTTTGAAAATTAGTTGCACTTTTCCTTTATATATACTTAGGGGGAAAACTTCTTCCATGAAGACACCATCTGGAATAAAATTTTCTCTAGGATTACATGTATGGAAGAAATATTTTGTTGCCTAAAGTTAAAAAATTGCCTCTTCTACAGAACTTGCTGGAGAAGAGATAAGTCTATAGTGAAAAACCAACAACCTGTTCTTTGCATGATGATTAAACAAGAAACCAAAATATTTAACAAAATATTTTGAGATTCTGCGGAGTTCTAAATTCATGAAAGAGAAACTAATCAGACACAAACTATTCCAGTTTGGATTGCCCCATGGGGAATAGTAAAATACAAGTTACTAGGGAGCTGAGAGAGGAAGTAGGAAATTCATGTCCATCTTGCAGCCTAAACAGTGATCAATCAGCAATAAAATATGCCATAAATTGTCCTGTATTTACTTAAATTTTTCTTGAAAGAATAAGTGTAAAAAAAAATCCAGGCAAACAAGTGTTGTAAAATAGAATTGGAAAGGATTTATTTTGCTGAGTTGAGACACACAACAAAAACTTCAGTTTCACTGGCCAAGAAAAGCAACACTCCTAAAATAAGTACATGGGCTTCTCTGTTCAGTTGGTGGAGAAGAGGCACCTCTGAAGTCCTCCAGTGGGAAATCCAACATGACCACGATAAAATGAACTCAGTAACCAGCAGAAATTTCTGTCATGTTTTAATTCTCTTCTGGTGAGATGGTATGTTTAGAACTCACAGCATTTTACATATCCAGGAAGACAGAAGCACAGGAATCATTCCACAGTCTTCACCTTCCTGGAGGACGGTTCACTTGACACAGTTTGCTTTTGTGGTTTCCCTACAATTCCCAAAGAGTTGGACAGTCATGCCTAAAGCCACTGCAAGCTTCACCATTCCTAATTTCAGATTGCAAATTTGAGTTCCTGTTAAGCCAGATTTGAAAGGTAAAGACATTTTATCGGTCTAGAACACCCTGAGACGCTGCATGTCATTATATTATGTAAAAATATTTTTTTAATGTTCAGCGGCATTTTCCCATTGCTTTAACTGCTCTTTGCTGAGCTTTATTCCTACATCTATTTCCTCAGGTAATTGCACTACAAAACTACATTGCCACACTTATTTTTCACCTATTTACCTATAGGTGCATACACACAGTTTAAATAGTTTCAGAACCCTTGACTTTGCCCAGATTCACTGAAGCCAGGAGAAAAACTAGAGGAAGAATTGCTGTGTCATTTAAGTTAATAGTTGCTTTGACAATGCCTATGCTGGAATCCTGCATCATTTATTTATATCGCTTGCACACATTCTGAGAGTTTTTTTGGCCATGCCTCCTAACATTATTTGAGACACAATTTAGGGGTAGTAGTACTAAGGATGATTTCTAATTGGTTATATGGATAAGACACAGCCATGTTTTTCATTTATCTCTATACACTCCAATAGTTCTAAAATTATTTTCTGAGAGAACCATGCATGTCTTCATGCCACACCAAAAGGCAAGAAACAAAACCTCTATGTTTCATGCTGTGTAAGACTCTCTCACCACCTCCAATTGAACCTTACACTGTCAAATATTTTGAGAAAAATTGTACAAAACCAGAATTATATGAAAGACCCATGATAGTTGGTCCTATCCAGGACACAGATCAGATGCAGGAAACAATTCTCTATAAATGGCTTTGGTCAAACTTTATCATTTCACCTCAAGATTAGAGAAAGATCCCTTGCCTTCCTTTGTTTAATGATATCACCCTAATATTTGCTGATTGGTAAAAACACATAGGGACAACAATACCAGATAATATCTCCAACTATCTTAAAATAATAAAACCATTACTTAATAAAATTAAGGAATCATTTCAAGAAGTTATGAATGCACTTTAAATTTATCTTGCTTTAACTTAGCCACCAAAGAGAGATCTGCTTGCTCTAAGTTGGTAATTTAAGTCTTTCTTCAGCAGAAAGCCTTCAGAGAGTGACTCATCTTAGGCATCTATCTTTAGATGTGATGAATAGTTTTATGGCAGAGCTGGTCTCTCTGCAGCTACTAATGAGGTAGTCTAGTTAAATAATTTCTTAGGCTGAGTTCCTTGCTTTTAGAAGATTAAAGAGAAGTGATCTTAAATAATCTATCTTTAAAAAATCACATGCTGTAAAACCTAAAGCAGGTTGATAGTGATTGAGAGAGGAATTAATCTCTCTAAATAAGGCAGCCATATGTAAGTTACATTTTATATATTCTATGGTATCCTGAAAATCTGCTTGGGAAAGTTACATATGGACCTGGGACAAACAGGGACTCTTTCATGAGGGTTTCCAAGAGGTCAGGTGGCCAGATGATGGACTAGATTTTTGGCATAGGTAACTAGAGCAATCCCATCAAACACCTCTGTTTGAAAGAACTTTTCTCATTCTTTTCACTGAAATTATTTGAGTTAGGTTTTTTTTTTTTTTTGTTTTTTGTTTTTTTTTTGTTTGTTTTTTTTTCACCTCTTGTGCGGGTTAACTGAAGTTCTGCAACAAATTGTCCTCCTAAAATTTAGCTTAAATCATTGCCAGTGAGTCCTCTTGGACTAAAAAAGGGATCAGCATGCCAGATGTGATTAGCTGGAGAAAAGACTTCCTAAGTCACCCATCCTTTCATCTCCTGCTCTTATTTCTATTTCTGGAGCACAGCTTCTTCTGCATGTCTGTAACTGTGGAATTGGGAGTTGGAGGGAGGGCATCTGAAGACTCCTGGTGTTCAGTCTCTACAATACAAGCTGACTTCATTCCCAGGAAACTGAATTATATACGACCTCTTCACAAAGGACTGCATGGACAGTCTGTGCTAATTGCAAAATTTCAAGGAGGTATTGGGAAGACAGTAAATAGATACACAGATAAAATTCAGTAGCATTTGGCATATATCCCAAGTGGTATAAATGATACTTCTTTATAATCTGTTATTTTTTCTTGTTGGCTAATTTGTGCCTGTGAGCCTCAGCAATCCTTTTCTCTCTTATGCTCCCTGACACAACCTCAGATGTCACTGCTGCACCCAAATGACCATGACTTACACATGGAATAAATAAGAGGCCAAGGAGTTTGCATCCCTGTCTAATATTTAAAGGCAGTGGGAGTATGCTTAATGTGTTTTGACCACCTACTAGCAAAATGGTAACACTGGTGTCACAAGTTTATCTAATTTCTATTGTTGCAGAGGTAATGTCACATAAATTGGGGGCACAGGCTATTCGTTTTGCAGCCGTCTTTTGCCTGGTGTATAATTATCATGGCTCATCTTTATTAAACACCAGCCTTATCTTTGTTTTGCTCTCTTTGTTGATAGATGTAACCTCAATACTGTTGCCATGGCTACCGTAACAGTAGCTGAGAAGATTTTGTTTGTTGTAAACAAAGCGAGATCTACAGGCACAGATCCTAGTGGAGCGTTTCCAGCCCCCGCCTTATATTATGCTGATTAACACTGCCATCTCCCTCTTGCTAACCATTTCTTATTTTAATTAGCATTAATTTAAGCTGTATCAAAGAGTGTTTCCCCTTTTGGTGCTGTGGCACCCCTTTTCTGACAGGTTTTTTTTTTTTTCCCTATAGCAACAGCCATAGGTTAGGACCGCAACCCCGCTGAGAGCATCCTCACAGCAAAGCCCTGCTGGCACCAAAAATTAATCTCAATGTACACACTAGCTTAATGGCAAAAGATTGCTTTAATTTACTTCCTACATTCTCACCTCCAGGGGCAACTGAACTTGTTCTTATGTAGGAGCCATGGGGATCTGAAAATGTGTGACTAATTCTGGCTCTTATTTAGCTTCAAGCCAATTCCTCAAAATCAAGGACCAAATTCAGCCCCTCACATAAGGAGATGAAACTCTTCAGGAAGAAACTGTATGGTAAATTCTTACCTCTCTGTTGATTTAACTCATGATCTGCTGTATGCGCAGAAATGACTGGAATGGGTTCAGGAGTAATCTAAACTTCCACCAGCACCAGTTCCTCCTAGTTTGATAGCAGACCTTTCTGTAGCAGGAATTGTTTTCTAATACTCAGGCTTGCCTCCCAAGTTTTATAATAATTTTATTCACTATGTCTGCCAATGTTAACAATGTCCAGTCTAGACCATATAGTTTTACTATTATTACTTTCATCTTGAAGAGTTTAGGCACTATCCCTGAAGGAAATATGCCTGCCTATTTCAAGTGACTAGTACTATGTTCTCTGGGAAGGGCTCAGTAGTTTGCCTATGTATATATACATATCATTGTTGTATTTTTAAAAATATTATTAGATCTAAATTATTTTATTTCACATAGATATAATTCCATGTAAAGCACAATAGGCACAGGTTTATAACAACATATAAACAGGGGAAGTGTTCCTGCCTTAAAAGAGATGGGTTGGAAGAGAGAGGGGTAAGCCAGGTGAGATGTGTCTGTACTGCAGCAGGACTGCAATTCAAAATGATCAGACACTGTTCTGATGTGTCATTGTGTTATAATATTGCCCATGAAATCAGTGTTATTCTCTCCCTTGTGTGGTTCTGTGCTGATTTTGTGGCCCTGTTATGCCTCTGCTAAGGCCTTTCCTGCAGCTCCTTCACCTTGCACCATCTGAAAGTAGTGCTATCTGGAAGTCTTTGCTCAGCAATGCATAGATGGACAACGATATCCGTTCTTTACTCCCCCCCTTCACAGCCTTCATTGGCTATGTCTCCAGTGCCATCCAGAATGGAGCAAACCTGCAGACTCTGTATGAGGAATCAGGTTGTCGGAGAACAAGGTAGCCTTTTGTAGAGAACTGGACAAAAAGAGAGCACTGACAGTGCTGCACTGTGATACTTCTAAAATGTAACACCAGGAAGAACAAATTGTTCTGGGAACACTAATGTTAAAGGGGGAAGAAAAATGTCCTTCTCTTCACCCAAAACATCAAGAGACATTGCTGTTCATGGACTTGACAGTGCTGGATTCATGTTTTAACATGATCTTACAGGTAATTTCCAACCCTGATTATGCTATGAGATGGTCAGACTGCTAATTATATCACAATTGGCATTAAGGGAAATCTAGCAGTGTTTTAGAGATAGGCAAACTTAGCCCTTTGTTTGGAAACTACAGAACCATAAAGTGAACAGTGGCAGCAGTGCCTGTGAGGACAGAATATTCAGCAACATTCAGAAATCCAGCTAATTGCTCATTATGAGTGATGAGGGATGCTGGTACAGTATGAAGAAATTGAGCATTGGTACCCTTGGTCCTTGTCACAATCACCACCTACAGCAGCTGTGGCTGTCCCATTCCTGGCAGTGTCCAAGGCCAGGCTAGGAAAGGCTTGAAGCAACTTGGGATACTAGGAAGTGTCCCTGCCCATGACAGGATATTGAGATAATGTAGACTCTAAAGTCCTTTCAAACCAAACCATTTTCTATGGCTCTGTGTTCAAGGCACTCCACAATTTCCTTGTGATTTGATCTTGTTTGATCCAATCCTTTGACATGTAAGAAAGCAGATGATATAACATTGCTCAGTATCTTTCAGGCCTAGCCTGAATCTGATCCTTTTTTTTTTTTTTTTTTTTTTTTTTTTTTTTAACTATAACAAAGCACAATGTAGGTAGAGATGTGTCATGTTTGAAGGCTCTTGGCAAAACTTTGTACATCAAAGCAGCACCAGCTGATGAGGTTGAGTCAAAGAAGAAATCACAACACTTGTGTGAATTTCCTGGGTTGCACACCTTTATATTTCAATTCTTCATGCTATTTTAATATAATTTTACACATTAATGATGAACAAGGTGAGGCATTTGCACTAGCAAACTTGAAGAATGGAAAGAAAAAAATTACCCCCCATGTGAACTTATGGAATAGTTCACAGTCATTTTCAGCTTGAAAAGCTGTTGTCTGTTCATACAGCAGCTTTTAGAAGTGCAAATGGAAGAAATCCAGCATGCAGAGGTATGTAGCAGTTCACAAATGTCTCCATGATATCTAAAAATCAACCTGAAATATTGGAATAGAACAAATGCTTGGTGGACCCAACTTCTCCTTGTTTAATTATGTTTTACTAGACTGACAATGCAATTGAAGGGTGGAATTTGGTAGCCCACTTAAAGAGTATTTTCACAGCCCCCCTTGCAACTTGTAGTTCTTCTAGCACCAGGACCTAACTTAACATATTTCACCAGCACATCAAGTTAAAAGACTGCTATGAAGTTTGGATCCTCTTTCCCAGCGGACTAAAAAGCAGCTCTATCTTCAGATAAGTGAACACAGAAATGAAATCCAAGCCTGAAAGAAGTTGCTCAGCAGGGTACACTCACTGTCTCACACAGAGCATGAGTGCCATGAAAGGAGGGAAGCTTGATGTAGCTGGCAATTCAACCACCTGAGAAAAGTCTGAAGTTTGATATACACCTGAAACACTGCAGTCTGGCATTTCCAGTTGATTTTTGTAGCTATATGTTTAGAAACCCTAGAAGAAATGGTTTCTGCTTGTGAAAAATACTAATAGAAACATATGTGGAAGGTTGGGGAGAAAGAATTAATTGTTTATATTTTGAATATTTGTTGCATGATAGAATCACAGGGTGGTTTGAGTTGGAAGGGACCTCAAAGATCATCCAGTTTCACCCCTCTGCCATGGGCAGGGACAACTTCCAACTTCCCAGAGTGCTCCAACCCCCATCCAACCTGGCCTTTGACACTGTCAGGGATGGGGAAGCCACAGATGCTCTGGACAACCTGTGCCAGGGCCTCACCACCCTTACAGGGAAGAAGGGCCCTTTAATATCTAATCTAACACACTTGCTCTTTCAATTTAAAACCTTTTCCCCGTGTCCTATTATGATTCACCCACTTCCCTTCTTCTACATGAATTCCTTGGTAGATCTGGAAATCTGAACAAAGCCATATGAATCTGGTGCTTTGCCCACATGTCCTACAGTAGACATTATTCTATGTCCTTTGGCAACCTCCCGGTTTGTTTTTTGTTCTTACCAAACATTTTTACCTCTGGACTAAGTCTGGAACATTAGCAAACACAAGAAGAAGAAGAAGCACACTAGTATGTTACCTCTCCCTTGGTTGTAGTGGTTGGTGCTGAAGTCAAAGGTCATTTACTTAAGTTCCAGATATACAGACCATGTCAGAACCTACTCCCAGCAGAAAAGGTCTGGTGATACAGATGGTCCCAGAAAGAATCCTCTTACTTGAAGTGCCATGAAGGAGTAAAGTCTGGATATTACATTCCATTGCACACCAGGGAGGGAATTTAAGCACAGGTAATAAAGCATTGATAATATTGTATGTGCTTCCTCTATGATATGATAAATTATATTTTCATATCACTGCCTACATTGTCTATCAGTTCAATAAACAGACTGCTTACAGTTGGTTTACAAATAGGTACCAATGCTACAGACTAACATATTAGTAAATTTTGTGTGCTGTTGAGGGTTTTTTTAGCTATGTGAGGCTATGTATGAGAAAGACACTTTGAAAGTCTGACACTTTCTTGGACACAGTGCTAAAGAGGGATGAGATGAAAGACTGAGAAATCAGACTGTATTCATCCTAACACTTGAAAAAATATTATTGCTTCTCACAGTGTTAATCTACTGTTAACTTGAAGCAGAGGCTATTCCATACCAAATGGAAGTTGAGGAAATTATTTTTCATGCCAGAATCATACTAGGAAAATAGTGTGAAAAAGGAGAAAAATGTCCTTGTGACCTTGCAGCCAGGCTTAATTAGAAAGATCAGTTGCACTGATCTATCATGGTGGTGCATGGCTGTCCTTCCCAGCTCTTTTTCTGTTGAACTGAATGAAAGTTTATCCTTTACTTCAATGACAGACTAAAATGATCTCAGTACAATATTTCAATTTAAATAGTTTTCTCATTTAATTAAATATATAATACTCTCCTATTCCATTTTTAAGGAACTCTCTCATTGAACAGTGAAGTTTTGTCGAGGTGGATGAATGATGAGAACAAAGGACAGCACAGAAATTTAGCAGGGTATTGCAGTGTCCCTTTCTTCTAAGCAAGCTCATCATAAACAGCAAGCTTGTAATTCACATTCTCCAGTAAGTTTATTTTATATTAAAGCATTAAGCATAAATATTACAGTAATCTAATTTGTTTGTGTGGTTATGGGAAGATAAAAATTCTCATATTTATTACGAGTTATTACTATAAATCTCCCTACTAAAATGAAAAGAAGCATTTATCCAATTCAAAAGGCATATGAACATCAATATTTGCTCTCTCTGATAATATCAAAATAGTGTTTCCAGTACTTTAAGCTGTCTTAAGAATATGGAGAAAAACCTAAAATCCAAGCTACTGTGAGTACAATTCCCTTCACATTTACTGGAGGACACTTGCATTCTTTTACCTGATGAATGCATTCAACAACAGCTGCTATGCAGTGTTTTGTAGCGAGAATCACTGCTGCAGCTCAAGCTTCTCTGAGAAGTGCACTCACACTGCCTGGGTTCTATCTGCAGCTTGGTCCTTAGAGCACGAGGCTCATTTCTTCAGGCTTCCCAGGGGATGTCATTGGGGTCCTGTCAGTCATGACCTGCATAGCTCTCCACTGATTGGATAGGGATACTAGGGACTGGGATCTCTTTATTATTTTGCTGTGATTCTATCAGATATGTTTTGAAGTCAGGAGTTTTGTATTGCCACTTTGTCTGCACTTACAAATGCTACTTGCTGTTTCTGAACAACTGCTTTATCCTGCATTTGAAAACTCTTATCATATGAAGGCTCCCTGAAGCAGAGAAACCCACTGGATGAGTGAGGGTTTCTGTTGTTGTTTCACTTCATTCAGTCCTACTGGAGGGAATTTTTACAAGGGCTTGCTGTGGTGGGAGAAAGATGTCCTTAGCTGAAAAAGGTTTAGAATAGATATTAGGAAAAAAAATCTGCACTATGAGGGTGGTGAAGCCCTGGAACACGTTGCCCAGAGCACTGCAGCTGCCACATCCCTGGCAGTGTCCAAGGCCTGGTTGGTGGGACTTGAAACTACCTTGGATAGTGGAAGGAGTCCCTGCCCATGGCAGGGGACGATCTTAAAGTCCCTTCCAATCCAAACCATCCTGTGATTCTGTGAATTTCATATCTTAGCACTTTGCTTATTTAAGATCAGGGCAGAAGCTTTAAAAGAATCAAATGAATAAATAGTGTTTTGCTGATACACTGTCTGAAGTTAGGTTTGGATTGTTCTTCAGGATACTCCTGTGGTATTTCATTATGAAATTTCCTTACTAACTTGGAAAAAAATCCTTACTCTTCACTGCTGGATGGTTTTAATACCACAGATATGCAGGTAGGCCCAGATGCTGCTGGGAATAAAGCAACCAGTAATCACACCTGTTCCAGATGAAGGTGATTATTCCAGAAATGGTATCTTATAGAAACTTTTTCTATCTTTTTTTTTTTTTTTTTGCTTTCATCCAACCAAAAATCATATTTGTTTTTCCTGTGTCTGCCAAATAATGAACAGATATCTTAGTCAAACATTCCATGAGTTTCCAAATGTTTTAGATCCTCAGAGAATCCTGCAGCTTGAGAAACATATGAGAAGTTTAGAGCACTTCTGTCTACAAGGATAACCTTGCTTGTATCCCAGTTGAATTCCATCTGTCATAAGACAGCCCTACCTCCAAAACATGTTGAAATTCACTGAAAAGTCCCACTGTCCTCCACAGTACTTAAAAATAATATGATATATGAGGAAACCATGGCACCAATATTGGGCTTTTATTAAATAAGAAGTATTTTCAAACACAAGTACCAACCAAGTAATTTTTTTATATAAATGTGGAAAAAACATGTGACTGCTGCATATAAGACAGAGTATCTTTCATCCTCTAGTGTTTTAATGTAATTTTAAAAATATCATTCTTGGCTTAGTTTGAAAGTTAAGCTTTTTTGAGGCAGGTTTTTATATAGATTAGAATTCTTGGATTTTTTTTTTTATAGGAGAGGTTTCTTTTCCCCCTCCATCTAGTACATTGTCCACCCACTTGCATTCTTTTTTATAAAAAGATTTTTTTTGTCATTGAAAATAATGCAAATAATAAACTGAGTTTTTTTTTTTTTTTTTTAAAGCTTGAATGTGCCACATTTCTATTTGGAATGGATTTTTTTTTTTGTGTTTCAAATCAATTCAAGTAAATATTTGATTGAATTTCAGTCATTATATGTGAAAATATCCGGGAAAATATTTATATATACTTTTTGTTCAGCAGAAACCTAATCTTTAATACCCTAAGTGTACGCTGTTGCTCTTCTGTGGGAGACTTGTGGCTTCAGAAAAGGACACTGCTGCCAGCAAAAGGTACAGAGCATTCACACAAAAACATCCATTAGTTTGCATTAGTTGGGCAAGAGATGTCAATCAGGAATTGAAAGTACTCAGGGATTCCTCAGTAGCTTGAAAAAATATCTCTACTATCTAGAATTTCAATTAAATTTGAATTTACATTTAATTGACTTTGTCTCCCTCATTTCCCTTTCCGTTCTCAGATGTATGTATAATTGCTTTATTCTAATTAATATTTACTGAATTTTAATCTACAATCCTGCACTGTCGCTTAGCACAGTTATTTTTCTGAACAGTTCTCAAAGACTCTTAACAATACTTTTTGAGGATCCACACAATGTATGTTCCCTGAATTATCTTGAGGTGCACCTTTTTTTTTTTCTTTCTGGATTTTCAGAGAGTTTAGAATTAGGAATAACGTTTTATTTTATGGAAATGTATGCAGTTTGAGTCTATTAAGGTATAGTTTTTCAAGTTCTATGCCGTTTTCCTCTCAATTAGACCGTCAGGTTCCACAAGAACAAAGATGATTCCCATTGGCTTGTTATGCACTAGGTAGCCCCAAACTGTCTTCCTAGAAGAAACCTGATGTGGTCACGCTGCCTGGTCCTCAGGAATGTTGGTTTGTGTCTATGAATAGACTCACCAGCTATCTAGCTGTCGTTTGGACAAGGAAATTTGGATGGTAATTCTACCCTTAGAGAAAGCGCTTCAAAAGAGCTTATCTTCATCTCTAAATTCCCAAACATCTTCACAACTATGTTTCTTAGAGATTCTCAAAGGTTCCTGGGGCTGAGCTATCTAATCATGACTTAATTGGGTACCCACAGCAAATGTTTTTCAATAGCTGTCTCTGCATGCACTTGGCAAGTACAAGGCAGTGCGATTTGTCTTAATCATCTTTGGTGATGCATTAAGCTATGCAAAATTACTTCATATTTTGCATAAACTAAGATTAAGCAATCAGACATTTACTCCAGATTGCTTGACACACAGTGAATTCTTAAACCACAAGAATGCTCAGATGTCTGATCTCATGGGCATTCATACATCGCTTTAAGGGTGTGCTTTCAGCATGCAGAGCTATCTCTGTCCTCTGAATTTCCCAGTTAACCATTAAACTCACAGAAAGTATTTCTCACAGTTCGTAGATGATATTGTGCTGGTGTTTCTCTAGCTATTTTTTTTTCTCATTTTTGACCTTCTGGATCTGCCAGCTGGATTTTCCCATGTCTACAATACCACCATGGCTTGATCACAGAATCACAGAATGGTTTGGGTTGGAAGGGGACGTTGGTCACCCAGTTCCAGGTCCGATCTCTGTCTTAGACTGGCTAAAGAAATGCAAGTGCCTTGGTTATTCCCTCTCATGAAATCATCAGCTGGGAATTTCTTTGTATACGTAAGTTTTCTTCATTCATGATGCAGGGATCTTAATCAACCATGTCCAGAAATTATTTTCTTATTCTGTATCACCACTTTCAGTGGTCAATTTTCCATCCTGGAAATCTAAATACCTCTGTTGTAGGACTGAATTCATACCTTTTTTTAAAAGAAAATAAATTATTTTTTCATGTATCATAATAAATAAACACAGAGAAAAAAGCAGGTTTTCAGGGTTTTGTATATCTACCTTTAGACTTAAAGAACACACATGTTGTATAATGCACCAAATGTTATATTTCCATACGGTTCTCCTGATGTGGCAGAATGACTTTTCCATTTCAAAATTTGAGTTTATTACTTTAAATAACTGAAAATTAGAAAGGCCCTGACCTCAACCAATGACATCTTAAATTACCAAAACAAAATATGTTGGTTGATTCAACATACATTTATGCAGCTTATCAGCATGAACATTTCCAGTATTTCAGTTTTGCCTCAAAAACACTTATGAGGCGAGAAAACTAACTTTCCAAGAACATATCACATCTATCCATTTTCTGGGACTGAAAACCTCTGTCCTAGTTTTATGATATTTTAGGGTATAGTGAAATTACTTTTTCTCAGTTTGAAATATTTCCCATAAATATGACTTTATAAGCAGTGTTACTGGCAGGCTGAAAGCCTGAATGCTTATAAAATAGCTGAAATGGGGGTAAAAGTAGCCCTGTGATCATTACAGGCTTCTTCCTTCATGTAAAGTAACAAATGATCCACTGCATCAAACAGGCCAAGCAGGCTGAAAGTGGGCAAAGGTCACCCTGGTGCCAAAGTTCACAGTTCTGCCCTGATAAGCAGATGGTTCCTAAGCAGATAAGATGTTAATAGATACCAACAGTCTATGGTGTAAGAGGTGGAAAAAAAAACAATGCCAAAGCATTAGGTTCAAACTCTGTGCACTACTGAGAGACATTGCAAAGGTGTTTTTTCCAAGTTAGTTGTGTCCTAACATGGAAGATATCCAAACCTACTTATCTTATGTAATTACTTTGTAGAAACCTCCACATTAAGTCTGGTTTAGGTAAAACAAGCTTGAAAAAAGAATCATGACCTGAAGGAGAGAAAATAAAAACCTGCTCTACATCTCCTAGCTATTCTTTGCACAGCACACACACAAGTGCACACAGGTAAGGCACAGTTGCTTGACAGCTAATGGCATCTGGTTATCTGCAATCTCCTTTACAAGAGTCTTGCTTGCTGCAATGCACTGGTGCCTCTGCTCTGTGTTAGATAAACATGGCAAACACAGATAGCAACAAGAGAGTGGTATCACAGGTCCTGTTTGCCAGCAGTAGCAGCTCCAGCAGCAGCAGTGGGGGCTTAGCAACACCCCCCCCCCCCCCCCCCCCCCCCCCCCCCCCCATCTGTTTGTTCACGGGCTCTGACAACCCAGGTGGGAAAGTTGCACAGAGAAAGAATTTATTACATGGGTGGGGGCTGACTGGAAAGCTCCTTTCTCTTTTTATTTTAATGGTTGCTTAAATTACTTCTGCAGACTTTGACAGAGCTTTGATTAGCACACACAAATATCATCCACAAATTCAAACAGGATCTTTCATCCCAATAAACACAAGCCCAGACCTGCATTTGGATCCTGGATGCTTCTTCTGGGTTCTCTCCAGATTTTCTGCCAAACACTGCCACCAAGTGTGAATCTTATATTGTTTTACTAAACAGTCAAAAGGAAAAGAGACCTAGGTGCCAGATTTTGGTCCTGATGACCTCAACAGGCATTGGAAACACAAAGACACCCACAGAACATCTTCCTTTCTATTTTCCCTGTTGAAAACAAGGCTGTGAAAACTGTCTGACAATCATCAAGCATTTTATTTCTGTCACAATAAATATCTAAAGTCATGGACATTGGCCCAAATGATGGAGCCCCATCCTTAGTGTAAAAGAGTAAGACAGATGTGGAGAGAGAGGAGGTTCCTAATGCCTAAAAAAAAAAATAAAACAAAAAAAAGTAGGGGAAAAAATGTTCCTCTAGACAATACAAATCCACAGCTCATGAGCCTCAGAATAATACCTTAATAACATGACTGCCTTTGGTTTCTTTAGTTTTGTACCATAATAATCAATGTGACATGTGAAACTGAGATGAGGAATAATATATTATCAGTCTTAGGGAAGGAATATCTTCAGTCCTACTTCCAACAAGACTGTCCTGAGAATTTGTCTGCTCTCCACATGGAAAAGTAAAGATAAATAATAAGGAAAGAAAAATTGAAATATTTCTATGTGAGGTTGATCAGAACTCTGCATAAAGAAATAAAGGGACAGCAGTTCAAACAGCCTAACTTACTGGAGTACAAACTTTATTTCAAAATGAGGGTGTTCAAACACCTATCTGGTTAACTTCACATTCTTTATATTAAATGGAGTTAATATTTATACTTCTCAGCTGTACCTCTCTAAACGATCCCTAAGAAAGTCACTTGTCAAAAGGGATGTTAAGAAAGCACAAGCCCCTGTAGTAAAAAAGAAAGAATGTGATTTGCATCCTGGAACTGTTTCTCTTTGGTTGCAATGCACTTGGTAAAAAAGGCTGTGGGGTGCAGCAGGCATTCCTGACCCTGTTTCCAGCAATCCTGTTCTCTGAATTCAGTGAGAGTAAGAATTTATAGGAATGCTATTTTATATAACTCTTGCATGGTTCAGGCATAACCTCACGGTCCTGAGTTACAGCTCTGACCTTTAGCAAGTTTAAATTAACAAACATATGAACTAGAAAGACATGCTCTGAGTGGCTCCCAACAGCGAGAATCCAAAACCGTGGAAAAATATGAAATTTAAAATAAGACTTAGGATTGCTATAGACAACAAACCTCAAGCTCCAATTCTGAAATCTCCACTTAACTAGAAATATGCTCCTCAGGCCATAAAGATCTGGGTTTCTGTATTACTCAAAAACTTGAAATTTTTCCAGGTATGTTTAAATACTTCTGAGTTTGGATGCACATGCATCAGTTCTCTTTGTTTAACAAGTTCTGCCCATACATATCACATAACTAAACTCAGCCTTGGGCATCCATCATCAGTTCCTGTAGCTGCACAACAAATAATTAGCTAAATACTATATACTTTTCCTTAAGTAAATATGAGTAGATGTATAATTATTTCTCGTGCAGGCCTTAACAGCACCAGATGAGTTGTTATCCTTTATCAGGTAAATCTGATGCAGCTTTTAAATTATTATTTGTGCCAGAGGAGATGTGGTTTCGGTATTTTTTTTGGGGGGGGGGGGGGGGTGGTTTTTTTTTTTTTTTTTTTGTGGTTTTTTTTAGTTCTAGGTGGTCTAGCATCACATCACCCACAAAGGATTTACTCAGGCAAAACACATTAACTTTATTTGAAATCAGGTCTATAAATCCCCATATATTGATGAGAAACCAGATTCTTATGTAGTAATTCTAATTTTAATAGAGATCTGAATGCTTGCTTGTCATAAATCACAGTGTTACAGAATTGGAAGAAGGTAAAACCTACACTAAAGGCACATACAGAGCACTTCTTTCTGGGACAGACTGTAAACTTTTCAATTCTTCATCCAGTCTGGTTTGGAATGTTTCAAGTACCAGATCTTCTGACAATCCCCTGAGGAAAATATTCTGTGTCCCCACAGAGCAAGCATTGTTAAGGGCTCTTTCTAGACATTCAGTTCAATTATTCATTTATTCACTCCTAATTATGCTCACCTCAATAAAAAAAACCTGCTCTCCTCAGAACTACACTCTGTTGGAGATACCTCCCCATGCCCCCTGCTATTATTTGGACCAAGTTAGTGATTCTATTATTCACTTGCCTCAAATGAAGCCTGTATGTCTGTCTTCGTGGGATTTCTCTGTGTTTCAATTCCCCAGCTCTATAATAAGTCTCACTTTCTCAAATCCTTTATCTATTCTTCTAAAAGCTCTAACACAGGGTCAGTCTTGGTGTACATTATCTACAAGCAATACTCAGGGAGCCCAAGATCAACTTCTCAAACATTCTGCAATAGGACAGGAAAACAGTAATAAGAAAAGGAGAAATTGCAGATTATGCTATTTATTTTTTGACATAAAATTGCTATTAGAGAATGATAACTGAAATAAGTATCCCTTTATAAACCTGTCTGGTTATCTCTGGCTCTGAATTTTAGGTCCAAAAATAGATTGAGATAATCTAACAGAAAAAGGGTATCATCCTGTGTGTTTGAAAGTAGCCAAAGTAACATTTACAATAATCCTATGAAAAATACCCATTTTGAAACAGATGTTTAAAAAAAAAAAGGTGCATTTTTCATGCATGTTACTAGAGATTTTTTTTTCCTGAATGACAATTGGCCATGGCAAATGCTAGCCAACTTTAAATTTTAAATTTGGAATTGAACACTGCGTGTGTAGACCCAGAAAAAAGAATGTCTCACTATTTTTTTCAGGCAGGATAAGAGAAAAAAAAATCATTCTTGCAAAACAATTTTTATCTTCTCTAATATATATGGCTCTATGTTTCTTGGCTGCAGCAAGGAACTAAAATTTCAAGGGAATTTGATCACTAACAAAGAGACAAAGATACCAACTGCAGCTCTCCTTATCTGCCTTTTAGATCCAATTGTCAGGTTTTACCTGGCTGTTTCTTGCCTCACTTCCTGCTTTTGATGTTCACTTAAACAATGATGTGGAAGAGGAGTAAATGGTAATGTGTTTGTATGGCCCCTGACAATACAGACTCGTGGATTCAGCTGGGGACAGCAGTCATGAACAGTACAATCATGGGTACTACTTTCACCTGAAATTACACAGAAAATACTTTATAATTCTTCTGGTCCTTGACAATTAAAAAACCCCCACAAACTGATATTTCAATTATTGCCAAGCCAAATTTTTTTTCTAAAAAATATTTATATTACTACAAAGCTGTCTGGACACATGTTGTGGTCCCAGCTGAAGTACACAAGAAGTAATAACTTTGTCCTCAAAGTCAGACCCTAGATATTCCAGTCACCTTCCCCTTTCATCCTTAATTTTTCTCATTCTCACCCTGTTTTAAACAGTATGTTTGTGCTCTGTGTCAACAGATGAGAAGGTTTCCATGGAGGTGTCTCTTTGAAACTCCAAGTTCTAACTTAGACAATGACAATTTTGTTCTGGAAGAGGCCTTATCCCTTGGCAGCAGGTAGTAATCAGCAGACACAGGGGTAAGAACAGAATTTTTATTTTTGGTGGGACCTGGCTAACCCAGTAGATCCCAGAACAAATTTTCAACATGTAAGAGACAGATTCATATTATTTTCCTTCAAGTGTCACATTGCTCATATTCGTGCTAGTGCCTTTTGATGTTACTGTTGAATTTATCTTTGGAAGTGAGGGTTTGGACACAGGTCTAACTTGAAGGAAAATGTATTCCCTATGGACCACTGAGCAGATGATGCCTGAGGTACTAAAGGACTATTGACAAAGATATTTGTACCCGAAACATTCAGTCATGGGCTCCAAATTTTATTTTTCTTCAAATTAAGGACATGTTTTCTTACCCTGATTTTATCACTGTTGCTTAGGACAATACTTAAATGAGTTCCAGCCTTCTATGGACACAGAACATGGGATTTTTATTTGAAATCTGATCATATGTCTGGGTCCCCCGGAAAACCTTATTAGCTCTTTTCTTCATAACTAACTTCTAGAAGACCAAAGGTCTGGGCATGAAACACCATGGCATATTTGTCCCCAGATGATTTAGCAAAATCAATAGATTTATCACAAATAAATTTGTCCTAATGTGTTTACTCCTACATAAAAGCTCTATGTCATCACCACATTTATTATGACATGACGCAAGAAATCATAGCTATTCACAGTCTTCTCAGTCTGCCACACACTCCACAGCTAATTTTGTGTTACAGTGGAGAAAATAACTACTGAATATCAGCAGTCTCTTCTGCATATTCAGCATGAACCAGGGTCTGTCCTTGCCCCTAATCTGTTTCAGTATGATGCTGAGCCCTTAAAAAAAAAAAAAAAAAAAAAAAAAAATATATATATATATATATATATATATATATATATACACACACACAGAACATTTGAAATCTGATCTCAATAAATGTTTTATTTTTAGAAGTCAGGATTATTAATTTAAGCAGCATTTGTCTTGATTTCTTAATAGTTTCTCCACACCATGATAGCATGATACAGTCTTAATTTTCTGAGAACTGGAATGCTAGAAGTGTAAGATATGCTCAGCACTGGAATGCCAGGGGAACGGTTTCCTTGGCAACAGCAAGTACATAAAAAGTATTCAGAGCAGTCCCTGATTTTTCTGTTTTAAGCCTCCATTGATAGGGGAATCAAATCTAGTTTGGATTTTTTCATTTAAGGTGAAGTGTTTTAAGCCTCCATTGATAGGGGAATCAAATCTAGTTTGGAATTTTTCATTTAAGGTGAACTGCAAGGCAGAAACATAGGGATGTGCTTTATTACATTTTGCCACCATGTGGAGCAAACCTGTAGGAAAGGAATTTAGAAGATGTGGCCATGGAGCCTCAGAGAGGGCATGTAGTCACTGGAGGGAAAAAAAAGAATAACCAACAGCTGAAAAACAACAACAACAACAAACTGGGACTTATTTTCAAATGATGAATTTTCTAAGATAATTTTTAAAATGAGCCAGAGGGACTTCAGGGTTCAGCATAATGTTTGGTTCTGGTACTGCAAGACACTTGGATCCACGTTTACCTCTAATCTGAAGACCAGATGCTGTGAATTGAAATTCAGATCCTCTGCTTTTCAGGCATTTGGACAGTCCCATAGAAATCAGACACATGCTTCAATATCTCACTGAACCATGGCTTATATGATGTCACTTCAAGATCATTCAGATTAATTTCTGTCTTTTTTTAAAGGAATCTCAGTTGGGCACCCACTGTAAAGTTGCCTTCAAGAGGAATGAAGTAAAACTGAAATTTGTCTTCAGCTTACCAGTGTTTTGCCTGTGCTGACATTTTCAAGAGAGGACACATGAGTTTAATTTGTCTGCAGCTTGACATGTTTTACTAGTACTAGTTCTAACTGTAGTTTTGCATACAGGGAATGAATCCTAAACCCTAGACTAAAAAAGTTGAGGATATGATCGTTTCATGAATGTTTGATACCCATAAATTTTAGTTTAGGAGGAGATAGAGCTGAAATTTTGGGGGATTGTTACTGTGCAATTTCTCATGGAGCAGCCTAAAAATATTAATATGATAAAAATATGAATATGACTCATCCCTTGAACATTTTGACCCCTCTGATATAACAGAGAGAGATAATTTGGCTATGGAAAATAATATATCAAAAAAAAGTCCTCTACTATTATGTATTTATTACATAGGCTTATGAATTCTGGATTATTTGCAAAGTGGGAAAAATATTTTTTAAAATGCAGTACCCTACAAACTCAGCGGTTTGGCCAGAACAAATTATACATTAAAAACCCACAATTTGGATCTTTATCCACGCAATGAATGCGACCTGAGTTTCTGTTCTTTTCTTTCCTTTCCCTGTTCTAGAGCCTTTGTTATTTCAGTACTCTCCTTGTTTGTATGCTTGCTGAGTATTTATATTCCCCAAATGAATGAGCTTTCCTTTATCCTAATTGAATCTTTTAAAAATGTTTTTTCCCCACTTTCTACAGCAGTTAATACTGGCTTGCTATTTCTTATTTTTCTTTCCTGCCTCCTCACAGGATTGTGTTACCTTCCCTTAGACTTTGCAATATGGAAGAGAAAGGTGAAATTTAAAACTTACACAGTATAAAAAATAATCTATATCTGGACCACCTTTCATGATTAAAAAAAAATACTACCTCCTGTTAAAAAAAATCAAACAAACAAAAACTCAAAAAAACCCCCAATAAAAACATAAAAAACACCAAACCAAAAAAAAAAAAAAAAAAAACAAAAAAACCACAAAAAAACCCAGTTTTTTTATAATAACTTAATACCCTGTGTTTTGATGTTTCTCCCACTTCACATCAACCAGCACACGACATTTACAACTCTAAAAGAGAAGTCGGGTCTTGTGAAGTGACAGAAGAACTCACATAGAAAAAAACCAACAACAATGTGGGATATATTTACTTTTTCTAGTCTTTGCTTGGTGAGGTCTCATTGTTTTTATAACTCATTAATAAACAGTGCCTTGAGCCTCCATGCAAACTGCTCATGTTTGGACAATAATGCTGAGCATGTTATACCATCTGGGTGCTCCGTAAAAAGTGCTTCCCATTTGCAAAAAAGCAATCAAGTGTGTAAGGAAGTGTGCTTGAAGGGAGAGAAGAAGGCAAAATGAGGGAGGAAACTGGATAAGATACAATGACCTACTTACTGCTTCCACAAATTACAATAGCCATTTAAAGTTACCCTCACCATGATAAGGCAACTTCAGGGATGCTGCCTGCTTTCTGTCCCTGTGAAAAGCCTCAGCTGGAGCTGTCACAACTCAGGGCTCTGTTTTCCATCTGCCAACCATCAAGGCAATCAGATTTCTCCCACTGACCCACACTGTGCCCTCAGAGTCACCCATGCTTACCCTGCTGGCCCCAAAAGCTGCTCCCGTTCTTCGGAAATTTCTGCTTTTCAGTACTGAGGGCAGCCAATCTGGTGGACTTTGGCTCCCAAAAGAGTGTTCTAAAGTATGATAAGAAGTTTAAAGTGCCTGTATTTCAAGGGCAGTCAGCAGTGCCTTCCTTTTGGTGCCCACTGTCTCTCTCAGGTGTGACCTATCATTCCCCTGTTCTGGGTTTCCTTGTGGCCCTCTCACCATCACCCTGGGCCCATTTCTTTCACCTCTCAGCTGGCAGCTTTTGCCTGTTAGTTCTACAAAAGTAGCTGAACTATGCTGCAGTTTTATTTTTTTGCCTTCTAATATTACCTAATCGATTCTTTGTTTGCAGATTAGAGACTTAATCCAGTGGTGCCTTTGGGTTGCTGCAGTGCTAAATAATCCCCTTCTGCACATCTCTCTCCCTCATGTCCTCTCCTACACAGCTTTCTCCCTCAAAACACTTCCATGACTTTCATCCCACTGGCTTGATACACTGCTATTTAAAGCAAAGCTACTGGGGATTCGGTATTTAAACAATATTAGTGCATTCACCATATCCATGCATACAGAATATGCTTACTCTGTCATCTGTTTCCACTTACACACACACTCCTACTTCTGCCCTTGGGAAGATGAGAGAGCAAACACCTGACAGATGCCTAGTCACACTGTTTAATATTTCTGGAAATATTCAGGTGTTGAGCTTAGAAACAGGAGAAAGGCAGTGCAGAATTAAGGCAAATTCCCTGCAAATCTATCAGAATTTTCTGTCTGGAATAATTCCTGCAAAAATTACATGTGGGAAGGAAGCGCTGTATCTCTCCCCTTTTCCACACCACTCAGTTACCACAGCATCATTGAGAATCAGTCTAGGTTTTACTCAAATAGTTATTGCATAATGGGAACTAAGACTACTGTATTTATATATCCATTCCCATCTCTTCAGCATCTGAGCACCTTCTCATACAATTCAAAGAGATTTAATTAACATCTGTCAAGAGGGGCTCACTTTCCACAGGAGGGAAAGATTGCCTGTGGATTTTATTTTCCTCTGGCTACGTCCAGCGCCATGTGTCTGCATTAACCAACACAACAAAAAAGAAAAGGTAAAATAAAAGACTTGACACTTGGCACAAAGAGAGGAGAGGTGAGTAGTAAATCTTTTGCCAGTTGGTGAAGCTGGTGCTTGATCTGGTGTTGACACAACTCTGCAACTCACACACTCAGAGAATCACAGAATGGGTGGGGTTGGAAGGGACCACAGTGGGACATCTGGTTTAGCCCCAACCCAGGGCACAGGACACAGGATTGTGTCCAGAGGGTTCTAGAATATCCCCAGTGAGGGAGACTCCACACCTTTTCTGGGCAACCTGTTCAGTCCTTCGTCACGTGAACAGTAAAGAAATTTTTCCTCATGTTCAGGTGGAACTTCCTGTGCATCAGTTTCTGCCCTAAAATCCTAAACCTAGTCTCCTGCACCTAGTTTTCTGCTAATCCATCAATTTCAGGGACACATTATGACTTTGGATGACTTCTATGTTCTCAACAGAGCATTCACAGATGAACCCTCATGTGGTCTAGATGGAAGGCAGAGGTTTCAGACACACAAAGGTTGTGTTCAGCTCCCTACTTCTAATTTAGGTTCAACTGGAGCAAAAAAACTCCTTTTTGAGTTCAGACAAAGTTCCCACCCCTTCCTGGAAAGCTACCACTTCCCTTTGGCTCTACTTTGTTCTTTTCTTTCTCTGGGGTAGGCTGACTAGTTCCACAATATCCATTTACATCTTTGAGAGAAACACAGAGCATGCATCTGAACTAGCTCATAAAGTACCTCAAGCTCATTCACATTCCTTTTTTTCCCAACCTAAACAGTTCCTCTGGGACAGAGGAGTCGAGTCATCATTTACCAAGGAGTTTAGACAGCCATTCAGGTGTGCTGTGCCCTGATATATGAGCACTTTGTAAATAGCCACTGAGGCCCTGGATATTCAGCATGATGGAATTTGTTTAGTCTAGAGGAGGGAAGAGTGAAGAGAGACATAAGTATCTTGAAATATGTAAAAAATAGGTACAAAAGGGAAATTAAAAAGTGTTTTTATTGTTCACTGGGGCTAGGGCAAGCAGAAATGGCCTTAAATTGCAGTAAAGGAGATTTAGGTTTGCAATTAGGGAAAAATTCCTAGCATAAGGATTTCTAAGGAAACACAGAGAGATTGGAGATGCCCCTTTGCCGGAGGTATTTAAAAATGTCAAAAAAACCCTAAAAATGTTTAGGTACAGTTGTTATAGTCAAAGATTGTCTGGCTCAGAATTGCCCTCTAGCCCTGCTATGTGTGCTGCTGTGGGAAGCTAACAGGGTCAGCAAGGGCTAAACCTGATGTATGGAGGCACCTGAGTAGTGAGAAAGTGTCTGATCATTGTCACTGGGGGAATCGGATGCCATTTCCCACACACATTTTTCTACCAAGAAATATCACAGCTTTTTATATTTTTCTTCTGCATTACAATTTTTATCACATTTTTTTAAAGCCCACATGTGGAACATCTGGTTTTTTATGCTGTATGATAATTTCCCTTCAAGATCTGTGTGACTTCTCATTTTTAAAAAATTATGACATTTTACTCCCAGAAATGTTTCACAGGGGTTGCAAATGGCCTGTTCCTACTTGCTGTCCTGTCTGCTCTGCAGTGCCTCTTTTAGAACTCCATTTGCCCTCATCATACTTACTTGTTTTTCCAAAACTATTCAAATTGCATTCAGCTAGGATTTGACTAGCAGAAAGGTGAAATGACTTTGCTTTCTGTGCTAGACTTTGAGCAGTTGCTCTAATGTTGATTATCTCACCAGCAGAACACAATGTGCTGATCAAAATGTCTTTGGAATGACATCCTTTTCTGAGAAGTCGAAGCCCATGAATTTTAAATGCTCCTACACAGGAAGCTTAAAGGAGGGACCAAAATACCTTCCTTCAGTTTATAACAACTCTGTAGAGCCACAACTCAGAATAGAGAGTAGATCCACAGTCTTGCAGCTGCGCTGTGCAGGCCACAGATACTACTCTGCATTTCCCACCCTGTCTAGGTCCTCTTGGAAAAATTCCATTCCAGCTGATGGTGTAAGTTGGAAGACAAAGAAAGAACTGGGCAGTGTCACCTTTGAAGGGGGGCAGTGAGTTTAGAGAAAGGATTTTTAGCATCACTGAACAGCAGTAATTAAAGAGGAGCCATGCTGAAGCGTTGAATTTTGTATTTTGGTAATCTCATCAGAGACTGTTGTTACATATTTGCAAATAATGGTATATCAGAAGTTTACAACACATTGCCAAAGGTTTCTTGCCTCTTTCAATCTCTTTCCATCTTTTGTATGGTAGTTGTTTCATCTAGGAAAAATCACAGAATATCTTGGCCATAAGATTTGCTTGTCTGTATTCAATTGCCTTTTCAGTGTGAGATCAAAAAGACCACTCAATGAGCTGGTAAATAAGCAGAGAAGGTAGGAGTGAATGGCTGCAGAGGTGCTATTAAAGAACGATGAAAAGCAGCAGTTACATGAGAAAAGTACAGTTGCATCAGAAACAAAATTCTGCCTGCAAAAGGACATTATAATGTAATATTGTCTCCACTACTTAAAACTAATAGAGAGTCTCATCCATCTTGATGACAGGACAGGAAGCCAGGGTATGGACTGATGAGAAACAGTTTAGCACTTTTCTACTTTGTAGAAGAAAAACAGCCAAAAACTTTGAAATCACTCTATAAGGTCTCCTTACTCCTGAGTGTGGACATGACAGCTGGATGAGAGATAACCAGGCAATCTGAGGGCAACCACTTTAAATGTTAAGTTAAGAGGATAACTTGGTAGACATACCTGTTGAATCCAGTCTTTGGGTGTTTTGTTGTTTGGGTTTTTTTGGCTTTTGTGGTTTGTTTGGGTTTGTTTTTGTTTTTGTTTTTGTTTCACTGCTACATCTCAGAAAATTCTTCTCCCATCATCCTTTAAATGAAAAGTTTGAAATAGTTTTAAGAGAAGTTTTATATGTGATTTTTTTTTTTTATATTGACTGTGCAATCATATTGGGATCCTCCTAAATGGAATACATTTGCTAAACATTGTTATCTGGCTTTAATTTTCTCCTTTATTCTGTTACCAAAATCCCATTGCAGAACACATAGAGAGAATCTTGGATCTACTTTGCTCCCTGAAAATTGTGCTGGCCAGTGTTTTGTTGATTCACGTTACGGGAGCTGCCAGGGTTGCATTTCAGATTTCAGCCACTGCAAATTTTCATAAAAATAAATTCAGTTTCACATGTGGTCACTTAATATGCGTTCAGATGTAATGCTTGAGGTGTAGAATTCTGCATGAGATTAAATAGCATGGACAGAGGTGTCAATGTGTGAGGTAGGGGTCATTGTTCCCTCTATACTCAGCCATTACATTAACCATTAATTTATTTACATTAATTTATTGCTCAAATATAGGTTTATAGTGCCAGGTAGAACATTTCAGGCTATACCAGACAGTTTCCAACCACCACCCTGAAAGTACAGGGAGTTTTTATGGTCTCCATGTCGTATCTATCAAGTCTATAGGTATGTCTTCATTTTATCTGAAGTTTCTCTCATCTCCTTCACCAACGGGCATCTCTGTGTCAGTGTCTTAATCTGGAGCTGCATCACCCCAGGTGATGCAGAGTGTTACCTCCCAGACATAATGGAGGTATCTCCATTATAATCCTTGATGGCAAAGGTACTTTTTTTCTCTCTTGTCTCTGTAAAAGACTTTTTAATCACAGCAATTGATTTTCTGTTAAAAACAATCGCAACTGTTTATTTCTCATTATGATGTTCAGGACATGAATTTTTCTAGTGTAATTCATCCTCTGCAGGTTATGTGCCATTTTGCCCCAAATTTACCTCAAAGGTTGTGAACTTTTGATGGTCCCATATGTTTTGTGATGTGCTGCAGGCAGAATGAAAACATACCAGTCCTGTTTTAGTATTTAGGTTGTGCTGGAATTTGTGGTAGGAAACCTGATCCTGGCAGATAACCCTTATTTTAGCCAAGAATTCTTCAGAGTGAGATCAGTAAGCCCAGAGTTTCAGATTACGAGGGCAATAACATTTTCTTCTCCATTGCCTCCACAGATCCTGATGGCTCACCCGCCTGGTAACAGTGCATTAGGAGAAGAAAGAATGGCTTTTCTTAGATTAAATGCTGTTCAAACTCTGCACTGGCAGTTCCATGGGCTGTGGGTATTGCCTTCATGGAGACAACGTTATCTTCAAGGACTTCCTATCCAGGAAAAGCAAAAAAACGCCAAAACCACTCAACACCCTTCCAGCCCCCATAACACAACCAAAAACCAAACCAAACCACACACTGTAAAAGACACCAAAAACCATTTGGGATTTCTTTTCCTCCTCCTCCTCATTATAATGTTGAATAAATTAAAACACTGTTACCTTAAGGAATGCATACCTTCTTGAAAACCTGAGTCCTTGTCTTATTATAGTTCCTCATTCAGCTAATTAATTTAACTTTCTATCATAATCCTCTTCTAATCACTGTCTTCTCAATTTCTTCATTTCACTCAGATAATTTTCTTTCCACTTCTGCCCTGATACTTCAATTCCATGCCACAGAGCTCAGCAACTATTTGACTTGCTTAATCTTTACCAAAAAAAAAAAAAAAAAAAAAAAAAAAAAAAAAAAAAAAAAAAAAAAAATTATTAACACAAGATTATTAACCTTGGATAAAGTGTTTTGGTGCTTTTCATTAGTATGCAGGAAGGATGCCCTTCGTGAGAGAAAGAAAGAGAAGGAACCTCCAAAAGAAATATAAATCAGTATCTTAAATTACTCAAATGCACAATATGGCATCAGTAGTTGTTACTTATTTTTTTCTCTCCCTTTGAGATTCAAATACATATGCTCAGCAATTACTGTTACATTTGCATAATAGGACATTTTTTGATTAGCATATCTTGGACTTCTGTTTGCATTTTTAAATTATGGTTACTTTCATTCTCTAATTTGTCCTTATTCTCCCTTCATGTTCTGTTCTACCTGCTCATGTTTTCCTTTGCTCTCCTTTTTTTGTTTTCCTGAGGGCTTTTTCTCCCCAAAGCTCTGTTTAGTATTTGGTTTTGTAGTTAACATCACACAGTAATGGCATACCAGGAAAGCAAGGCATATGACATATTAAAGTTTAATGAATAAATTGTGAAATCATGTGACAAAAGCCATGTTTTCACAGGGGATAGCCAGGAAATAGTGATGCACTGCAAGATCCTAAACACCCTGCAATTTATTTTATAACATTTACTCATCCTTTCATGCTGTTTCAACTATGTGTGCACTGAGGAAAATATCTTGTGGTTACCTCAGCTTTATATATTTTATGAAATTTAAATACTGTTACTGCTACTTTACCCATCACTAAAACAGGTTGGATCAGATTCTTGGTGTTACCATTTTGGGTGAGGTTCTTTGATTGACCATTCCCTTTACCTGCTTTAGAGGAGAGAGGTAAGAGAGTGCTTAAATAGCTATTCAAATGTTAAAAAAACCTTTTCAATACAACCAATTGGATTTTCAGTTGTGTAGAATTCTTAAACACTTTTCTGCCAGAGTATCCTAGTGCCCTTATCTGTTAGAGAATCCCCTGTGGTATAAGATAAATATCCTTGTGCCATGATTTATATCATCATCCATTATTTGTAACATAAATAAAATTTGTTCAATTGTATTTATCTTATTTTTGAAATACTGAAAATACTTTGATATCAGGGTAAAGATATGTGTAACTGTGTTACTGTTGTTTCATTTGTTCAAACCTCCAAAACTGAACAGATTCTCAGCACTGTCTCACTTGTAATGTCTTGAGATCTCAAATGAAATGGTGGCCAAGTCGAGTTGATCTTCCTGTTCATGGCTTTGCTCTGTGAATTCATTGATTTCATTAATTAAATGAGTTCAAAGTAAATCCCAGCCCCTTACTGCATGCAACTCATCAAAGCTGATGGCTGAATCTTAATAAGCTGTTTAGAGTGATCTTGTGCCAGAGCAGCAAGGTGCTAACAGTTTCCCTAGTGCTGAAATTCCATGTAGCAATCTGTGGTTATAATTGACTCTGCCAGGACCAAAGAAAGAGGAGGTGGAATGGCATTAGATTAAAATGAAACAGTGCAGTGAAGAGTGGTTAGCTCAATGAATGCAAAATTCTCCCCTTTTTGTCTGTGAGCTGAACACAATGGTTACAATTTTCTTCCTTCTTTCAAATAAATTGCAGCATTTGGATTCGGCTACATCTCTGAATTAAGAGATCTGAGGATGTTCCAGTTTGGAAAAGTAAAAAAAACCCACCCCAATAAGAACTCTGAAATGCAAACATTAAGACACCTAATTATTACGGATACTGGCCATGCTTGTGTAGTTTTCTCTGTATCCTATAGTGAATTGATGCCAGTGTTGTGTAGTCAACACAATTTACCAGAATACTAAAATAATGGCATTGTGGTACCCCTTGAACTAAAAGAAATAACAAAATGATAAACAACCCAATGAAATTTAAAAAAAAAAATCAAAACCAACTCAACCCAACTCAAAACAAACAAAGAAACTAACAAACAAAACGCCCAAGGCCTGCTGCTTGTCTTAAGAAGGATAAACCAGAACCCGGTAAATGAAAGAGCACCACCACCCCATAAAAAGGGGAAATTATGAAATAAGCAATTAGGAAAAAAACCCACACCAAAATCTGAGTCATACAAGGGAAAATACTCAGGACTCCCATATAAGGGAATAATTCACAAAACTGAGAAGGACTCTGTGTATTACATTCAGGTGGTGATCCTCTTTTTTTTTTTTTTTTTTAATGTACACTCTTTTATATAAATTTCAAAAAATATTTTGATAGTTCAGAAAAGATTTCAGCTGTCTATGGAGATAAACTTGGCTTTTCCTTGGAACAGAAAGAGTCCACCAGTCTGCTTGGACAGCGCATGGGGTTCCACTTGCTGATGACATGGAGTCAAACACCCCAAAATCTGAGAAGGAAACAAAGCCAGAGCAGGTTGTGGGGTTTGTAGCAAGTTTTAGCAGAGCACTTCTCCCCATGCATGCAGCTCTGGAGCTGCCTCTTGCTGTGTCTGTATGCACATTAAAGATGATCAGCTTTCATTGTGTTTCTCCACAGCCTCCAATCAGGAAACAAATGCTGATTGTGGCTTCCAAATGGCAGCCCTTCCAAAGCGAGTTCCACCAAGCTTGAGCTCATGGAGATGCTCCACCACACTGGCAGCACGGACAGAAACTCCTCCCTTGTCCACAAGACACTGTCCCACTCCCTTCTTACCCTTCCCTCTGTACTTTCGCCTCCATTGCACTTCTTTCTGCTTCTTCTTTCTTTTCTTCCAACAACCCAGGGAAATTTTATAGTACCTTCCACCACAAGAGACCATAAAGAGGCTGGAGAGGAACTTTTCACAGGGGTATGGGGTGATAGCACAAGAGGAAATGGCCCTAAGATGAAGGAGGGTAGATTTAGATTAGACATCAGGAAGAAATTCTTCTCTGTGAGTGTGTTGAGGCCCTGGCACAGGTTTCCCAGAGAAGCTGTGGCTGCCCTATCCCTGGAAGTGGCCAAGGCTAGGTTGGATGGAGGTTGGATTAGCCTGGGGTAGTAAAAGGTGTCCTTGTACATGGCAGGGGGGTGGGATGACACCATGTCTAAGGTCCCTTCAAACTGAAATCGTACTATGACTCTAAGAAACCTTAATGCCTTGAGAAGGCTTTTCTGACTGATACATACCTATGTGTTTTGGGTTTGTTTTTTGAGATGTTTATCTCACAGCTGTAGAGATCACCTGGGTCTGAGCCTGATAGAAATATAGCTGTGACTTGTTCATCCATACACCCATTCTTGGGAGATTCTGACATGGGTCAGTCTCAACATTTTAACACACAAATAAAAGTGCTCAAACACAGAAGGTAGATAAGGTAGTAAAACTGAGCAACAAAATACAGTTTCAAATAAATTCCCTTACTAAGCCAGCGCATGACATAGGTGAACAGGAATCAAAAAGAGGAAGTTTAAGAGGCTGTTTCCTCCTGGTTTACATTACACTTAGAAGATGGAAGCCAATACAAACACTAAAGGAAAAATTGCTGCAATGTAGAATGTTTTTTTTAAATGGCAAGCCAGAAATTAAGGAAAAGCAAAACAAAAATCTAGTGTTGATGCAGGGGAGAAAATATGTGGCTTGGGAACAAGTTTTAGTGCCTCGCACATTTTAACTGTTACAGAATCAGAGTCACAAAATGGCTTGTATTTGAAGAGATTGTAAAGCTCATCTCATTTCACCTGCCCGCATGGGCAGAGACACCTTCCAACAGATCAGGTTCTTCCAAGTCCCATCCAATCTGACCTTGAGCACTTTTAGGGATGGGGAAGCCATAGCTTCTCTGGGCAACCTGTGGAAGATGAAAGTGAATAATATTTTCTTCTTCATCATCTTCTTTTTTTTTTTTAAAAAGGGAAATTGGAAAATCCACGGATGGTGATAGACACCGTAATTAATCTCATTCTATTGCAAATGTCCACAGGTTAGATTAGGCCTAGAGAACTTATGAAGAGACTAGAAAACTCCTCCTAGCCCTCTTCTAGGGATCGTTTATTGTTGTGTGCAAGGTCTGGGGAAGGTGTAAAATTTTGCAGTTAAACTACGGTGATGCCAAGTTATGGCAAAAATTTTAAACCTGACAGCTCCTGGGGCAAACAAAGTTTGTCTCCACACAGGCAAATTTTTCTCCTTATATGAAGATATGAGAAGATTGTCAAAGCAACAGTAGGAAAACAAGGTACTATTTAAAGGAAATTCAGGAGGATTATAAAATAGAAGTAAATGAGTATAATCCTCAAATTCAGAAACAAAGGATTTTTATTTTTTTAAGGAGGCTGAGGTAGAAAGCTTATTGAAGAGACTACATTGATAAAATTAACATTTTTATGTCGCCCTGATTTTCAGCCTTCTGATGACTGTTTACATATTTCTAGTGGAGTCTCTCATGAATGTAGCATAAACAAGTAGATTGTTTTCACATACCAATGTGTGATGGACTTCTGAGATGACTGTTGGGGTCAGAGAGGTGTACCTTTTGTCCTCCAATCCTGGATCAAACTCCAAATATTATTTAAACCCCAAGCGATAATAAATGGCCCTCTTTTCCTCACTTCAACCTGTCGGGTGAGTGTGGTTCTTTTATGCCCGTAACAGCGACATTTTTATGTGTTAGTATGCTTTGCCTGAGTGGGATGTTGCATTTGGGATGTAACAAGAACAGAAGGGATAAAGCTGGTAGATTATTTGTGAGTGACACCTCAGAGAAACTCACTGCTTCAGTGAACTGATTGAACTTGCTACTTATCTTGCAGTAAAAATAGCTTTCAGGACATGAAGTGGAGCTAGAAAACAAGAGGAGATTTTTCTTAAAGCACCCATGAAATTATGTTACAGTGTATTCACTATACAGTGTAAGAGGTAAAGACTGTAAGGCAGTGCCGTAAAAAAAAGACCATTTTCCATTTCAGATAGAAATCATCATTAAATGTGGGGGTTTTTTTCTAAGGACTTTAAATAAGGAAAATAAATGCTGAATAGTACTTCATAAAATTTCCTTCTAGTAGGCCATTAGTCCAAATCAGAGAAAAATTATGAATACAATGGATGAGGACTTTCACTGGATGGGCAAATAAATGAGCATAAATTAGCTAAGAGTTTTCAATGTTAGAATTAGTCAGAAGCAAAACTCAGCTATCAAAGATGTTGATTATTTTGCTAAAACTCTATCACACTCCTAAGTCCTGTGGTAAAGAATGAAATAAATAAAAATAAAAGGTAACAAATGTCAACAAGGAACAAAATGGAAAACAGTCATAGTTTCCGAGTTATATTGATTTTTGAACTACAGAAAAAGGGTGAGGTAATTTAAAACACCACAGGAAAAATTTCAGTGCATAGTGGTAAAGTAACTCAGAAAGATTTTAGTAATTTTGAGACATGATACCGTATGTAACCCTTAAAAGTTATAGAAAATAAAATTTTTACTCCTCTCTGAAGTTTTTAGTGCCTACATCTATTCGGTAATTAAAAATGCACAAGATTTTATGCTCTTTTGTATAAGGATGATAAAACACATTAAACTCATCTACTGAGGTGAGAATATTATCATAAAATCATAGAATCATTTAGGTTGGAAAAAGGCTTTAAGATCATCAAGTCCAGGTGCTACCCCAGCACTGCCAAGCCCATCTCTAGCCAATGCATTTGGGTATTGGTATTAGGTATCTACAAATCTTATGTACCGCCAAGGATGGTGACTCCGCCACTGCCCTGAGAGTGTGTTCCAGTCCTTGAAAACCCTTTCTGGTGAAGAATTTTTCCTAAATTCCACCTGGGCTTCCAGAGGAGGTACACTCTCTTTGTTTCCTCCAAGTTTCAGCCAACACTCTGTCTGGACAGGCAAATCCCCTTCCCCACCTGCTGATCTTTTGGCGCGTGGGGACTGCCTGATCTTGCATCTCTAAGTTTTCCTTCCTGAGATACATCCAGCCTTCCTGGACTTCAGCTGCCATCAAGACTGCCTTCCAGGGAAATTTGTCAATTAGTCTCCTAAACCAGCCAAACTCTACCCTCCAGAATCCCTAGGGGCAGCTCTGCTGAGCTCTCTCTTTACCTCTCTTAGAATGGGAAACTCATTTGGTGGTCAAGGAGCCCAAGACAATCCTGAGCCACCGAATCTCCCACCAGCGCTCCTCTCTTCACCATCAGCACCTCCACTGAGGCTCCTCCTCTAGTTCTCTCACCAGCTGAGTCAGAACGGTCTACTCCACACACATCAGGAACCTCCTTCGCTCTTTGCTCTCTGCTGTGCTTTATTTCCAGTAGACACCTGCTAAGTTGATGCACCCCTTTAGAACCAAGTGGCAGTGGTCATGAGACTTCTCCCAGCTCCTTACAGAATATTCCTCCTGCCTCTTCATCCTGCTTGGGATGACTGTATTATTTGTGATAATTAATTTGAAAGGAAAAAAGAGGTCATAAAGCTTATCTTTAAGAATTTTGAAAGGTCTGGAAAAGCTCCTTGGCCTGTTGACGCAACGTTTTACCTAAAACTTTTGGAGTGTCAGGGATATTGCATGTGTTAAAATGCTAGATGCAATGATTTTATGGGAAAAAATTGTCAGGATTGATCTGTTAAGAAAGCATTCAAATGTCTTCCTGGACAGCATGGAAACCTGTCACAGTCAACCTCTTACACCTACACATAGTATATATGGAACCAAACTTGAAACATCGCCTTACTCTTATTTCTGCTTTGCTGTAGTTTTATCCTTACACAGAACCTTAGTAGGCTGGATCAGGCTGTGACAGAGAAGGAATCACATAAAATATGAGCAAAAATGTAAAATCTAAAAGTCAAGAAAATCACAGATTTATATAACAAGGATAAGATTTCCTTTTTGATTTGGAAGACTTTACCTCTGAACTTACACCTTTACAGCATCTCCAGACAGTCATGGAAATGTAATTGTTACCTGGAAAGTGGAATAAGGAGGCAAGATAACAGAAAAAACAAATTTTATTAAACTGTGTGAGAAACCCACTTATCTGACCTGGAAACTTATATATGATTATGGTATAATGCATCAGAAAAATCAATAACAGGACAAGTTAACATATAATACAAATTGTAGCAAGTTAATGTAGATTTTTTGAATAACAGTATTGACTGAAGCTTCTAATCAGCCAAATGCGCGAAGGTTAATCCAGAGCATGCTTAGGAATAAATGCATTCAATTTGAATGTATCACAAAAATTATTTTTTGATCTAATGGAATGATAATTGAATTCTTTTTCTAAACTGAAGCAGGGGAGATAGTAGCACCACAACATAATTACTTGTCTGGTTAAATACATCATCCTTTTTTTGTGGAAATAATTTGCTTTCAGATTCATGCTGAGAAGCTACCAGCTCCTCTTTATCATAATATAATTTAAAAAAATGTAGCATACCTTCTTCATCAAATTAAACCAATTTGTAAAATTGAAGAGTCTTTGAGTCTCAGCTCTTCAATCATCCTCCATTGTTGCATTCAGACAAAAAGAAAGGTCATTAAAAATAAAACCTTCAACTGACTATCTCTGCTTATAAGTAAGATTTACAGAACAAGAAAATAAGGAGATGTTCTTTAAGATGGAAATTACTCAAAGGATTTTATGTGAAGTACACAAATCCTTGGATTGCTAAAGCTCTGTTGCAGACACCTCAGGAATGTCTGAAGTCAGAGCAGCTTTCTCCAGCAGAATTAGTGTAACATACAATCATGAAGGTTGGAAAAACACCTCTAAGATGCTTGAGCCCATCCATTAACTCAGCACCACTGTGCTGACCCCTATACCATATCCCATAGTGTCATGCAGGTGCCTTTTGAACACACCCAGGGATGGTGACTCCACCACAGCCCAAGACCCCCCTGTGCCAGGGTTTGAAAACTGTTTTAGTGAAGCATTTTTTTCCCAATACCCAATCTATACCTTCCCTGGTGCAACTTGAGGCCATTTACTCTCATCCTGTAAAGCCTCAGGCTGAGTAAGTGTCTCAGAGATATCAACCACAACCCCTTCAATGCCTCCTCCTCATGCATCAGAGCAGGGTAAAATTGATCCTGGGACTTGTTTTTGTTTCACTATTACTTGCAGCAAGTCCTGTTGTGAATAAGGGTATGGACTTATTAGCTCACTAGTACCTGTTTTCTCACATCTCTCACTACTGGAAAATAATAGGGTTGCTTATTTTTAAAGATTCCTGCTGTATCTCAGCATCAGGACTGTCATCCGTGTAATGACATTTAGAAGTTGAGAATTTCTGATGCTACACTTATTTTAATACTCTGGTAGTGACCATTGTTTCACAGGCTCTGATTTAAAAGCTGATCCTTATTTAACTGTCTTCATAAAATATCAATAAAGTAGATGCAGCTGGTCCAATTCAGAGAATTATAGAATCACAGAACAGTTTTCATTGGACAGGAACCTTAGAGGCCATTTCACTCTAGCCTCCTCTCATTATTTCCACTTCCAGAGGTTTCGTCATCCAAACTTGAACCTTTCCAGAGACTGGGGAGCCACAAGCTTCTCCAGACAACCTGTTCCCATACCTCACCAATGTTTTTGTCCAGCATGTGATTAATTAGTTCTTCCCCTAATTAGATTTTCCTTCATAAACCATCCACATCATAAGAATATTTTGGATATTCCCCCCAAAATTGTGCTGCTTGAAAACCTGGTCTCTGGGCATTGCTACATTTGGAGGAGCTGCACCCAGACTTTTAAAAGTTTTCTGTCCTCTACTTGTCACATAAAAGCTGGGGAGCTAATGACTTGTGTTTTTGGGGCATACCACATATTTGGTTGTTTCCTCTGCATTCAAGTCATCATATGCAAATAATATATGTTGGGGGAAGTATTCTACTTTTCGCTGTTTTCAAAGTTATAACATCTCTGTCTGGATCAGTTGTTTCTAGGGATGAAGTGAACCACAACAACCATGTGGAAGACCTCTCCAGGGTCTCACTTCTACATCCTGACAGTGTGGGTAGTTTTGTTTGTTTGTTTGTTTGTTTTTTGTTTGTTTGTTTTATCCAGATCTGGATTCTACCACTATACAGTAAATGTTGAACTCGTAGTGTTTCAGAGAAAGGCCAGGAGTGAACTCAAATATGACACTGGGTGCAACAGTGTCAATCAGGTTTGAGACACTTTAAGGAACAAATACTCTTGTCCCTCCCCACCATAAACTTACCCTGTGCATTTGGTGATGACCATAGTTCCTCAATTAGTGTTATATCAAAATCTGTGAAATTAATCTGGTAGCAGTTGGTAAACAGGTGGAAATAATATTGTTGGGTATCTAAGCCACAAATAATTTAATAAATAGTAAAAGTGACAAGACTCCTTCAGTGCCTGAAATTTGTTTCAGTAAGAAAAACATATCTGTGTCTTTAAGGACTCCTTTTTCATTTTTCCATTAAAAAAACCAAACCAAATGTCTTGGAGTGCAATGCAAGGTGTAACCAAAAGTATGTATTCTATTGCCAACCAGTTGGGGAGGTGGTTTTTTTAATCTCTTCCACCACCCATCCTCCCTCCGGGGGATATCTGCTGTTAACGGGCCATTAAGGCTCACTGCCTGACTGATAAAATTACATCATCCCATTGGGAGATGCTACACCCAGTGGGAAGAGCCAACCATTCCTACTTAGATAAAAACTGAAATTGAGAACACCAGGACAGCCTGTTTCCACTGGAATCCCAAAGGAAGATCAGACTCATCTCACCATTACTGGACCTTCAGCGAAAAACTAAACCCTTCTACAGGATCATCTCTGCTCCATTAGAACCACATCTGTCACTCTAGGAGCACTTAACTGGACTGCTACCCGGCCAACAGGGTTGTCAGGTCATATTCTGACTCTGTCAGTGGTTTGTTTGGGGTTTTTTTGTACTACTACATTTTCATTTTTAGTATTCCTGGTAAAAAAACCTGTTATTCCTATTTCCATATCTTTGCCTGAAAGCCCTTTAATTTCAAAATTATAATAATTCAGAGGAAGGGGGTTTACATTCCCCATTCCAAGTGAAGCTCCAGCTCTCCCTGGCAGACACCTGTCTTTCCAAACCAGGACACCAAACCAAAAAAACTAATAAATAAATAAACTTCAGTTCTTTCAGTATTTAGCCCAATTTTTAATTAAGGACCCATAGAAGCATTTTAATGTCAGATGAGAAGTCCTGTAATCCACAAGCAAAGTTATCATTCAGCTAATGAGTTTACAGCTGCAAAGGCCAATATACATCTGCTTTTTACCATTACTGCATGATGCCTCAGCAGATTTGAAGGAGAGGAGACAGAGTAAACAGCAAATGTAACACTCATACAACTGGTCTATTCATCTACAAAGACAGTTAGAGCCAAATGAAAATTTATAAATTTAGAGGATGGAAATTCTAGCTAGACATTTTATTGCTAAACGTAATTACCTTTCATCTCTGTTTCCCCCACATCCCCAAGTCTGTGCTCAGTCTTTAAAATAGATTGATGGATTGGTTAAGAATTCTCTCAGCTCCAGTGAGATTATTTCAATTATTTAGAAGTGCTAAAATTTTGGCAGGGACATCCACCTTCTCACTTTGAAGACAATCTGGAGATTAATACAAACATGCATTAAGGGAAGAAATTCAGGCAGGGTAAAGCTTGTGTGACAAAATGAACACTTGTACTCCACTATTGCAGCACGAGGAGGAGAATTAGCTGTCAGATGATAAACAGGATGAATTGCCTGCTTGTCATATCAAAAGCTTTTAGCTTTAATCTGAAGATAATGGATATATTGCAAGTTTTGCAGTGATAAAGTCGAATTTGGCTCATAGTGGGGAATTTAAAATGAAGTGTCCTGCCCTATGATAGAAGAATTACTGAATAGTTACTAATATTTTAAGTTGTTTGTTTTCTATAATCTATGCAGACAGGGAACATATCCCAGTAATCCATAAAAGAGGGAGTGTCATTTTGGTCAGATTATGAGTCTCTATAAAACATTATTTATAAAGACACACACAAATATTAATTGATGCAATACTTTTAATAACATATATAGTTATATATAGATAGTAAGAAGAGAGATAAACCTATTCTGAGACACATTAAGAATGTATTCAACACCAGGATATTGAGGCATAAATACATGATCCCTGCAAAAACAGCTGTTGAGATTTAAGACTTCTGTTGGCCACTATCAGTTCATATACATTCTTTAGTTCTATCTTCCCAGCTGAGTCAGAGTAACAGATCAAATGATTTCTTCTAATCAATTTTGGTGTGGTCAGTCAGCTTAACAGACCTTGAAATCAGAAAGGCCACAAATTTAAACCAGTCTCTCTGGCATTGCACTGAAGCTGACAAAGAACATTTGTACATTATATTACCACGCTTCAGCTTTGGGAATGGTAACAGATTTAGAGCAATTATGAGCAAACTAGACAAAAGCTTCATAAGATTCTATTTTTGGTTTACAAAAACAAGAATTTCTGTGACCACCCTTGGGTCAGTCATTAAAAATCAAATTAAAAAGGCTATTTCTGAATATACGTTTGATTAGGCACAGAGTATCATAAGACTGGAAACAAATTCTGGCCTCTCCAGGCTTTCATATATATGATTATGCAGGTGATATAAACATACACAGTTAGTAATTGACTCAATTATTTTCCTAGTTGTGTGTGTGTGTGTGTGTGTATGTATGTAAAAATAAAATTTCTCTTTATTGTTTGTTTGTTTGTTTGTGGGGTTTTGTTTGGTTGGGGTTTTTTGGTGGTGGTGGTGATTTTATTTTTTGTTTGGTTTGGTGGGTTTTTTGTTTGTTGGTTTTGGTTTTTTTTTTTTTTTGGTGGCTTTTTGGGTTGCATTGGGTGGGGTTTTTTTTGGGGTTTTTTTTAATTTTTGTCGTCTTGGAGAACCTCAATATCAGGAACATCCAGCCATGCTGGAGGAACTTGCTTCCTACTGTCCTTGAAGTAGTCTCACACTTTATTCTTTTCAGGGCAAAATTGCACAGTACATGAAGACAAAATTCCTTCTGCTGCTCTCAAGATCACTTTCCATTGAAAAGAGGTTTAGGAAGTTGTAGTGCAATGTTTTGATGACCACTGTTACCCAGTTCCACGTCTTGTGTAAGTAATAGTAACTATTAAGCAAATCTTAGATATCATCAAAGTATTAAATGTAAGTGGAAATCGTGATTTTTTTTTTTTTTTTGGTTGGCTGGTTTTCTTTTAAGTGCTGTTTAAAACAATCAGGGTTTTCTTAAAAATAAATCCTACTAGATTTTCTGGATGCTCCTCACGTATTTCTGTAGTTTCTTCTTATTCAGTGTCATTTTCTCTAGAAACACCCATGTTCCTTTTTCTCCATTAGTGCTTTTGTCCTTCACAAATATATGCATTTGGTAGATTAAATGCTTCAATAACGCCTTTCAGAGACAGCAGAATTTTCAGAGACAGTAGAATTAGAAGGCATATTGTCCTTCATTCACACTTCTCTCTAACATTGTCCTGGCCACATGTACCCCACTGGGACTTCAGCACCAGAGGTTGCTGCAAGTCTTCCATTAGAAGCAGGCTAAAACACTGTTCTGCTGTAAGTTTGAAAGCTTCTGTGGCCTGGTTTAGCTTCTGGCAGAAAAAAAAAAGAAAAAAAAAAAGAAAAAGAAAAAAAATTGTTTTAAAAGTTGAGTTTAATTGACAGAAATGGTGCCCTCAAGGAATTTTTGATGGTTTACAGCTAGAAAAATACTCTACTTAAGAGGTTATATACATGTTTGGTCAAGAAAAGTGGAGATGACCACCTGGTCATTAGTTGAGTGATTAGTTGAGCTGTGAGTACAGCAGTGCAGATGACTTTACCAATCCAAAGACAAAGGTTTAGCTGTACCATTCCATAAGGTAAAAGCAGATGTACTTCTTCTGGCTTAAAATATTCAAATCATTACAATTCTAACATTGTTTCTTTAATTTTTTCCTCCCTTTTGTAGGTGAACTATTGTGCAGCCTTTATTTCAAAGAAAGTATGATATTTGAAGCATATTTTTTTCAACAGTTCATCAATTGCTTGAAAACAAAACATGTTTGTCAATAGTCTTTTCAATGGTGTTGACTGAGAGAAACAATACAGTTTGAGAAACACTTAAAGATAATTTGTATGTTGAAATGAATTGTAATTCAACTTTTTAGTGAAACATTTACAAAAATTGAAAGAAAATACGTAACAGCTTAAAATTTTATCCTTAGAATTTCCTTGTAGCCTTTTTTAAATCAGCTGCCTTTGATTTTATTGTTCAAATGAATAGCAATAATCTTTCAAAATATTAATTTTCTGACTTGTTTTAAAAATATTCGGCAAATTCTTGTCAAAAAGACAATCTGTAATCGTGTAGTTAAGCAATAATAGTTTGGCTACTGGAATCAAATTATAACTTTTTCTTTTTCCTGAATTCACCAATATTAAAGTTGTCTTTAAACAGAAATCTACAGGGTAGCATTAATACTTAAGATTTTTTAATAAAAAGAATTTTTATCTATTTTGATAGCAAATAAGTGTTTGCATTTCATTTGTTAGGAAAGGTTATACGATTTCAACAGTTTTAAGGAAATTAAGTGGGAAATGAGCAAGTCCAATAAAGAGTTTATACATTCCAATTTCAAAGTCTTATCTAGACATTCTTGTATCTATTTTACAGGAAACTTGACACTTGTGGAATACCTGTGGTAAAATTAATATTGTGCTTGAACCATTTGCAATATAAAACTAAGGATAAATCATTTCACACTAGATTTATTCTATAGGAATCAGAAAATTACCTTTAATCTTCAAGGCTTATATTGTTCCATCTTTTTCCTCCATAATATTTCCCTTTTCTAAAATATAATTTCTTTAAAATGTATGAAGCAGATGGCAAGATTGTTGTTGTTTGTTGCTTTCAAGTTACACAAACATTTGAAAACAAGACTTTGTTGATTTTGTTTCTTTTGTTGATTTTTAAACATTTTGAACTTGTCAGTCAAGATAGGCATCACAAGAATCAAACTGAGTAACTCCCAAATCTAGCTCATATGCTCCCAAAATTTTCCCTGAGGTCAACTTGCCTAGAAGAGATGTGGGTATAGGACTCTTGAATCTCTAAGATAAGAACTGAGACAGAACCATAGCAAAGATATGCAGATTATATAGCATATGGGTTCCTTCACTGAGGATTAAAACAGTTGTATCGCTTAAGAGAACAACAGGTGATCCAACAGGGACTAACTGCAGGAAACGCCAAGATAATGCTGAAAAAAAAAAAAAAAAAAGTAAAAATGCAATGGCATGATTAGATTCCAAATTTTTGTTCTGAGAGCTGTGATGGAATATACTTAGATTTTTCTAGTATGAAATATTAACCCTTATTTACCATCATCATCTATTGGATTATTTGCATTATAAGAATTTGTTTCAATATAGATTTCATCAATGATTTTAAACTATTGGCTCATGACTTTGTCACTGAATATATACTATTATAATAATCGCATCTTAAGATACATTTCCTCTTAATCTGTAGCAATTGGAAGCTTGACATAACACTGCTTCACTGAACATCTGTCTTTTAAGTCATAGATGTGGCATAAATGGAAATGCTATAGCAAAGCAATAACTGGTTTCAACAGGATAATGGTTAGACATAAAAAGCAAAGGTTAAAAATACTCGAAGACTACAAAAGTACTTACAGAAAATTTTCCTATCTAAACTCTCTCTTTACACCTGTCATTAATGTATAAAATGTTTGTTGCAAAAGAAAAGGTGTTTGTTTTTTTTCTGTCACACATAGATTTTCTGATAGTCTTAGTATTATTAGATTCCTTTAAGGAAAAGAGAAAAGATTAAAAGTAAACCTTCAAGATCAAAATGAGGCGTTTGCTGGCCATTTTGCATTAATCATCTGGTTGACAAAAGTTTTTACTGTATACAGATTTTAGGGAAACCCAACAGGAAATCCATAAATACTTTTTAACAGTGAGATCTTGATTACAACTTACATTATAAATCGTTATAACAAGCTGTAGTGGTTAAGGTTCAATTCCCAGTCAGGGAACCATTTATGCGGTGGTTTCACTTTTGCCGAGTTTTGCTTGCCAACTGGGAGATAGGATTTTGGGAGAAAAAGGCGAAACAGACTCAACTTTAAACAGTTTATTAATACACAGTAGGGGGAAAAAAAAAAAGAAAAAAAAAAGGAAAAGAAAAGCAAAAGAAAATGAAAATGAAACTTTCAAAACCCTTCTCTTCACCTGGCAGTGTTCACTTTCCTACAAACAACAGAGAGACAAAACCTGCGACATTCCGTCAGTTTCACCATTTAAACATAGTCTTTCATCAGTTCTTCAGGAGAGGAGTCTCTTGTTTACCATGGAATTTTTCCCACTGACAACCTAGAAGAAGTTCTCTTGTGGGTCAGAGCTCTCACAGAAGCAGACACCTGGGGAAACCTGCTTCCATGAGGTCTCCTCCCATTAGCAGTTTCCCAAGCTGCTTATGGGTCGTGGAACTCAGGCATCTCGGGTGTCACTTTTTAAAGATAAGCAACTTCAAGGCAAAGGATTTTTCATCTCAAGGAACAGAGATGTCTTCTCACTTTTTTCACTGGTGCAGGAGCTTCTCATCTCTCTCTCTCTCTCTGTTCAGGCATCTGATGGGACCACAGGAATCACAAATTCTAATGCACTTACTATCCATCACAAACACCTTTGCTCAAAAATCCACAAATCATCTCCCTAAACGCACATTTTCCATGATGAAAGGACAGTCTACCGATAGAGTTCATTTCCATAGCTCAAACAAGACAGTCCAGCCAACAGGCAACTCCTTCATCCTTCCTCTAATTAATTCTTCTCCCACTCTCTCCATCTGACTGTTATGCTAAGTCTTCTCTATGCTCAGTCCCCGTGTCTGTTCTCGCTCTGGGAAGAGCCAGTGCTCTGGAAGTTCCGTCTGCTGGCAGGGAGGAGTTAAAGCCTGCCCAGGCCTGCGGCGGTCAGGTGATGTCTGCCGGGCGGCAGCCAGGCTTCTCAGAGGCCGCGGGAATGGGGAAAGCTCCGGCGGGCAGATCTCCGAGCAGCCCGGCTGATGGAAGGCTCCCGCCCCCAGCCCTCGCTCTCATTCCGGGCTCGGAGCGGCTGCAGGCTGCGGGCTCCGCTCCCGCTGCTGGGGAAAGGGCCCAGGCCCCCGGCCGGCCTCGGGCCGGCTCCCCCGGCCATAGGGGAGCGGCGGGTGTTTGACAGCTGCTAAAAACCGATCCCGGCCGGGCCGGGGGCCGTCATCCCTTCTCCCAGCCTGGGAGTCACCGGGCCAGGCGGGCCTCCCGTGAGGGCCCCTCCAAAGGAGAGCGCCACGACTGCCTCGCCTCCTGTGCAGGCGGGAGGAAGAGAGATCCCAGGCTTCCTTCTAGCTTTTACGGCTGTGTGACCCAAAGGTGTATCCTTCCATGCAATTAGCTATTTGGTTGTCAGTTCAAAGGAAATCAATTGCTTCTCACGATCTGTGCTAAACCAACACACAAAGTCAAATTATAACACTTGAATTTAAAATTATTTCAAAAGACTCCAGGCATTTTGTCATTGTGCACATGAGAAATTATCTCAGGAAAGCACAGAAGCAGATCAAAAACTTTATGCAGTCACTGGTAGGTAATGGGCTCTGGACTCTGGATGATTTTTTCCATAATGATTATGATCAAGAAATATTTCAAAGACACATGAGTTGTTTGCAATAGTGTGACTCTTCTGTTTTGGGAGGTTCAAAATAATTCAGAGAAATAAATATTAACACCGTTTTATAAATATAGCGCTTCAAAACAGAAGACCAGAGGTGACAGCTCTACATGTGTTCCTGATGAGTTTTGCGAAGAAGGTTTAAAATGACCAAGTTTTTTGACTGTTGTGGTTTAACCCCATCCAGCCCCTCGCAGCCATTTGCTTACTCCCTGACCAGAAGGATCAGGGAGACAATTGGAAGGGTAAAAGCTGGAAAACTCATGGGTTGGCATAAAGAGTTTAATAAACACAGCAAAATCCACAAACAGAAGCAGAGCAAAAAAGGGAATTAATTCACTGCTTTCCGTGGATAGGAAGTTGTTCAACCATCTCCAGAGACCCAGAACCTATCACATGTGTCTAACTTGGGAAAACAAACACCATCACTCCAAACATCTTCCTCATTCTTTCCCCCACTTTCCCCCACTGAGCATGATGTCACATGGTCTTAATGCAGGTATTCGGAGCTGCAACAGCCAGCTCTGTCCTGAACTTGCATTAATTGGTACAGCTCCTGTACCTTTTCGCTGTGTGGGTCCTGACCCTCAGGCAGAAACGTGGCTTCAGTGTGGAAGAAAGGCGGACTCTCACATACGTGATAAGAGAAGTTTATTGCTGCCAGCTGGCCACCTGCAAGAGTGAGTCTTTCTGAGCTCTGCTTGAGTTTAAGTACAGGGGGTGTGGAGAGGGGCAGGAACTAGCCCAGGACCAATACCAGATAGGATGGGAGTTACCAGTACAAAACTACAATACACAGGACATCTGATAGATGATACAGGTCAGAGAAGTCATAGGTTCTGCCAATCACCCCAGCCCCCCACCAGAGTCTGGGCAGGGTTGCAGGAAGATGGACAGGACCCACAACTAGGGAAAAACCAAAGGGGTTAGTACATGGGGAAAGCCGTTCTACATAAAATTGCAAAATCTTAGTTTCACACCGCAACATGGTCTGGAATATCCCTTTGGTCAGTTGGGTCACCTGTCCTGGCTGTGTCTCCTCCCAGCGTCTCAAGCACCCCCATCCCCTCCCCAGCCTGGCAGTGCAAAAAGCAGAAAAGGCCTTGGCTCTGTGCTAGCCCTGCTCAGCAATAACAAAGACATCTCTGTGTTATCCACCCTGTGCTCAGCACAAACCCAAAACACAACTCCACACCAGCCATGGGAAGAAAATTAACTCTACCCCAGCTGCAATCAGTACACTTATCTACTGAAACCGAAAACAGAAGAGCTGCTTACCTGCAGTATGTGTGTACAAACAGACAATGCCATTGACAGGCACCTACACAGGGTTTTGCCATTCAATCTGAATGTTAAAAATATATTGGCTAATTATATATTGTGCATATACAGCTAAAGATCCAACACAACCACTGGTCAGGTCTGTCACTGAACATTTTTAAGAAAAGTTGAACAAACACCTACATATTTCCTCAAATATAAAACTACTAAATAGTTAATATTAACTAATTAATAGTTATTATTAGCTAATTAATAAGTTTCCAAGAGACTTCCAGTTTTCAAGCATTGCAAAACTTGAAAGGATGAGTAGAAGAAAAGAAGCCATTAAAATAGTAGCTGCTTGTATTTCTTCTAGGTTGGTATTAATCTTACTACCTCCATCAGATGAGCTGAGTAATTAGATCTCACATCAGCCTCCTCAAATTCAGTGCATATTAAATTGAATAACTCTGGTATGGATTGATGTAGATTTTTGTGGGAATGGTGGGAAGAGAAAAATAATTGAGGAGATTAGGTCATAAATTACATATTCACCCAACTTGATATTACCTTGTTAGGGTGTAGGTCAGCTGTATCTTTATAACTGTATGTTGTTTGAACTGTCAGCTAATTCAATTCCAAACTTCATTTGAATGAAGGGATCTTTGAATGTTGTTTTCTTTGTGTCCTGCCAGCCACATTCCCTCATCTCACTGTGATATGACTGTGGTACTGGGAGAGGGGAAAATGGCAATACATCAAATTAAAGTTTTTTAATGGATCCAGTTTGACTTACTCAGAAACTGATAATAAGGCAGCACAGAGCTCTTCACATCTTTCTAAAGGAATGACTGTATTTGGGAGCTGGAGACAGGACAAGGGAAAATAATAAATTTTCATATTAATTGCTCCTCAAGTGTCCGTTTCTATGAGCTGCTCAAAAAGGAAGAGAAAGGAGAAAGCTTTTCTCTTACCTCTTGGACAAGCAATTTGAAAAAGTTCCAGTTTAAAAAGAGTTCATAAGACAAGTTCTCCAGCTGGCATCTTGCCTCATCAGGTGGTGCTACAGGGCAATCGAGAGCCTGCAAGATCATTAGTTTCAGTTTGAGTCCTCACAGGTTTTATTTTAGGCCATCAGTGGATAAAAAAAAATATTAGAAAATAAACTAGGAATTCTTCTGAGGAAACTTGTAATTAAATTAAATTTAATTAAATTTCCTGAGCTGCGTTTTTGTCAAAGACCATGAAACAGTAGATCTTGCACAGTCTTCTGAGATTCATTTCTTGGAGTCTGTGGGCCACATGCAGTGCTGTAAATGTCTGTTAGGTAGTTTGGGAGCACATCATAACTCTTGTGAGTCCTTTCAGAAGCTACAGGGTATCCTTTAGATTTTAATTACTTTTTTTAAAATTTGAGATATCCAGTCTAACTCAACACTTTTCAATTCATGAGTTCTATGTAAGAAAAGGCAGATTGTTCTGTTAGTTCTGAACCTTCTACAATACTACTTAAATTTTTAGCTGAAAAAAGTTAAAAATGTAATAGAAATCACATTATTCACCCAGACTAATACAGAGCTTTATCCTGCTTGATAGCGAGTGCCTGAACTCATATATCTCTACAGCCCAGGAATCTTCTGCCTCAAAATATCTTTTTTCCCTTTAAAATTCAAATAGTTAAATGATGAAAGCTACATTTAAGGCTCCAATTTCCTGGAAGGGTAGACTTTCCCTTTTGTTGGCTGCCTAATTAGTATGCTTTAAATTTAGATGGCTCGAATTAATTGCAGCAAGAATTTCTGGAGAGAATTGGTATTAAAATGAAGTGCACGAAGTAGTGAGGTTTTCAGGCAAATGCTGGAGGTGTTCCACCAGCCCTTCACACATCTCTGTGACAGAAAAAGAGTAATGTATTATTTTCTTATTATTTCCCATTTAAGAAAGGGAATTATGAATATAATTCTTATGAATTATAATACCATGGAACAAAAAGAGCTAAATATAGGGGAGGATTCAGATTTTTTTTTTCCTGGACAGTGCAATGAGAATTGAGGTTGTCTCTAGCTGTCTGAGAGAAAATGGTCCCTTGCAGGAAAGTTCATCCTACCTGCTGAAGAAATTTCAGGGGGAAGTTTGTCCTGTAGTAGGTCAATATTAGTAGGCCATTCTGGCCATTCTGGCCTACTTTTATTGAACTGAAGCCATATTTGAATGAATTGAATCAGAATTCAGGACTGAATAAAATATCCTACACAGATATCTACATTTTTCACTGCTGAGAAGAGAGTAAGCCTGGGGCATCCACATGGTTCAGTGAGGTACTGGAAGTGACATGTGATAAATCCAGCGGTGTATATATACCACAGCTTACACTTCCGCAAGAACACAGTGCATGCTGAAGAACACTTCAAAAACTGGAAGTGGAGCTCTGAGTTTGTTCCTTGAAAGCCAATACTTTGAGAAAGGAAAGCCACCATCTTAATTTTCAGCATTTGAAATAACTACTGTTACACTGAAAGTCATTATTTTTGATAAAAAAAGGACTTCCTTCCTAAAATTTGGATATGGTTTGAGGGGATTCTGGGCTGGAAAACGTGATGGAGAGGTGGGATCTGAGGCAGAAAAGTTGAGGGGAAAAGCAAAGCAAGATTGAAAGCCTGCTGAAGTGAAAGAAAAAAAGATGAAGAAATTCTTCCACCAAGTGTCTGGTACACCTAGGGTTATCCCTGTAGGCAGCTGCTCTATAAATAAAATATAACTATTAAAATGGGAATCTTGTGGGTTTTGAAGGCAGATGAGACAGAATGGTTCCATTTTCTGTCTGACTCTGCAGGAGCCGTGCTGCGCTTATCTCAGACCTGGAGGTCACTCTTTGCATAGTTTGCATGCTGCAGAGTTACTGAAGATCTTTCCTGGCCATATCAGCATTTTGATCTTTAAAGAGAACATTAGGAGTATCAGCAGAGTCGCCAGTGTCTAGCTTGTTCAGAAAAACAGAAATTGGTTCTTTAGTAATTCATTATCTAATTTATAATGCATGGTAAAAGGATAGGTACTCCAGGAAGATGCTGGGGCTTCCCAGCATTGCATCTACCATTGTTTGGAGTAATGAAGAGTAATAAAACAAATCCTACTGTAAATAATAAATAACCTCTTCATCCTATATTTAAAAGCAGAAAGCATGAAAGGAAAAATTCTCCACATCTGAAAAGCTTTAAGAGTGCTTATAGCACCAATTGTTGATTTCTGTTGGAAAGAGCCCAGTTACTATAGATTCATTTATAGAAACAAACACAAATCATGGAAAAATATGAAAAGAAAAAAAAATAAAAGAAAAGTTGTCAAAATAACAGACTAAGAAGTAAGGTAATAAAGCAGTCATTTGATGAGGGACAGCGATTCATAGCATGTGGGAACCTCAAGGGAATTCAAGGTCACAGAGGAAGGAAAGCTCAAGCAAACAGTCAGAAGAAAAGAAAAAAAAAAAAAAGGTAAAGCATTTAATAATAGTTAGAAATGTTTTTACAGCTGGAGCAAAAAACTAGGGTTCCAACTACTTGTCGCCATGAAAGATCTGTCCTTTTTCACAGGGAACAATTTATTCCCTAAGTGGTTTCTGCAGGAGTGAGTAGGGTAAGGAAGTCTACTTGCAAAGCTAAATTGCCCTGGGGCTTTTCAGGAGAGAAAACTACTCTGTTATTCTCTTTCTGCCCCTTTCACTCTGTATCTGTACAGCTGCAATGCGAATATAGCTGCCATGCTCCATTTCACTGGGCTTCTCTTCACTGAGTTGGTAAAGAGACCTGGGATATCTCAGGCCAGCAAGAGTGCTTTCAACAGTTGGGTAGAGCAAGGTTTCAGAACATGTAGCCCATACACTGATTTCTTAGTTGATACCATTTTTGTCTCTCTGTGTTTAGCAACCTTGGTATCTTTAGCTTCCACAGTCATGTTTCTGGTTCCAGAGGTGGTTCCAAATCCTGATGGAGATCCACAGGCTCATCCTGAAGAAGATGTTACAGAGCCATGGAATCATAGAATGGTTGGGCTTGGTAAAGTAGAGATTATTTGGTTCAATCCCTTTGCTAAAGCAGGTTCACCTAGAGCAGATTGCACACAATTATGTCCAGGTGAGTTTTGAGAATCTACAAAGAAGGTGATAAAGTTGTGTTTCCCAGAGAAGCTGTGGCTGCCCTGTCCCTTGAAGTGTCCAGGGCCAGGTTGGACAGGGCTTGGAGAAACCTGGTCTAATGGAAGGTGTCCCTGCCCAAGGCAGGGGGTGGAACAAGATGGTCTTTATGGTCCTTTCTACCCAAACTCTTTGGTTATATGAAACACAAGGCCCTGTCTGGTAACCCCAGAAAATTTTGTGTTTCCAGTTTAAAATATTACTACCTTTCTTTGTGTGACTTCACTAGGGATAATCCCACTCCATCAAGAGTCAGTAGGGCAATGCTATGATCATTTCACCTGGAAACAAATTAATCCATTCATCAGAGAAAACCTGTTCAAGGTATGATGCAGGACAGGAGAGTTGATGAGGTATGCTCATGTTCTGAGCCAAGACTCTGCTACACAAGTCTAGAAGATAAAGATAAGTGCTGTTTAATCAGTATAAAACATATTTTCACAGTTTTTGTTTGGGTACCATGGAAGTTTGCTTTTAGGAAACAGCATCAGCCACTTTTTCAGGTTTAAAAGCAAACATTATCAGGTAGATTTCTCAAGTTTGAAATCCAGAAGCCCACCACTTCAAGTGAAATCCATATAAGTGCCATGCTGTAACTTTCACAGTGTGGGCCATTGAATGCAAACAGCATTTCTCTTGCTCTGGTTTCAAAATGCGTGAAATATCTTAATGGTGTTTGCAATCTCCTGCTTCCTCTCCCCAGCCCAGGAAACTGGGGACTGGCAAAGTGGTCATTATTTTTTCATGATACCTTCTCTATTGTCTAATTAACAGTACTAGTAAGAAGTGGTACTATACTTCACTGAAGGAAATAATATAACAGTTCCTGTTTAGTTGCAGCTGAGCTACTGCCACACACAGCATTGCCCTCCCAGAATAAAAAGTGATGAGATGTAAGGTTCTCACTGGGCTTTCTTTGTTAGCCTTGGTTCAGCAATATCTCAAAGGGCTCATCTCTCAGTGGATTTATTAACTCTGTGCTAGGCTTTTGTAGAAGACTTTGCATAAACTGTGGTACAGCAATGAAAATTGCCATTTCCAAATGTCCAGCAACAGCATACATGTTACAGTTAGTCATCACTTAATGTGTAAGAGCTGTGTTGTTTTGCAGCTCACATAATATGCCATAGACAACTTCTTTTGTACTGTGAATTTATACAGATGGGCATGTCTATGAAAAAATAGAAGCAGATAGCAAGCCAGGGTTGTCTTGTAGCAAACCTGTTTTCAGACCTGGATGAATGTGTTGTGCATTCACCCTTATTCCAGTTATCTTTGTGTTGGGCTCTGCCAGCTCATTTCTAGCTCGGAGAAAGTTGATAGGATTGGGGATATCTGGGCTGAGAGCCTGGCCACTGATGGTGGAATTCAGAATCTGAGAATCACCCAGCCCACATTAGGGCAGAGAAATAGACCTTGAGACCCTAAGAACTAAACAAGCTGTCAGCATTGGCTAAAGTCTGACTTTTGGCTGACATGTAGACGTCCAGGTGTTTAGGTCTACTATTATTTGTTTGTTTTTAGCTACTTTTATTTGTCCAACTGCACAAGCTAATTCCTATCCAGTTTCTATTTATGTCCTCTCTCAATAATCTTACCAAAATTGTTTGCCTTCCCGGTACCCAGGCAATAGTATGGGAAGTAATCCAAAGGGCTGTGCATATGGCTGATATATATTTGTGTAAGCAGATTAACTAGCTCTGCTCATGGACTTCAGCTTTGAAAAGAGGTTAAATTTCCCTGATTACCAGATAAATCTTGGATTACAAATCCAGCTGTGGAGCAAAGTATCCTGTACCTAAAATCCTAGATGACATGCTCAGAAAAAAACCCTAAAATATTAATAAAGATTGACAGAATAATCTCTGTAATCCAAAGACTACACATGAATAGTGAATTTCTGCAAAAGTCAAATCAAATCTCAATCTCACAGATCCACCAAAATGTTGGGTTGCCTCAACTCACAGAATAAAAAGTATGTTCCTATACTCTTTCATCAAGAGTATTTTCCATATTAATCAAGGTAATAATATACACCATCAGTACTCAATTTTCCAATGTGATTATAAAAGTTACCACATTTGTACTAAAAAATTACTGTATCAGCAGTTTTCCATTGTGCTTTATTAACATTGTGCATTTCAATGGCTGGTTCTGCTAATGTGATTTGGAAGTTTTATATTAAGAGCACACAGAACAGAAATCATTAACTGGAAGGAGGGGTTTTATTGTGGTTTTTTTGGATTTTTTTTTTTCTGACATATTCATAAAACTGCATGCTAGTAAAATAGGAATATAATTTCAGTAGTTGCTAATAAAAATTAATTTTCATATTAATAATTCCAGACTTTTATTCTGGGAACAAAAGTTTGGAGCCAGTGTTTCCATTCTGAGGAGTAAGGACAGATCACTGGCATTCTTAATCAATGACAGGAGTAAGAAAAGGGCAATGGTCCATGATGGCAACCTTAACTTTAGACATGTTCACCCATGCTTCTACATTTTGCACCTTGTTCAGTCAAGATCACCTCATGCAAATAGGCAAAGTGGAAATTCTTGTCACTGCTTGTGGCCATGATCCTCCCAAGTGCTCTCCTGAAGGATTGAAGGGTATAATTTTGATGGCCTAGCCTCTTCCTCAAAGAGGTGACCAAGCCAGTACGCAGCTTCCTGACATAACAGGAACATGACTTATTTTACTGTCTATCACTGGAAACTCATCAGTGTTGGAAGAAGTTTCTGATGCAGTACTTTAATCCAATGCTGAAATAAGTCCTTTCAGTAGATATAACAGACACTTGAGTGATGTCTGACTGGGACATTCTTCAATACTTTTTACCAGGAATTGTTGATTCAATAAAATCAAAATATTTTGAGGCAATGTGTTAGATTTGTCAATAAAATTGTTAGGAATTAATTTAAGTATGCAATTTCACAGAGGAATTAAATAGTTAAGTATGTATCAGATCAAACAGGCCTGAAATTTCTACTTTTTGTCCATGTTTAGCCATGGTAGTTTTAAGACAAATGGACTATGTAAGGGATTTTAAAGCTTCCCAGCTTCTGAAAAGAAAATAATTTAAATTATTCCACAGATACATTCTGGTGAAATCTTTATCATTTCAATAGTCAAGATTACATCCTTGTGACCCAGTCCCATTCTATCAGGTATTTGGGATGCCTAAATTAAGCATCTGACTACCATGTCTCTGTACTTAGTGGAGAAGTCCAGGTACCACAGGAGAATGTTCCAAATCTTAGGGCACGTACTGGAAAGGGGAATAGACATTGGTCTACATTAAAATGTAGGGCAGTTAAATCTGTGTGAGTATATTGAAGGCTCTGGTGTTCTGCTCTGTGACTAGCCAAAAAATAAGTTTTTCTTTAAAGATGCAGCAGAACTTGCAAATCTTTTAGTAATAGAAGCTATTTATTAACCTAAATAGTGTTTCCCAAAACTTTAATTTTGACTAGACAGTAATCATCATTCAAAGAGATGCAACAGAAAACGTGTTCACCTGAAAAGGATATGAGTGGTTTGGTTTACTGTAATTAAAAGCTTTTAGCACAAGGCCATTTCTTTTCTGGTCATCATTGGAGGAAGTCAGATTGGGTGACCTGGACGGCTACTCTGTGTTCATGAACCAACTTTTCAGTGGCAGATGGAGAGTTCCGTGCTTTCTTCCTCCTTAACACTACTTGATAGGGTGGTTGGAGACTGTGTGGCAACACAGGACTCAATTCAGGAAGCTTAGGTCAAAAAACAGACTGTGTTGAAGATATTAAGTATTGTTTTTCATATTTTCTCTGACTGAGACCTATCTTTTAAGAATTTGTTTAGGAAATTTCTCCTTTACACTCTTAATATAGTATTTTATCATATTTTTTGCAGTTTTATGGAGGATGTTTTAGTGCCCTGAACAATGTGCTAACACCAGGAGCTCAGTATTTCCTTGACTCTTCTCCCATCTGCTGGCAAAAATGAAGATTGTTCTTGGGAAAACTGAATACAAATATTTGGTTTGGGTGTCCTGAACATACAGACTGAAGAATAGAAATCCTGAACATCTGGCATATATTGGATTTTTCTCATAACCTGCTAATTTTTTTTTTTTATGGTAAACCCTTAAACCCTCTTAGCCTTTATTTAACTATTAAAGAAAACCAAGCAAACTATCATACAAACTCCCCATGCATAAAGGAGAACTTTCTCACAATTAAAAGCTGCCATTTCTTCCCCCTTAAACACGTATACTGGCATAATAAAAAGCCAGATGCCCTTCCAAAACTCTTGCACTCCTTATTTCTTGGAACCGCCACAGCTGTAGAGTAATCCTGATGTAAGCTGTTGTACAGCAGTTGCACAACAATCCTGTTTGCCGTCTCAGAGTTTTAGACAAGAAGCTTTCATTTCATAAAGAAAACATAACCTGTATATAGATTTATGGGCATTGATATATCAAAATATTCTGCATCATTCCTAATGTTGATGCTAGTAAATTAAAAGGTTATTTTTACTTCACATAGAACTGATTGCGCTTATTATCATGTTCCAATTAAACAAAAAAAATCATAATTTATAAGCCAGTTTGTGGCATCAGAAAATCTTGATTTTGGATTGATATCCGTTTGTCTTCTAATTTTAATGCTGTCATGTTTAGGCAGATATTTCTCACACAGAGCTATTACTGCAGAGCACCAGTAGTGGTTGAGGTTTGGACAAAACTCCAGACTTTTCACTGTCATTCTATTTGTACTTTTGCAGACAATACTTATACACCCCCAAGGAGCTCTGGTCAGACCTCAGACTCTTCATTACCCCTTTATGTGTTTCAGTATTGCTTTTGATGCTGGTAGTTAAATTGACTCTGGGTTTTGCCATGTTGTGTTGACTTCCTTGTCTGTTTAGTCTCTAGGACATCTTTTCATGTTGAAAAAGAACCCCCATCTTATTGAACATAAGTTTCCCCTTAAATCTGTATGGAGATTTCTCTCCTTTTTAATTTCTGCATTTTATTATAGTTGATTTTATATCCTATCATGATCTCCATGGCAAAAAATTTACTAAAATTCTATTTTTCTCATTCTGACTGTTTTTACATCTACAACAGGACCCTTTAATTTCAGACTAAATAAAAGATATTGTATACACTGACCTTCTTCAAACTTCTCCTAAACCGTCTTCATCCTCATTAACCATGGGCAACACCAAGGTCACACAAGGCAGCTGGGGCCCTGGGCAAATGTCAGAGGCTCTCTTCACCCATCACAGGAATTAGAGGTGCAGGTGTGTTTTAGGTTAATGAGGTCCTCAGTCTTGTAGACATCAGCAAACCACTCACAAAATGCCGGTTTTTTGTTTGTCTGCAGCATTTCAGGGCTAAGCCATTTTCTTCTCAATATTGCTAAAGCTTATGTGCCCTCATCTTCTCTGCAAATATCTTACTTGCCTGATAATTTATGTAGTTTTTGGTAGTGTTGTGTCCCCCACTGACATAAGAGCTGTGAGCTCTTATTCAATTTATATCACATCCTATATGGAAAAAAAAAAATTAAAATTAATTTCCTGTCCAATGCAAGAAAAATAAAATATGATAATTCAGAAACACAGAACACAACATTTTGTGTCATCAGACTTGCAAATTTACTGTGATTTAGAAAACAAATAGAAGAGCTTTGGTATATTTCCAATTTGTCTTGGGAAGATGAGGCCAGTGATCGCCGGATCACATTTCAAATTATTTTCCTTACTGTGTTTTTATGTGATTATTGTTTAGATATGATGGGCTGTTGTCTGGTGATGCTAACTATTTTGATCTTCTAGAGAGATCGTATATTAAAAGTTGAAAGCTGTTCCTTCTGTTTATTGCTTTCCTGTGATTGAGGAACATTTGCAGGGGGAAAAAAAAAAACCAAAAACAAAACAAAACAAACAAACTAAAAAAACCAAAAAAGATTTTTGTAGAATTCGGAAATTGTATCTGCTCTAATTGTCATTTAATTGCCACTGATGACTGCCAGCTGTCCAGTGTGAAAGCAAACTATTAGCAGGTCTACCAGAAAAAAAGGAAATTTTGGTCTGCCAGAAAAAAGGAAATTTTCTGTGAAATGATGAGATTAAATTTTAGAGAATTTTCTTCTGCTCTTCAACAAGGAGAACAGACACATTTCATGCCTACTTCAACAGGTTCAGTTGCCTCTGATTGGAAACAGTGACTTAAATCTCAGTCTTTTCCCTTCATAAGAATGCTCTGAGGAATTTTGATGCAAAGATAATTTTTGATCTTGCCAAACCGACTTTTCCACTGATGGATGTTTTGGGACTTACATTGACACTGTGTGAATGAATATAGCTGAAATTAACTGGCATGGGCAGCATTCATAACCTCAGAGGACTCACCACAAAATGATTGCTGTATCCTGACCTTAGAGAACATTTCAGGGGGCCAGGGTTCAGTCCCAGGATGAAACACAGTAGAAGACTGAGGCTATGTGCACTGTGATAACACTCTTATTTCCAAAGTTTGCAGCCTCTTCAACTGGAACTCCAAGACACTTTGGATTAAATGGTCTGTAAATACTCAGTGGCAAAGCAGTCCAAACCTTAATCCATCTTTTGAATCCACAGCTAGTGAATAGGGCTGGTTACTGGCACGCAGGATACAAGAACTATTAAACATTTGGTTTTTATCTCAGACTCATTTTATTTCCCAAAGTTCTATGTTCTCAATATGTTTTACTCTATGTATGTAAGCTTTGCAGACAAAATATAACCTCTCCTGTCTATCTGCTTACATTCCTGGTCCAAATTATTAGCAGACCTTACAACCAGAGAAGAAATGTTGCTAAACAGACCCAGATGGAGTCTTCTTGGAGTCAAAAGTTGATAGGTATGGAGAGCTGTTATTTATCATGTCTGAGCAGTGGTTTGTTTGAAGAGGGCAGGGGAATGCAGGTAATCAAAAGATAAGAGGGATAGAGAGTCCAGATTGACCTCTGTGTGTCTCACTGTTGGAGACACATTCTGAGTTAAGATGAGAGGCCATGCATTGCGAAGAGAAGCTGGTGCTACTGGTGTACCACAAGTAGAGAGAGAGTGAACACATGATTCTGGTTTATGCTAAAAAAAATTCCTCAAACCGTATGTCAATCCTTTGTCCAGTCTCTAAATCAAAGCCACCTTTCCTACCCAGGAACTATTTGTCTCTTTTTTTTTTTTTTTTGTCACAACTCCAGCTTGCAGTTAATCTTTTTTTTTAATGTGTATGTATCTTCTACCAAGTTAAGAGTTATTACCATTTTGATGGCCTTTTAAACCCAATATTATTTCAAATTTTGTAGGGTTAAGATTAGCATAGTGCCCTCATGGCTATGGATGCAGTTTTTAGCTTCAAGGGCAAGCCTCTGTCTTGTGGTCTGCAGCAGTCCTTCCCACTTCCTCTGAGAACGGGAAAGCAAATCTTTTTAGTTCCTGATCTGTATTTTGATTCTGTTCTTTCATCTGCAACTCTTTATTAACTAACACCTAGGATAACCTACTGCACTATTTTCTGAATCCTTACAGAAATATGCCATATTTCTATATTTCTCAGATTTCCCTTTACTATGAAATTCCCTGATAATTCCAACCTCCCTGCTACTCTTTTGTGACAAACACTCAGTAAAAATAGAGCCAAGACATGTGGAGATCTTCTCATCTTATTTATTCTTGGATGTTGCTGATGCATCACAGATTTTATCACAGACAAATGTATTCCAGTTTCCCCTTCAGCAACTGAATTCAGAGGGGGGCTCAGTGGGTGCAACATCCCTGCACAATCAGGGTTGTCCATGAACACATTGCACAGGATTGAATCTGGACAGTTCTGGAATATCTCCAGCGGAGTAGTCTCCCCAGACTCTTTGTGCAATCTGTTCCTGTGCTTGGTCACTGGACAGGAAAGGTCCTCAAGAATTCTGTGATTCTGTGATCCTGAGCTCTGCTGTGTCCTAGAACTCATCTGTGTCCTAGTGCAGGTCCCCAGCCAAGGCTGCCAGCATCATTTATTCGTTCTCTTAACACTCTCTGCACACAGCCCCCCTTTCTTTCTCTCCCTTTTTTATCTTTCCCCACCAGGAACTTCTAAGCCAGTCTGTGTTTGTGAGAGATCCTCTTCTTCATGACAAGGATACTTGGCAGCAAAGATCAAAATTTTCATCACTCCTCACTAATGATATGTGCCTACACACATACAATCACATCACAAAGCAACAAAATCCAGAAATTGAAAAATATAGCTGTTAACTTTATACAACTGTTGTTTTATATAAAACTTTTATACAGTTTTTTATTATAATATTTAATTCTTATCATGTAATTTCCTGCTAAAGAAGTTCTTTCTCTTAATTTTTTCTTTTTCACACCTTCTGAATTTTCCTTTCTTCTTTTCTTACTCCAGAAAAAAAAAAACAACAAAAAAAGCCCACCCAAAAAATCAAACCAAACCAAAAAAAAAAAAAAACAAAACCAAACCAACAAACAAAAAAACCCCAAAAACCAAAAACACAGGAAAAAAAAAAAACCACAAAGCCTGATATCCCCAAAAAAAGAACAAAAGTTGGAATGGGGCTCTGAGTTAAAACTTACTGTTTTTGTTTGAATGCCACTATTATTTCAATTAACTGGTTGAAATGCCAACATGTGAGAGGTTCAAAATAATGAAAATACCCTTCCATGTCTCATTTAATTACATCTATTTCTTTGTGTTTTTAATAGCTGACTTAATTTATTTGAGTCCCTAAGGAATTTTACTGGTGATCTGTTAGAAATTATTATAAGTTTGATAAAGAGTGAAGCTCACACATCTACTACAAAAGCAGAAGCAGGCATACACACGCTGAATAGGAAAATTACCAGATGCTTTCATTTCAAATGGAAGTAGCCTTTTAATTCCCAACAATTTATGCCTCATTTTTCTGGGGTCAAACCCAAATCCCATTTCATGTCACTCCTCAAATCCAGAAGGGCGCTGGTGAAGCTGACTCCTTTCAGAAGAAGAAAGGACAGGGTGAAAAAGAGAAAACTGCAACTCTGCTCGTGAAAGAAAGTTCAAGCAGTACATAAAATATTTGAAGGAAGGAGTGTATCAATAAGATCTCAGAAAAGGACAAAAAATTTCACCAAATGTGTCTATCCCTAACTAGTTATAGACAATGCTATAGACTCCCCATCTTTGGAGGTATTCAAGGACAGGCTGGATGGGACTTGGAGCAACCTGGTCTAGTGGAAGGTGGGATGAGGGGGTGGAATCAGATGGGCTTCAAGGTCCTTTAAACCTTTACCATTCTGTGATTCTGTGAACGCAGCCCTGTGAGTTTCCACATTGCACAGAGGTCTCTCCCTTGAGACTTCCTGGGAGAACTTCACCTGCTAGTTCCAGTAGACACAATGTACAAAGCCCTGGAAGGTCAGAATTCAATTTTTCCTGGTGGTGAGGACACCTTGCAGTCTGAAAGGAGCGCTCTGCTGAAGTTGCCAAATCAGGCGGACTCTTCAAGATTTATTTTTGCTCATGTTGCTGCCACTCTCTGCTGCCACACAGGTCCTTCTTCCATTCAACCTGTAGCTTAAACCACCATGAAAAAGGGACAATCTCACAACTAGCCTTGGCTGTTTTATAAATTTTAAAGCTGCCACTGGCAAATTTAAAGCATGTCTTCTTCACTTACAGGAGACAGATATCTAAAGAAGTTTCTTCCAGGAGCAAACTGTGGAGTTTGCAAAAGTCAAAGAGAAGACCTCCCCTCACTTCAGACCCCAGAGGCGTAATTGAAGGCAGCAGCAGCAGCTGTCTGCACTTTGTGCTGTTAGGGACAGTTCTGAATCATATGGGATGCATTTATTGTTATGAAAACTCCCTGTATCAGAAGCCCTGATAAGAGCAGGATTGAATGTTCATAGCGAAAGAAGAGATTACACTTCTACGTTGTGGTTTTTTGAACTCACAGAAGTAAAAGGTTTTCTGTGCCACAACAGCACACATGCTGAAAGTTTGGATTCGGATAATGTTATGGATGAGTTAAGCAACATTTTTCTGGTTTATTATAATGTGAAGCTATAGAAAGCTCTAGCTAATTAGAGGCTATGGATTCTCTCAGGATCTCAGATGCTTTAGAAGGAAAGAATTTAATGGCACTTTTATAGATCACTCCCCTCTTGTATTGTAAATATTACTGCCTGGTGATGAAAAATTTAAAAAAATAAATTAGGTTTTCATTTTTCTATTAAAATGTTTATTTATATTTTATAAAATACAATTTTATATTAATTTTCTGTCTTTCAAGGGTACATTTTGAGAGCTTCTTTTGCCTCCTAAGCTTCCTCTGTGACTGTCCAGAAAGGATTATTCTATTTTCCACTGGGATGAACACATAACAGTGTAGAAGACTTTAGAAGTGTAATCTCTTCATTTTCCAAGTTTGCTGTTAGAACCCTTCAGGCCTTATCATTGTAGGGTACCCTTGGCTGTATGAAGGCCACCACCAGAATAAAACTCTGTCTTTTCCCAAGGACTACATTGTTAGAAACCTTTCAGCCTAAATTTTTTGGAGCAGTAGTTAGCAGAGGTTACTTTCTTTCCACATTACTCAGCCCCCAGTATTTATTTATAATGCAAAGGTTTGCTGTGATTTAAAGGTTCACTGGCTCTTGTCCTGGGTTGAAGTATATTCTATCACCATCTTCATGAACTGTTGAAACCAGGTGAGGCGGTGCTCCCTGCCTCCTCCACTCTGGCTTATCTTCTGTTAATGGGCCCATCAGCACCTTTGCCACATGACTCACAGATAACCCCCTCCTGGACTATCTCCTGTTAATGGGCCCATCAGGCCTTATCACATGACTCACCATCCCATTGTGAGATGCTCCGCCCAGAGGGAGGAACCAAGCATTCCAGCCTGGATATAAGCTGAGACTCTGAACACCAGAGGGGCGCTTACCCACTGGATTCCCAGAGGACCCGAGCTACCAGACCTTTTCTACAGGATCACTGCTTCAGGAAGACCACCTCATCTGGACTGCTTCCATCACTACGCTCAGGTTGTATTCTGACTCTGTCAGTGGTCTTTTGTATTATTGCATCTATTCTAGTTTACTTACTTTCTTTTTTTTCTATTAAATTGTATCTCTGACTTGGAGCCTCTCATTTGTTTTGCCTTCAAACTACTACACTCTCCTTTGTGGATAAGGATATCTGATGGAAATTTACTGCAGTGTTAATCAGGACAGTGCAATGTGTTGGACTCAGTGATCTCAGAGGTCTGTTCCAACCTAATGGCCCTATGATTCTATAACTATATGGGTAAAGAAATTCTCTTTATGGTGGGAACCATTAAGGGAATTACATGAAAAGTCAGGTGCTTTATATGTGTGGCCCCTAAGTGTTTGGGGTTTATTGTGCTTCTCGTACTTAATTTTGAAAAGAAATTGGTGGTTTTTGGATTTTTTTTTTAAATGAAAAAGTTGTTAAAAGTATTAAAATGAAGCATGGGAAATACACACTCAGAGATATTCCTAAGGTAAGAGTGGAATTTTGAATAATTCCATATTTTTTTCGTCATATAGTTTTAAATTTCTTTAATAATGTTTTATTCTAATAAGGTGTTTCATTTCATCTAGGACCAGCTTTTTCTATTTAATTTTCAAACTTTATTAACATAAATTCAAAATAGAAATGCAATTTCTGATACAGCATAATTTCAACTGATAATTAGAATATTTCACTTGAATATGCATGTCAAAGCAAAATTAGGATTCTTTTCAAAATAAAAAAAAAAATATTTTTGCCTCAAAGGTTTCAGCAGAACAGATGTTTATTTCCCAAACATTTTGATCATCTGAAACATGCATTTCTATGTTTTTATTTTTTGTTAATAATGTTTTGGACAAAACCAAAAAGTGCCTGCTTTCAGCAATAAATTTTTTTTATTCCTAATTTGTGGACAGATGGTGCATTTCATGTGTGCTCCATTTTATACTTCTTTTTTAAACGAATTTGCTTTATTGTTTTTTTTTTTTTCCTCTTGCAGAGTTCAATAAGCAGTGATAATCATCTTGGATTTTTCCTCCTGCTCTGATTAAGGCAGAGGCCCTTAGGAAAGACTGTGGGTGTCAGAGTTCTGAGGGAAACACCTGCAGGTTTGGATGAGACGTGCAGCCACCTGCATAGAGAGCTGACATGCACATGGGAGGATTTTTTTTCCCCCCCCTTCTCTTTTTACTCACAGCATCTTTTGCAGTGTCTTTTTGCTGCATTGGCTGTCATTGTCTTTCATCTGCACCTTCCTTTATTTGTAAGTTCAGAGATAAAAGCATCTGCCTTGGTGGTGGTCATTGCCCCCATCCTCACTGCGAGCAGGCGTAAATCCATCTCTTTGCACTCAAGCTCTTAGCACAGACTAGTCAGATCTTTCATCCCCGAGATGTTAATGGGATCCCACATAGCTGTAGATTTGCAAAGAGAGGCACTGCAATGCCTTATTGCAAAGCATCCAGCACCATGATGAATAGTGGTAATTCCCACACGTGGCATTATTCCACAGAAAATTGTGCACCCTGCCTGGACCAGGCATTCATTCCATCCAGCCAATTGCAACTGAACTTCAAAGGGTACAGCAGGTGTACAGGAATTTACCCTGATGTCTGTAGAGCGATATTCTGGAGCATTCAGCATCCAAGCTGTTGAAAGCTATTTTGAAAACCGGGAAAAATAAACTGGAAACAAAACCAAAACCTGCTGAAAAGCAAGACTCAGCAGACATTCTTTATAAAATTCAGAATAACAATTTTTTTAAAAATTACATTATTAAAATAACTTTCTAAAGGTCCTGAAGATCTGTCTGCAGCAGAAGCCATCAAAATATTTCCAAGAAAATCTGCCTGTAGAAAACACCTATTAACTGATGTTGGTCTCTGTAACATTTTTAAATAAACAGTAAATATTCACAGAGTTGGTATCATGTACCCTGCTCTATAGTCATGATCAGGGTATTGCTAATATAGAGAATGAGTGCAACAGGCAGTGGGTTTTAGTTTGGGGGTATTCTGGGCTTTTTTTTTTTTTCCTTTTTTTTTTTCTTTTCTTTTTTTTTTTTTTTTGGTTGTTGTTGTTTTGGTTTGATTTGGGTTTTTTTGGGGTTTTTTTAGGTTTTGTTGTTGTCTTTGGTTTTTTGTTATTCGTTGTTTGGGGGTTTATTTGTTTGTTTTGGTTTGGGTTTTTTGTGCTTTTTTGTGAGGTTTGGGTAGTTTTAGTTTCATTGCGGTTTTTGGGGGAGGGTTTTCTGTGGGATTTTTTGAGTGATTTTGAGTTCTTTTGTGTTTGTTTTTTTTTCTTAGTCTTTAAGTAAATTTAGCTGAAAACAAGGACTGAAATATGCACTCAGATACAGAAGATTTCATTTCCTCAGACTACACCTTACCCACTAAACTGCAGGTTGGTGAAGCTCTCCATTTTTTTCAAGCAGCACATATATCTTATGGTCAGAGGCTGCGCAAGATGAAGTGTAACCCAGGATTTCACTGATATACCTGCAAAAAGGAGTCACAGAGGTATTCATTCACTTACTGATCAAACTGTCCCCAAAGAAAATACATGAAGGTGACAGGCAGAAAATCTGGCACACGAATCTCTCTCTTCCTACCCTGGGGGTCCCTCTGTGATTCTGGAGAAGATTCGTGTACTCACTCCTCATCACTCTTGCTAAAATAGACCTGGGCTCCTTAATTACCTCCCTGAACACAACAGTGAGATGCACAGTGAAGTAATTCTCATGGCACAAGCTCCTGAACAAGAGAGGGCTGTATCAGCCATCCAGAGCTGTCAGGCGCCTGTCCAAAACAGCCCCGTGCCACAGTTTGAGACATGACAACCATTTTCTGGCATTTCAGCTACTTGACCACAGACAACTGGAACAACTTTTATTCATTTTCTTTTAAAATAGGAGAGATTATTCCCTCTAAATATCTTGCTGGACTCTGAGTGAGCCCCAACATGGTTCCATTTGCTTTGGCAACTGTCTGAATTTCTTTAATTGCCTTTGGCTGAATTCCTGTTCCTCAGCTACAGGTGGCTTTTTTTGAAAGCAAGGCCTTCTGAGGAGTGAGCAAATGTTTTAGATTTCTAGGGCACAAAAAAGACAACTCATGGGTAACTTGCAGATGTTTATCAAGCCTCAGAATTTTTATGACTCTTAAGGTGATTCAGGGTTCTTAAATGCTAATGGGAAGAAAAAAAAAAACCCAAATCAAAAAACAAGTATCAAACCCCAAAATACCCCATCACTTCTCTGTGGCTTTTTGAGCATCTTGGTCAATCTTACAATCTGATCCTATCTGAGACCTGCTCAAAAATATCTTTCTGAGAGGTTGATCTGGACAGGGTCAGAAATGGGATCTCAATAGAGGCAGGCAGGCAGTGAGTAAGAGTTCTGATGGCAAGAAGTAGAATTACTCCTTTTAGGCCAGAAATGTTTCTGGTAACAGGTCAGAGGAACAGAAACTAATTGGGGTTAGGAATGCAGAGAGTCTTTTCTGAAACTCAAATATTTATAACAATCTTATTACTGATTTAATAATAAAAAATAAATATTTAGTAAAGTGGATCTGTTGAAGCTTTTTCCTAGAGTTGTTTTCATTTTTTAAGGAATTGAAAAGTGAAGTTATAATCCCATATCAGCATGGCTGATCTGAGTTTGGTAAAAATAAACCATAATAAAACTTATAGAAAAATATCATAATGAGCTGGCTGGAAAACATGCCACAAAATTCCTAAAATACAGTGCAAGATAATGTTTTGGGATGTATTTTTCCATATTTTTTCACCTCAGGTGACATTTTTGGAAATGTGACTTTGTTTCCTACAGGCGAGGTTAAAATAAACATGGTAAATAATCCCTTCAGTTTTAGAAAGAAGGTGTGTTAACTCTGCCTCTTTACTTTTGGTTAATAGACCTGTGGGTTCCTACAGTAATCCCAGTATTCAGAAAGGGACACACCCAAGCTCAGTATGTTGTGTCAGCCAGGATAATATTGAGTAGAAGTGTTGACTCTTCAACAGACCTTTAGCAACCATTCCAGAGTTCCTGTTTTCCTCCAGCTTTAATCTCTGATATTTTCAAATGGGACAAAGATTAGGGACTCTAATTCTTCTGTGTTTTATACATGGCTACACTTCAGTGCCTCATTAGAGACAGACTCAAAGCAAGAAGAGGCCTTTATTTATTAATTATTAGCCAGACACCAAGTAATGCTATGATTTCCCAGAAATTTCAGGCTATGTTTTAAAGAGTCACAAAATGATTTTGAGTTGGAAGGGATGTAAAGCTCATCTTGCTCCACCTCCTTGCCACAGTCAGGGACACCTTCCACTATCCCAGGTCAATCCAAGCCCCATCCAACCTGGCTTTGGACACTTCCAGGGATGGGGCAGCCACAGCTGCTCTGGGCAACCAACTCCAGGACTTCACCACACTCACAGTACAGAATATCTAATCTAAACTTCTTTCTATCAGTTTAAAGCCATTTCCCCCTTCACTTACCACTTCAAGCCCTTTCAAAAGTCTCTTTCTGACTTCCCTGTAGTCTTTTCAGGCATTGGAAGGCCACAATCAGGTCACTCTGGTTCCTTCTCCCCTCTGAACAATCCAAATTCTTTCAGCCTTTCCTCATAGCCACACAAATATCTTAATTCTCTTTATTCTTTCCCTTCCATCTTAGTTCCCACGAAGCAAAAAGGGCATAGCAGGTAGAAATCCTTGCTGCTCCCCACTGCAGAACCCTATGCTTTAGAGCTGGAGCTGCGAGATAAGAGGCAGTGGATGCTCTCCGTGAGAAAACCAGCTCTGCCGTGGCACTAAACTTTGTTGTCTTGACGTGCGTGTTATGAGTATGTATTTATGCATCCAGGAGCATGACTTTCTGCCCTGCAGAGAAATATAAATTGTCGTGAGCAAAAGTCCATGAAATAAACTCCGAGATTAGGCACGTTTTTGTTAAGCCTTCCCGGTGCTCCCTGTCCTTCATCCCACTAGATGGCACCGCGCATCTGTTGCATCCTCCGTGCCGAGCCCCGCTCTCTGTGCTGGCTCTCCCTCCTTCCCCGGGGGGCTGTACATCAACACAGACACTTTTACACTCAGAAATAAACCTCACAAACCCACCATTTTCAGCGAACGCCAAGCCAGTCCTCTACCTTTCCCCCATGCAGCTAAAGGGCTCAGGAGCAGTGGGCAGGGGATGGTGACAGAACCCTCCAGGCTTGTCATTGCTCCTGGATCTGATATATAGAGATCAGTGTTTCCCCCAGCTGAGCAGGCCCAGAAACAACACAGATACACTATCAGACTTCTCAGAAGAATGTTATATACAGGGATATGAAGTAATACATAAGATATATACATAAGTGTAAAGAAACCTTTCCAGCAGGTCAGTTTTCTGTGATTCCCCCCACCTCCATTCTGTAAGACCCTAGCTAGACCACAGCATCAAGCTCTGCAGTTCCCATCACAGAAAGAACATTGACCTGTTGGAATGAGTCCAGAGGATACCCTTAGATACCCTTCCAGTACCTGAAGGGCCTCCAAAAGAGCTGGAAAGGCATTTTTGACAAGAACATGGAGTGATATGATAAGGGGCAATGTCTTCAGACTCTAAAAGGGGAGCATCATATTAGATATTTGAAAGAAAATCTTCACTCTGTGGGTGGCAAGCCACTGAGACAGGTTGCCCAGAGAAACTATAGATGTCCCACCCCTGGAAGTGCTAAGGAGAAGGTTGGATAGGCCATGGAGCAATCTGGTCTAGTGGAAAGTGCCTCTGTCTATGGCATGGGGTTGAAATGAGACGATCTTTGAAGTCTATTTAGACCCAAAGATGAGCCTGGATTTCCAATTACACTTTCTTTTACCTGCCCAGAAAGACTTTCTGCTCTTTTCATAGAATCATAAAATGTCTCTTTTCATCAATATCAGTCACTGAGAGCCAGTAACTTTTCAGAAGTCATGTGGGAATGTCTCAACTTTGAAGTTGCTCCCTAGTAAGGGGGCACCTATTTTGCAGAGACGTTATAAGATCAGTCCAACAAGACATGGTTGAGAGTAGTAAAGTAGGATATTATCTGTGCAAGTCCCTTGAGGATTAGAAGAATTCTACTGATAGCACCAAGTGAAGGGAATGGGAGTTTTGCCATGGAATATTGATAGATGTAATCATTGTTCAGAATGTGCAAAATGAAAATGGTTTGCATCAAGGTGCAGACAGTTTCACCTCCTAATTTGCATTCTTGAAAACACAAAGTATATTTGCTTTGTATTCAAGGGATAGAATCATAGGAGTCATCAAATCCTTTAGGTAGGAAAAGCCCTTTAACATGATTGAGTTGAACCATTAACTTAAAAATGTCAAGTCCACCACTAAACCACATCAGTGAGAGAGGAATCCTATGATTCAGGAGAGAGATAAAATATTGCAGAAGGTAAAAAAGGTAAAAAACCCCCAGTCTTCCAGTATTACATGAGTAAAACAGGATGAAAACTATTTACTTAAAAATGGGAATGATCCATGCTAAGGACAGGTACCAGGTGAGAATCAATGAATAAAATGAATGATCAACACTTCTTTTTCTAATACAGAATCATCATAAAATCATAGAATCACAGGATGGTTGAGATTGAAAGAAACCCTAAATACCATCTCGTTCCAATCCCTTTTGCCATGGGTGGGGACGCCTTCCACTATCCCAGGTTGCTCCAAGCCCTGTCCAGCCAGGCCTTGGACACCCCCAGGAATGGAACACTTTCACAGGAAGGTAGGTTCCATCTTGGAGATTTAGCTTATGACACTCTATTTTTGCTTGGAATCTGTTTTGCTTCCCTCACAACACTGCAGCTACGACCACTGCAGGTTGCTACTTATCACAGAAAACCCTAATTGCAGCCAACTTTCAAGAAGAAAACTGGTGCTAATTTTGTATTGGATGAGACCATTTAATTCCCATACAGGGGAAAAAAAAAATGGTACTCATTATATCTGCTTGTTCATGTGAATCAGTATTTAGGAATTTCCTTCATGCAAAGTATTTAATGAAGTTATTCTGATTTCACACCAAAAATACAGACAACAAACCTGAGACCCACCACCAAATGAGAACAATAAAAATGAAAACCAAACACAAAAGCCTGATTTCACACATCCCCTTCTGTCTCTCTCTCTCTCTCTCTCTCTTTTTTTTTTTTTTTTTTTTTTTTAGTGAATCACCCAAATCTGTTCCTCAGAGGCTTTAAACAAGCCTGTTCACAACAGTAGCTGGGTTTCTTCCAGGAGTGTGTTAAGCAACATGACTGTACTGTCACATACTGTTTCTCTTTCATTCTCTTCCCTGGGGGAAAAGCATCATATGCAATGGAGAGACTCATTTTGCTCTAGTGTTTGGTAGTACTTGGCTTTTCCTAAATAGTGAAGGCATCATGCCCAGGATTATCATCTTCCTGCAGAACAGCTGAAAAATGACATGGACTACCTGAGGCCAGATCATTTTTTGTCAGGAGGATACAAAGTCTCTAGGCATTTTCGTTTTTCCACCTTACTCTCATGATGAAACTTTACATTATTGTAGTCAAAACCAAGCACAATATTTTGATTACTTTTAAATTGTTCTTTTCCTTTGAGGAATTCTTCTGTATACTCAAAGCCAGATCTGAAGTCCTTCTTGAAATGCATTTCCCATGCAAGTGAATTTGTTACACATCACTTCAGTTCTATTATACTTGGCAGATGATCTTTTGCTCATTTTTAACTGTAAATTCCTCAGGAGTTTTATAGACAGTACTTGAAATGGTAACTCAGGCACTCTGAAATGAAGCTGGTAGGCACGTGCAAAGAGCTGGAATTCTGTATCATTATAAACAGACCAATTCAACAACAATTTGTGAGAATAAAACCACAAAACTTGGGTGTCACCACAGTGTTTCTTTTGAAAAACAGCCAATATTTTCCAGAAAAACATGATAATCCAACATTGTACTTTGTTGTACTTTTTCTGCAATCTGCTTTTTCAAACATCTCAGAGTTGATTCCAGTGATATTGTGCCTAGATCTCTTATAGGTATTTTACCTGTTAAAATTATGACATTTAATTATCTTTTCCTTTCTCCCATCCCTTGGACTTTCCTGTCATCTCATGACAAAGTTTCTGGATTATTTGACTCTGATCTTGATTTGAAAAACAAAGATGTCATTACATATATTACATATTTATTTATTTATTTATTTATTTGTTTGTTTGTTTGTTTGTTTGTTTATATTTATATATAAATTTGAAAAACAAAGATGGTCATTATATATATTTTATTTTATATATATATATATATATATATATATATATATATATATATATATATATATTTCTTGCCTCCTATTCCGATCCAAATCCAACCCTGCTTATCAATCTGTTCTTTTCAGCCAGGAATGGATTAATTTTTCAGCTCTGTAAAGTGATAGACCTTTCACCCTTGATAGCTTGAAATGGTAGCATGAAAATTAAGTATCCAATATCAACAAAATGGGCTCAAGGTCTCTTAGAAATAAGCAAATATAATTTTGTGTCTAATTTGAGGATCTAGAACAGACTCTCTGTGCTGAAGAAAAGGGAGGAAAACACATGCAGAGGAACTGGAATGTGAAGCAAGCCAAAAAGCTTGCAATATCTTCAGCAGCAAGTCTGATTTTCTACAGAGTGAAAAATTACTCAGTGGTCTGTTTGTTGCCCTGTGATCTGTTCCCCTGGGGTTTGAGCTAAACCAGGGGTGCCAGAAGAATTGAAGGACCACTTAGCTAAGCAAGAACATATCTGTCTAAAGTGGTAAGAATCACTGATGGGCTTTGTAGTAAAACCAGACATCCTTCAGCTCTGTGACACGAAGAGTTTCACAAGTTGGTAAGAGAAAAAACAATTTCAATATCAACCTCCGGACTTAAAAATGCAAAAGAACTTTTCATTTTTGTCATGTTTAGCGTGTTTTTCCCTATTCTGTAATTTTTTTCTTACATTGATTTACTTTTTTCATGAGCAACAACAAAAAATTGCCATGAAAATCTTTCTGAATTACATATTTTTAAAAGATTGAAAGAAACATACAGAATTTATAGTATAGGAAGTCTGCCAGTTCACACCCTTAAATCTTACCCATTGCAAAGATCTTTAGCATATACTAATTACTACACACTGACCAGTCAAAAGGTATTAGAGAACACCTGTGCAACAGGAGTGGTCCTTTCTGTTTTACCAACTTTTAAAATCCTTTACCCTCCTTTATGGTGTCAACATCTTTTGCCCAGAAGCAAAATGTGTCCAGAAGCAAACAGGCTGTTAAACATGATGCTAACTCATCTGGAAGAGGAGCTGAGGACCCACTGCACATCTCTTTCTGTCTGCTTATATTGCAATCTAACCTCTTGTGCTTGAGCTCCGTGCAAAGGCATAATTCATGCATTTCTAGTCACTCACTAGACTAAACAGAGAGATCTGCATCTGGCTTAGTCACTCCACATTCCCAGTTCTGGAAAATGGACCCCATTTCAGTGTGGTCAGTGGAGACTAGATGTGATTCATTCCATTCTAAATAAAAGATAAAAATAGGCCAAATGAGTCACTCCCAGAATTTTCTATTTCTCTACACAGACTAAAAATAGGGTCTTTGGAGACTAACTCTGATTGAGACCACTTCTTTGTAGATTCTTGATAATGGATGAGATTTGTCTTGTTGAGATGTCTGTCATTACACTCAAGGCAGGATCATATTAAAGCATCCTTTTGTCCTCTCAGCCAAAGCCTTACCCAACATGCCCCACACCAGCATCTCTGTAGGCTGCACACAGACACCTGAAGTGCTGGCTCAAGGGAAGGGGTAAATAAAACAGGGATTTCTGTTTCTGCCTCCAGAAATTTTGGTGTCCTGGCTTTGTGCAGGCTTATGGCAGCACCTACAAGTCCAAGTACAGAATGGTCTGGGTTGGAAGGGATCCTAAAAATCACCCTGCCATGTGCAGGGACACCGTCCACGAATCCAGGTTGCTCCAAGCCCTGTCCAACCTGGCTTTGGACACTTCCAGGGATGGGGAAACCACAGCTTCTCTGGGCAACTTCTCCAGGGCCTCAGCCAGGGCCTCAGGAAATAATTTCTTCCCAATATCTAATCTAGCCCTGCCCCCTGGTATTCCCCCATGTCCTGACACTACAGGCCCTCTCCAGCTCTCTTGAAGCCTTTTTAGGCCCCAGAGCCCTCTTTTCTTCAGACTGAACACCCTCACCTCTCTCAACTCATCTCCAGGGCAGCATTCCTACAGCTGCCTTGTTCTGCTCTCCAAAGAAATAAGCATGAAATTCCAGAAAAGTGCTAGAGAGCCTGTAAATCCAACAGCTGCAGAGTAGAAGTTTTACTAGGAGTGCTTTTCATTTCCACATCTACTGATGGCCACAGATCAAAACAAAGTGGCTTAGATTCAGGACATGTAAATTAGAAAAGCTAGAAAATTCAATATTTCATGACACCTTTTTTTTTAAGCAGAATTACATTAGTGATCAGATGATAGAAGATCTTTGCCTTGAAGGAGAGTTCTTCTGCCATTTTATTCATATCCCTCCAATGTTGTCCCTTCTTAGCACATTTCATTCCTCACATCTACGAATCAAAAAATTGGGACAAATATTGACATGGAATAAAACATGATAATATTCTACTATTTTCTTAACTTCTTTATAGCTCTCTTTCGGTATTAATACCTTTTTTGTTTTGTTAAACTTATAAAATCATACTCCTTACATATTCCATGAAATATTCAAATTGCTATTTTAAAAAAAATCACAAGATCGTAAGTTTTATAAAACTTGTTCTAAGTTATCAATTTATTAAAGTACTTTGTTTCTTCTGTAACTGCTTCCCTGAAATCCCTCATCTTTTATTTGAAGAACAGCAAGTTTTCCCCATCCAAGAGAGATAAAAAAACTGATGCCCAAAAAATTTTTAAAGGAAATGCCTAAATTATGCTAGACTTGCAAAAATGATTAAGTATTTAATTATTTTTATGGCTCCATTTGACAGGTAGCTTTTGCAGAGCTTGGGCAGCATTCTACATCATGAAACAATAATTTAACACCTAACAGAAAAGGGGAATCGGGTTGGTTAATAAATCCCAGTTGGCTTTCCAAGAAGTTTCTGTCAAAACTCCTCACAGTGGAAGTGTTAAGGGAAACCAGGTCAGCAAATTAGTTGGTAGAGTCCTGACACTAATTGAAAGGGACTTGAAAGAGCAGAAGATCACATTTTGGTAATGGTACTGTAGTACTTACGAAAGTCTCAGGGGAACCCCCATAAAGGTGGGACGTTGGCAAGAGCAAAGGCAGATATGATCAATGTGATTAATGCTATGTTTCTCCATTTATTGTGTGAAGATGGCAGGTTTTATACACTCTACATAGTTTACAGTTACAGGTGAATTCTCCTTGGCACATGGCACAGGGAAGAATGCAAACATTTGTTGTATAATAAACTCTTAAGGCAGCTACTGTGTCCACGCTAATGACTATACTTGCTAACTCTTAGAAAACCCTCTGATCCTTGCCAACACCTTAAGCTATGATTCTAACTGCGCCACACTCCTGGCACTGAATTTCTATCTGCGCCACAACCTCCTACAGGCCTCAGTGCTGAGGCCTAAAGGCCTCAACAATGTGGCCCAGTCTGCGTGATTCAACTACAGCCTCTATCTCCTATATACTTACCTGTAGGTAAGATGAAGGCTGCCTGAAGATGTACAGGAGGTAATAAGAATTAGTGGTAGAATAGGAACAGAAAACATTTGTTTCAAACAAACATAAAGTGATTCACATGGGGAAACTAAACTCCAATAGCCTAATCTTTATGTTAGAAGAAGTGTATTCCATGCTAGTTATTACTGCTCAGAGATGAAATTGGAGTTTATAATAGACCATGAAATTACCAATGTAATGTTCAGCAGCATCCAAAAAAACATGTTGAGAAGAAGAAAAGAAGGAGAAAAAGAGCAACAAACACTATCTGGAAAATTGTTAAGTATATCACAGTCTACACAGCATCCTAAGCAGGTGGGATTCTCAGTAGACACGTAGTTGAAGTAATCCAGGTCACAAATTAGTGAGGAACAAGACATGCAAGAGGGGAAAAAAAAAAAATTGCCTGTGGAAGGGACAATAAGATTCACTTTAGATTGTTTTTTCCAGTTAAATCACTGAAAGCATCAGATGAACTTCATAGGCATGAAGTTCAAGATGAAAAAAAAAAAAAAGGATGTGGTAATTCAAACAATCCATACTGAGGTGTGCTGAACAGTCCTGAGAGGTGTTCCAGGTGCTGGAGTCTGCTTTGGTTCAAGGGCTGGATAGACAAGACAATCCATGAAGGCTGCTAAAACCACCTAAAACACTATTAACATCTCTGGAAGCTCCCAAGTGACATGTGGAAGAGTATTCAGCAAAATTATCACTTTATATTTTTACTGGGCATGATTTTCCCCTCATACATTGCTTTTGACCTCCTCCAGAAGCAGAGGTGGAAGCTTAACAATACAAGAGGACGTGGTGTCAAGTTGTGCCAGGGGAGGTTTATATTTAATAAACAGAATATTTCTTCACTGAAAGGGCTGTCAAGAATTGGAAGAATTGGTTGCCCAGGGCAATAATGGAATTAGTGTCCCTCAAAGTGTTCAAAATTGGGTAGATGTGGTGCTTAGGATGATGATTTAATGGTCAAACTGGCAGTGATAGGTTAATGGTTGGAGTCAATGATATTACAGGGCTTTCCCAACCTTAATGATTTTGCAGTTATATGAATATATGGGTCTTTGGCCAAAATCAGTAAGGACATTTCATGTTCTTTATCTAAGCCCTCACCATCTGCTGCTGTACCTCTCAAAGGCTTAAAAGTGGAAATGAGTCTTGTAGAGGATGCTGTGGTAGCCCAGGATGTAATTAGTGAAACAATTTCTTTAGCAGTAAATCCAGATGGCACTGGCACAAGCGAGAGGAAAGCAACCTGTGTCATGGGGACTAGAACCATCAGCTGGAGTCAAAGGCAGCAAATTTCTTAAATGGCCAATATATATATATATATATATATATATATATATATATATATATATATATTTGTACAACCCACATCTTCAACAGCACAGGCTGAACTAGACTGACGTGCTATTTACTTTATTCTCATTATTGTAAATCAGAGCATTTCAACAAAAAATGACATTAATTTAGGGAAAAAATACAGATTTTGTAGAAATTTCAATTCTGTTAGAAGTATCTCCTTACCCTCTCTCCTTCAAAAAACCTAAAATCTTCAGGTGGAAGTTCCCAATAAGTACTCACCTGCAAGTGTGAGGGAGTATAAGTTAATACAGAAGCAAATCCCTTCTTTGGGTTCCTTATAACACCCCAAGGTCGGAGAACAAGGCTGGCAGTTCCAGTTAGTTGATGTGTGCTGGGTCGCAAAAGCACTGGAGGAAGACCTCTGGCTGCCTACATCTCTTTCATATGAAAGAGACAGTATTTCACAGGGAATGTTAAAGATGTGGGAATCACTGAATTATTTAGGTTAGAAAAAACATCTAAGATCATTTAATCCAGTCTTTAACTGATCACCACCAGACAAGAGCACTGAGTGCCAAATTCAATCGTTTGTTGAGTACATCCAGGGATAGTGACTCCACCACCTCCCTGGGCAGCCCCTTCCAATACTGGGCAACAGCTTCAGAGAAGGAAGTCTTTGTGATACTCAGCCTGAACCTCCCCTATCACAGCTTCAGGCCATTTCTTCTCCTCGTGTCCCTGTTCGTTTTCTCCAGGTTGAGCCCCTTTCCCAGCTCCATTCCCTTCCCTGGACACGCTCCAGCCCCTCAGTGTCTCTCTTGTCCTGAGAGGCCCCGAGCTGTCCCCAGCACTGGAGGTGCCTCAGCAGTGCCAGCCCAGGGGACGGGCCCTGCCCTGGGGCTGTGTCACACCATGGCTGGGACAGCCCAGGGGCCATCGGCCTCTTGTCCACCTGGGCACTCCTGGGCTCCTGTCCAGCCACTGGCACCAGCACCCCCAGGGCCTTTCCCAAAGGGCCTTTTCCAGCCCCTCTACCCAAGCCTGGAGCTGCAGGGGTTGGTGAGACCCAAGGGCAGGACCTGGCACTTCTCCTTGGTGCCCCTTACACCCTTGACCTCATCCCATGGCCAGCCTGTCCAGATCCCTCCTCAGAGTCTTTCTGCCCTCCAACAGATCCACACTCCCACCCAGTTTGGTGTCCTCCATTAATTTACTCTAGGTAGACTTGATCCGCTCATCCAGATCACCAATAAGGATTTTAAACAGGGCTGGGCCCATCACTGATCCCTAGGGACTCCACAGTGACCAGCTCCCAGCTGGATGCAGCAGCATTCCCACCACTTTCTGGGCTGGGCCATCAGCCAGTTCCTAACCCAGACAGGACTGAACCTGTCCAGGCCCTGGGCTGCAGCTTTTCCAGGAGATGCCGTGGGAGATGGTGTCAAAGGCTTTGCTGGACTCCAGCAGACACATCCACAGCCTGTCCCTCATCCACTAGGCAGGTCACCTGCTCATCAGAGACCAGGCTGCTCAGGCAGGAACCACCTTTCTGAAATCCATGCTGGTTTGAGTCTCATCCTTTGTTTGTCCAGTACAAACTTTGTTGTGGGATCACACTCAAGATGCTCCACAAAAGATTTTTTTGTCAAGGAACAATAGAATGTGACAAATATTCAAATGAAAAAGACTCATGGATCACACCCAGTTCTTGTGCCAGCAATTGAACCATGCTGGTTTAACTTACCTAAAGAAATAGAAACATCTTTCTTACTAGTGAAAACTTTGCAAGAACTAGCCATGTAATCTGTATTAAAATTCTCAAATTCCGATAAATTTTCAGACACAATGAATGCATTTGCATGGAAAACGATTCTTGTCAGAAAAACAGCTAGAAAATAGGTGAAGCTCTTCAAACACTGATAAACAAATAAATGGCAACTATTGTCAAGCAGTTTTGAGAACATTCCATCAGGCTACCTATTTTTTTTTCTATCCTAAATTTGGATAAAACTTATTAAGAATTAATTCTAGATCATTTAGGGGAGGATTTACATTTAGAAAAAGCTTAGTGTGCAAAAGGTTTTAGACAAGATCTGTAGCTTATGAAATGTGACATCAATGTAATAAAGAAAAGTAAGCAAGAGAGGATCTAGATGTTCCTCAGGCCTTCAAATTCACCTGTCTGGAATCATGAAAATTTCAGCATAAACGAAAAAAGCCAATGTGAACATCCCCAAAAAGAAGGCAGAAAGTAAATTAGGCTTTCTAAGTACATGAGAAAATAAGGCACATTTACTACAGCCTGGGTCTTCTGAGGCCAAGCTTATGAAAAATTATTCCAGTACAGACCTTTAAACCTTTAAACATCAGAGTGCTTAATGTGAGAATGATGGAAAAAAAAAATCAAGTAAGGATTAATCAAGTAAGGGTTATTCCTGAGACCTCAGTTCTGGAGTGTTGCAGACTGAGGACTGATATCCCCAAGGCAGTATCCTGGTGCTGTTTGCAGTAAAAATGTTGTTTTGGAAGACATTTTCTTCTCCACCAACAAATCTAGACCCAAAGGGTGACTAGACACAAATGAACTTTAAGTATCATTTTGTAATTTTTCTGTGCTGTAAAGCTGTTTCCTTAGGGAGGGTTGATGTTCACTAACAGAGCAGCACCAGCAAGCAGAGAGGAAGACTAAAAGTACAGAGTTTAGGTGTCTGCTGGAATCAGAGGCAGTAAAGAAAAATTTTGTCTCTGAATGCAGAATGTTTATCATTTTTAGAAATGCAAGTTGGTTTTCATTGCTGATTTTAAATCAAATACAGAGAACGTTGTCTGTCCCTGTTTTAAATTGTTTTGAATAGTAAAGTACCCTGGGACCTTTGCTGCATGAAAGATAGTACCTCAAAGTGCTTTATTGTTGTAATTTCCATGGAAATTAACATTTACTTGCATGGTTATCACACTTTCTGTGTAATGTAGGGTATAACCATCTAAATCCCTTTGAAATACAGTTCCTGAGGTATCATCAATCTGACTCGAGATTTGTTCTACTTTTCTGCTTGAGTTTGTTGAATACTTTTGCTTTTCTTCCTGGAGTTCAGCTATACAAGCTAATGCTGAAATGAACTTTAAAATTCAGCAGCCATTTGCTTCTGTTTGGTTTTATTTTCCCATCTTTTCTATTCACTTTCTTGCCTATCCCTCTTTCTGTGTCTACTGCAGGCAGATAATAACTATGTGCTGTTTACAGCACCAGTGGAAAGCCACCAAATGTAAATCCTCAGGAATTTCACCCATGCTCCACAGGCAGGATGGCAGTCATGGCAGATAGAAGTCAGGGGAGGCTTAGAATTGGTATTAGAGGGAAAAAAAAGGGCTGTCATACCCTGGAATGCGTTTCCCAGGGAAGCTGCAGAGTCAACATCCCTAGAGGGATTTAAGAGACATATAGCTGTCACACTGAGGGACGTGGTTTAGTGGTGGGCTTGGGCAGTGCTCAGATGGTTGGACTCAATCATCTTAGAGATTTTTTTCTGGCCAAAATGATGTTATGGCTCTATGATCCAAGTTCAAAAGTAAGCACATTTATCACCTAATTTTCAGAAAAGGGGATTGATCTCACTAAATTTCTTCAGTCTTTCCTTCCTGTGCTGCACCACAGGCATGTGCAACACAACCAGTGTGGACATATCCAAATACTGACTGATAAAATTTAATAAAATACCTATGTAAAATTATGTTTTAGACTAGATGACTTTTTAATGTTCTGATCACAGAACATTAGCTGATGAACATGCAGGAACTGTGAAAAGAAGGCAGATGTTGGGTGTGCAACTCAACAAACATTGTGCAAGTGAATGTGAGGGGCTGAAGCTCTCAAAGAGCACAATAATTTCTGCTCAAGTATCCCCTTACTGGGGACAAAGTGGCAAATATATCCAGAGGCAAAGAGGAAGGTAAAGAAAGAAGCTGTTGAATGTGTCTCTAGAGTTTGTTGGAACAGCAAACTGAATGTATAAGTTAGCTCAGTAACTAATGCATACCTAGAACCAAAGCCACTGCTAGTAAATCTAAGTTAGATGCTGTATCTCACTCTAATAGCTTTCTGTAACTAATTGAATTTCTGTAAATCTGTATTATTGCTTGATGGAAGTAGATTTCTTTCTTTATCTTGCAGTAACAAAACCAACCTCCAGTTCCAGGGGAAACACTTTGTTTTCTATGCCTAGGATTACAGTCTAAATGACCTAGTCTACGGAAGTCAAGAGAACTCAAGAGACTGATGGAATATGAGGAACACAAAATACAGCTGGAAACTTCAAGGAATTCATACAGCTGAGTTCCTGGTTATTAATTTTCTTCTGTTGTTTATATTGTCTTCATCTAGAACTTTCCTTCTAAAATTCACTGTTTTAAGAACATCCACACATACTTGCTTTATCTTCCCTCCAAAAAGTAAGTACTAATGATGATTCTTATGGAATGGTATGTTGTTTCAAAGTATTGCTTTAATTACTTTTATAACACACTGATAATAAACTTCACCAAGGAATAGAATTTCTTTTTTAATTCATTCAATTTACTGTTACCTAGCTATCAGTGAAGGTGAAATACCTGCATTTAAGGGACTTTATTTGAATGCAGGTATTTTGGCATGAAAGAAAAGTCATGGAAAAATAGAATGATATCCCCATTGGACAAAATAACATTAAACAAGATTAGCAGCAGCCTTGCAGATAGACCAGAGCTAGGACTTTGCAGCTGTAAAATTTTTACACGGTCAATGACATGAGAGATGTGAGACAAGTCATGTCACCCTGGTGTACTTCAGTTTTCTTGCCTCCTAACTGGGTGCTAATAATAAAAAGACATAACAAGTCATGATGAGTTGTAAAGTGCTAGAGAGCAGATAGACATCCTCATTAGTGCCATAGAGAAAAAATAAATTGGCGAGAGTCCCACGTCTCAATTACTGTTATTCTGTACAATGAAATTCAAAATTTCCTGACAGGAGATGTTATTAGTGGCCTTACCTAGAACTGCTTTATTCATCTACCAAAGCATCAAAGGAAGAAGAGGAAATGGTAGTTAAATTTCTGCTTATTTTCTCTGGTGTTCTACTCTAAGTCAGTTAATGTCAATTAGGCGTATTCATCAACTTTGACATTCTTGTACTTGACAAAATGATGAAGGCAGCTGGAGCATGATAAGGGTTATGATACATGCATTCAATGCCATGTTCTCTGGCCCAGGTGTTTATAAGGCCATTCTTGAAATGGGTCCTGTTGTCATACACGATTCTCTCAGGGGTGTCATGTCTCCACAGGACTTGTTTTTCCAGGCCCAAAATGGTGTTCCGGGCAGTAGCAATAAGGCACAGGGTAGGTCTCCAACCATTCAGTGGTGGCTTCTATTATGGTCAGCACATAGCGCTTGCCCTGGTGGTTTTGGGGAAGGGTGATGTAGTCAATCTGCCAGGCTTCCCCATACTTATATTTGGTTCACTGCCCACCATACCATAGGGCTTCACCCGCTTCGCCTGTTTGATTGCAGCACACATCTCACAGTCTTGGATAACCTGAGAAATACTGTCCATGGTAAGATGCACACCTCAGTCTTGTGCCCACTTATAGGTGGCATCTCTGCCCTGATGACCCTGAGGCATCATGGGTCCATCAGGCTAGGAACAACTCTCCTTTGTGTTGCCAATCTAAATCTATCTTTGACACTTCTATCTTGGCAGCCTGATCTACCTGCTTGTTGTTTCGGTGTTCCTCATTAGCCCTGCTCTTGGGGACATGGGCATCTACATGGTGGACTTTCACAGGTAGTTTCTCTACCCAAGTGGCAATGTCTTTCCAATCATCAGCAGCCCAGATTGGTTTTCCCCTACACTGCCAGTTGGCCTTTTCCCACCTTTCCAGCCAGCCCCACAGAGCATTGGCTACCATCCACGAATCAGTGTGGAGGTGGAGCTTTGGCCACTTCACTCTTTCAGTAATGTCCAGGGACAATTGAATGGCTTTGAGTTCAGCAGGTAGACTCGGTCCACCTTGTCCTTCAGCAGCTTTTGTAGCCTGTCATGTGGGGCTCCATATGGCTGCTTTCCACTTCTGGTTCACCTCTATGATGTGACAGGAACCGTCAGCGAAAAGAGTGTAACCTGTTTCTTCTGCTGGCAGTTGGTTGTACGGTGGAACTTCTTCAGCCCATGTGACTTGTTCCTGCTCCTCTTCATCTGTGAGACCAAAGTTTTCACCTTCTGGCCAGTTTGTAATTATCTCCAAAATCTCAGGGCAATTTGGGTTTCTAATGCAGGCGCGCTGTGCGATGAGGGCAATCCATTTGCTCCATGTGGTGTCGGTGGTGTGGTGGATAGAGGCAACCTTTCCTTTAAACATCCACCTCAGCACTGGTAGTCGGGGTGCCAGGAGGAGTTGTGCTTCCATGCCAATCACCTTCATAGGCGGCCAAGATCTCCTTCTCTGTGGGACCGTAGTTGGCTTCAGACCCTCTGTAGCTTCGGCTCCAGAATCCCAGTGGTCGGCCTTGAATCTCACCAGGCACCTTCTGCCAAAGGCTCCAGGACAAGCCATTGTTCCTGGCTGTGGAGTAAAGCACATTCCTAACCTCTGATCCCATCTTGACTGGGCCTAACCTCTGATCCCATCTCACCAGGCACCTTCTGCCAAAGGCTCCAGGACAAGCCATTGTTCCCGGCTGTGGAGTAAAGCACATTCCTAACCTCTGATCCCATCTTGACTGGGCCAAGGTGTACTGCATGACCGATCTCCTGCTTGATCTGGGCAAAGGCGTGTTGCTGTTCAGGGCCCCAGTGGAAAGTGTTCTTGCGGGTAACTAGGTAGAGAGGGCGCACAATCTGGTTGTACTCAGGAATGTGAATTCTCCAAAAGCCTATGGCACCTAAGAAAGCCTGTGTTTCCTTCTTGCTGGTTGATGGAGACATTGTGATGATCTTATTGATGACCTCAGTGGGAATCTGATGCCATCCATCTTGCCATTTTACCCCAACAACTGGATCTCTTGAGCAGGTCCCTTGACATTGCTCTTCTCGATGGCAAAGCTGGCTTCCAAGAGAATCTTGATGTTCTTTTCTCCTTTCTCAAACACTTCCATTGCCATGTTTCCCCACACAATGATGTCATCAATGTACTGTAGATGTTCCAGAGTCTCACCCTTCTCCAGTGCAGCCTGGATCAGTCCATGCAGATGGTGGGACTGTATTTTCACCCCTGGGGCAGCCGGTTCCAAGTGTACTGCGCGCCCCTCCAGGTGAAAGCAAATTGAGGCCTGCATTCTGCAGCCAGAGGAATGGAGAAAAATACATTGGCCATGTCAATAGTGGCATACCACCTCGCTGCCTTGGACTCCAGCTCGTACTGGAGCTCCAGCATGTCCGGCACAGCAGCACTCAGCGGTGGAGTCACTTCATTCAATGCACGATAGTCCACAGTCAATCTCCATTCTCCATCAGACTTGCGCACAGGCCAGATGGGACTGTTGAAAGGTGATTGGGTTTTGCTGACCACCCCTTGGCTCTCTAGCTTACAGATCATCTTGTTGATGGGGATCACGGCATTTCGATTTGTCCAATACTGCTGGCAGTGCACCACTGAGGTGGCAACAGATACTCGTTGTTCTTCTACCTTCAAGAGTCCTACTACAGATGTGTTTTCTGATAGTCCTGGCAAGGTATTCAATTTCTTGATGCCCTCTGCCTCCACAGCCACTATCCCAAAAGCCCATCTGAGTCCCTTAGAATCTTTGTAATAGCTGTTCTGGAGGAAGTCTATGCCCAAAATACAAGGGGCCTCTGGGCCAGTCACTATCGGAAGTTTCTGCCACTCCGTCCCAGTCAGGCTCACCTCAGCTTCCAACAGAGTCAATTCCTGTGATCTCCCCGTGTAAGAGACGGTCTGAAGATCCCTCATCTGCCTCACGACCATTGTCAAGGACAGAGACTGAGACCCCTAAAAGGGACTTTAAAATCTCAACACAGGAGTTCTGGCCTGGCTGAGGTGGGATGTTGGCCGAGTGCTGCCTGCAGGTGTGTTTGATGGAAAAACCCAGCACCCATATCGGAACATCAGAACCTGAGCAGAAACAATGGGTAAGTCACAGTGAAGTGACTGTGCCTGTTGACTTGTACTGGTTGACACTGTACCTGCTGACGACCGACTTGTTCTGAGTTCTCTAAATGAACACACTGCAATGATTTCCCCCACCTGTTTGACCAACTGCCTGTCGCTTCAGAGCGGACTATAAAGACCCCTGAGTTAACCACAGACTTTGTGATCACCCCACTGTAGAAACTCGCATCTATAGGCATCTTCAAAAGCTTCGAGGACTCGACCCTCCATGTTGGTAGCTATAATCCCCTTCCCCTCTTTTTCTGTCTTTCTTACTATTCTCTTTTCTCTCCCCATTATCACATTTGTTGGCACTAAATAAAGGTGCATTTGTGATTGAATAAACTGAGTTTGTCCCCCGCTGTGTCTTTTGCGCTCTGAGATCCCTAAAACGAACCATCATGAACCCCGCTTGTGTGAGCAGATCGTTGACACCCCGTCACCCTGGCAATGGAAATCGGTTCTGCCTCCACATGTCCCAATGGCTTTAGGGTACACTGTGCCCCAGTATCGACCAAAGTTTTATATGTCTGTGGCTCTGATGTGCCAGGCCATCAGAGTCCAAAAGACCTGGTTTTCCTGTGCCTCTTCCCGGCTAGAGGCAGGGTTAGGGTTAGGGTTAGGGTTAGGGTTAGGGTTAGGGTTAGGGTTAGGGTTAGGGTTATTATTTCCTTCCTGGACATACGTAGTTGCGGGTCCTTCAAAGGGATCTGACACAGCATCCTCAATTCTGTAATACCTGGCAGCTTGTTCATAGGAGACTGAGGCTACCTTCATTTTAGTGGAACTCCCTTGGTAAGTGTTTTCCTCCTTGAGTTGATGCATCTGTGCTGCAAAGACAGAAATGGATTTCCCATGCCACATTCCCATGTCTTCTCCATGGCCATGCAGGGAAAACCACAGGTCAGCTCTTGGGGTGTACCCTCTCTCTCTCTAGCTGGGGGACGTTGGGCTCTGACTTTGGAGCCTGTAACTCACACTGTTGCCACACTAATCTTTCTCATCTCCTCTTTGAGTTCCTTAACCACAGTAGAGATATGAGCTTGCATCGAGTCATTGATCATACTCTTGTAATTTCTGAGCCTATTGGTGACAGAACCCACTGTCTCTTGATTGGCATCAGGATTAATTGCTACAATGAAGGTGGTGTATTGAGATGGCCCTAGAGTTGCCAGATTCCACATCATTTGCCCTGTTCACCTCACCTTATCAGGGTCATTATCATGCTGTCCACCCCTCTCAAAGAGTACCTCCAATACTGCCACTTCCCTCAGCTGTTGTATCCCTTTTTCAAGGGTCTACCAGCGCATTCTATGGTGGTGCTCCTGCATTCTGTCTCTGTGGACAAACCTCCCCCTAACACTCATTAAAAGCCAGTCCCAGAGGGAAAGGGGGCCTGGCTGTCTTACAAGTACCCAATTTACATCTGAGTCCTGGATCAAGGGTCCCAAATTCCTTGCCTCACCACTATCCAGTTGCATGTCAGTACCCATAAGGTCCCAGACCCAAAGTAGCCAGGCTGTATAAGCCTCACATTCCCATCATGCAGTATCTATTTGCAGATTATGTAGACTTTCATATGACATAGACTCAGTGATGATCTCAACCTGTGGCTCTCCTGCAGGTTGTGAGGGCCCTGCTTTCTTATCCTTATTACCTGGGTGCTCTGATTTCATCTTGTACTTCTTCATTTCCACAGGGATGACTGCTGCTGGCTGTGACTACCCCTGTGGTTCAGCTGGAACCTGGACTGTTGTAATGTCTGTGGGTTCCACTGCTGCACCATCAGACTCTTCCCTTTTGGGGTAGGGGGAAGATTTCCCACCAGCTGGGGTTAATGAAGGTACCACTGGGGAAATGTGCTCCTTCAGTATCTGGCCCAGATCCTTCACCAGAACCCCTATCCAATCTCAGTGGTTTATTTCTGAGGAAGGCTGTGGGGCGGGGTCATCCCTATTCTGTGGGGTAGGTGTCAGGGTGGTTATCCAGGTCAATCTCCCCTTATCTCTGAATGCTAAATAGAATAGGCCTATAAACAAGAACACCCACTGTATGTTATCATTAGCATTCAGAGATGATTTGAACCATTTGAAAACTGGTGGGGTAGACCCAAAGAGCTGGGTGAAGGATTGGGAAAAAAATTCCCTCACTATCATCTCCTCACAGTAGGTACCATTATTAAAGTAACCCCAAAACCACACAGTGTGTGATAGCTCTGAATCCATGTACCTGCCTTCCAGAGTAACTTAAAAATCTACGAGTTCCTCACCTTGTTAACTCATAGAGCAAACTGGATGACAGCCACAGCAGCCTTAGTTATAGGACCCATGTTTGGATAAAGGCCTGCAAATGGTAGGAATACAGCCACAACCACATGCCACCCGAACCAAGGTAAGCTAGACCACATGATGCTACTTAAGAAGATTTCTATATTCAGTACACAAGAACTTAGGTCATTCAAGAGCTGTTATTCCTTTTTTCTCTCAATGCCCTTGAGGCCCACACTTGGGTACCACAATCTGTCTTGGTTTGGAAAGACGGGTGTCTGCTAGGGAAAGCTGGAGCTTCCCTTGGAATGGAGAATGTAAACACCTCCCTCCAAAATATTATAATTATGGAATTAAGGGGGTTTTCAGGCAAAGATATGGGAACAAGAATAACAGTTCTTTACTAGGAATATTAAAAATACAAATAGAGTAGTACAGAAAAAAAAAAACAAAACAAACAAGCAAACAAAAAAAAAAAGCTTGGAAACACTGACAGAGTCAGAATACAACCTGACACCCTGTTTTTGGGTGTTGGACACAGTCCAAATAAGTCCTCCTGGAGTGACAGATGTGGCAGTAATGGGGCAGAGATGATCCGGTAGAAGGGTGTAGTACCCTCCTGAAGATCCAGTGGTGATGACATGGGTCCAGTCTTCCTCTGGGAAATCCAGTGGAAACAGGCTGCCTTGGTGTTTCTGACTCTCAGTTTTTATCCAGGTAGGAATACTTGGCTCCTCCCACTGGGTGGAGCATCTCACAATGGGATGATGTAATGTTGTCAGTCATGTGGTGAACCTTAATGGCCCATTAACATCGGCTATCCCCTGAAGGGAGGATGGGTAGTGGAAGAGATAAGAACACGGCTACATCTGGTTTTAACAGCTGGTCCATTAACAGAAGACACCCACCTGCTTCCCCCTGAAGTTATGAGGAATGGGTTATACAAGGGATAAAGAAAAACACCTCCCCAACCAGTTTCAACAGATGGAAAACAGAATACACATTTTGGTTACATATTGCAACCCAAGACATGAAGTTACAGCATTTCTTCTGGAGCTGGTGGAAGAAGTCATGAATCAAGGAATATTTGAATCATAGCAAGGTTTTGATTTGGAGGGACCTTAGAAATCATCAAATTCTGACCCTCTCCCACAGGTAGGACACCTTCTGCTATCCCAGGTTACTCCAAGCCCCATCCAACCTGACCTTGTATGCTTCCAGAGTTGGGGCAGCCACAGCTACTCTGGGCACCCTGTTCCAAGGCCTCTCCACCCTCACAGCCTAGAATTCCTTCCCAATATCCTATCTAACCCTGCCCTCTGGCAGTGGGAAGCCATTACCCCTTTTCCTGTCACTCCAGACCCTTTCTCAAAGTCCCTCTCCAGCTTTCTCCGAATCCCTTTAGGTACCAGAAACCTCCCTGAAATCTTCTCAACAATCTTCTCTTCTGAAACATCCCAATTCTCGCTCAATTTAACGATTATGGACATGGCAAGAGGAAATCGGTATGAAGCACAAATGAATTGATTTATATTAGATAGTTATAAATGGTAAACTTGTTTTTTCAATAACCATGACATTTCAGAGAATATTAAGAATCTGTCCTGTATTAAATAAGAGCAGAGAAATGCTGAATAAAGCATATAACAATTCCTTAACAAATTCTCCATCATACACACTTAACTTTTAACTAAAAACAGCAGTTGTCAGAGAACATGTAGGTTTCATGGTCAAGAGCCAGAAAATTTGTAATCTTCGTTCATGTTTGAGTGTAGGGTTTTAGAATCATGACAAAGTTGTGGCTGTATAGTATGGCAACTCTCCAGGGGTTCATTATACAAAGTCCTCATCAGTGAGGGATACACCCTAGAATAAATTTAAATCATCTCTTTTGCCCCCTTTCCTCACTAATCAGAGATTCTAGAAATGAAATGTCACTTCAAATTTTGAGAAAGAGTTGTAAATAATAGTAGAACATTTCTTACTGCTTCTAGCATTCCAGTTTTTTTTTCAGGCTAATATAATAGAATTATTTATGTTTGAACCTTAGCAAGTTTTTATTCCAACCTTCTGCTTGAGGCAGGATTGCCCTGAATTCAGACAAAGTTCCTGCTAGCTTTCACCAGTTCAGTGTCTTCCTGGGTGGCAAATTTCACTGCTTTCTTAGGTAACCTATTCTAATACTTGACCCTTCTTGCCTCGAGAAATATTTCTTTATGTCAAATTGCAACCATCCTCCTTCTAATTTACAACAAGTTTCTTTTCTCCTCCTGCCACCAACCTCATTAAGCACTCTTCACCTTCTCAGAAACTTGCAGGTGTAGGAAGAATGTTGTCAGGTTCCCTCCAAGACATTTCTGCTTATGGTCAGTTCTCTCAAATTCTCACAGGGAAAATGCTCTGGACCCAAGTATTTTGTTGGCCTTTCCAGACTCACTGCAGTTTATCAATGTAGTTCTTGTATTAATACAAGAAAAACTGGCTCATCACGTGATCACATGTAAAAAAAACCCCAAAAAACCCACAAAACAAACAAAACAAAACAAAACAAAACAGAAACCACAAAAAAAAGAAACCACAAAAAAACTGAAAAAGATCATCTTTATCTCTTTCTAATGCAATTTATACTGGTTTTGGCTACCTTTCTAAAGCTCAGCACTTTACAGACTTTTAGCAATGTATGATAAAGGAAAGTATTTTTAACTTAAATTTGCTTAATTTTATTCTGTAACAGTTGTTTTCTGATTAAACACACTTTTCATGTTACACAGGAATTAAGTGTAACACAATTAAAATCTATATCAAAGCCACAATATATCAGCTTTAACAGCAAAAGCCCACTAAGATATCTCTGAAGATATTAGCAAACCCTAACCATATGTTATATGATTACTTATTTTTATACAATACATGAAAACAATTGCTTATTAAATCTTACCTTCATATGAAAGGTGAGATCAACATTCCTATCAACGTCCATGGGAGATTTTCCATGAACTTCAGCAGGACTCCCAACTCCTCCGGAATGTACAGTGGTTCTGTCTGAATATGAATTCAATCATTAAGCTATAAATAATAAAGGTGGAATTTGAATTGAAAAATAGGCAAATGTTTTACAAAATGTGGTGCCTGAATCACTTCTTAGATATTGTATGAGACACACAGCCCAGGGTGACTTAAACAACTATGAACTACTTTAGGATCTTCCTAAATTTTTTAGGAGATGCTGTCAGTCATGCCTTGAATCCAGACATCCCTTCCTTATCCTTGTCCTTCACATTTTTTAACATCAATAGTAGCATGTCTCCTGCAGTAAGAAATCAGGATGTATACGATTAACCCTGCTGATAGCTGCTTCTGATTTACACGTTTATTTCTCTTGCTAATTACTGAGCACTATAAAAAAAGCTGAGAACAAAGGCATGGGATTTAACCTCTATTAATGAAAATCAGACAGAAAACTTCATTGACACCTGGAAATTTTGCAAAATCACATTAACTGAAACAAGGCTGCTAAAACAGTGAGTAAATAGAAACAAAAAGCTGACATTTTACTGGAAGAAACAAACCCAGCTATTAACAGTTCTCACATCCATTGAGATACCCATTCATCAGGAGGTGTGAAGGCTTTCATTCAACACTATTGTGTTGAAATTGTAAGAATGAACTACTACTACTACTACTACTACTACTACTACTACTACTACTACTACTACTACTACTACTATAAAAGCAGTAGAAGAACTAGTACTTATTCTTCAAAGGTAAAGCAGAAAACTGATTTTCTCTGGCTGTTCACTGCTGTTTGGACAAGATCTCCTCAGCTTTGTATCCCAGGCTCTGTTTTGTGCTATTAGTGTCTCTTCACTGAGTGTTGGATCCCTGCATCTCAGGCAGGTACCTATTTATTTGATTTCATTCTTGCCCTTTCCTGCTTCTTGATTTCTTTCTGGATCTTTCCTCAAGGCATTGAGTCATAGATATTCACCCATGAGCAGGTCTTGACTGTTCTTGAAATGAGTATATCTGGGTGGAAACAAAATATTCTCAATACAGTGTTGTCATCAGAAGGCCAGTGCACAAAAATGTGAATTCTTTCTTGAAGCAATTCAGTAAGAAGATAGCACCATAAAAGTTTACTGACTAATTTAAGGCTACCTAAGGGGACTGATGCAAACCTTTCAGCTCAGTTCCAAAAAACCAGGCCATGGAGCTGCTGAGTTGTCTCTACCATGGAGGGCATGGCAAAGCCCTCGGCTCTGCAAGCTCCCTGGTGCTGTAGGTATCCCCCTGGTTTCTCCAGTCAAAGAATTGTTCATCATCACATGTCACTGCTGGACTACAGTTGAAAGGCAATACTCAGCCTCAAGTTTAGACAGAGACATGTTCCCAAATCCATCTGTACTTTTCCCTGTAACCAAAAGAAGTATCTCTTGCTAGCCAGACACACCTTTAACAGCAGCTGAACAACAAAAGAAGGAAGATGCATCTTATTTGACAGCCTAGTTCATGTATCCCAGTTGTTCCTTGCTGCCTCCCAGAAGTACCATAAAATGCCTTTCCTGTAGGATCCAAATATCCCTTTCCATTAAAGGCATAGGACACAAGAAGTTGTGAGTAGTAAGTGCTATATACTTTACGCAAGCATGATGGAGTAGAGACATCAGGGTAATGGGTAATAATGAAAAGGAAAATCAGCAAGCAAGTCTCTGTAGTCATATAGGCCAAACTGACTGTGTGACATTTCAATTTTGAATGAATGTCATAAACCATAGAAAATACAGGTTTAATGAATATGCCTGCATAAAAGCAAAAACAAGACAAACCTTTTCACTGCAATGTTTATATTTACAGCACATAAGTTACAAATTAAATTTACTCTGGGATGTGCTTCTGAAACGAATGACTTTTCTGTAGAGAAATATTATCCGTAATCATCAGATCACTGAGAGCAGGAAGGATTCCTTAGTGATGTTGGGGATGATGAACTGTAGTGTTTAGTGGGTTTTAATTATGCTAAAAGATGAAAGTGTTCAGGAAAGGGTGTATGTCATACCAAAGGGAAGGAAAATGAACTGACTTTATTTAAGTAAGTAGACATGTTTATTTCAAACAATTTTAAGCTGATTGCTTATTACATTAATATGTTTTAGGAAGCTGACCTATTCCAGTACTTTGCAGATACATTGTTTAATATTGGCAGTCAAAACATAGAAAAACTATGAGTTATAAAGTTTTTACATTATGAGATTAAAATTATGTACAAGAATTTTTCATATTTTAGCTGCAGAGGCATACAAAATCCTCACTGCAATCAGAATATTATAGTTATCATTCTTTTCAAATGCAGGTTTCCTCAAAGGCTCAGAAGATCAGACTTTAAAAATGTTGCCAGGGATGAAGTACTGCCTTTACTGAGATAAAGAGAAAACATACTCTTGATTTCAAGCATATTTCAGTTAAAAAATTATAGTAAAATTTTAGGATGTGGGTATTCTTCTGCCTGTAAATTAACATCTCTCTGGTAACACATGGCAGCCTGGAGTTTGATATTAAACTGCTTAGAGCAGAATGAGCTTACAAGGAACCTGGGCCTGGTTTTGTCACCCTGTACCCCTTTAAACCTCCAGTAATTACATAACGTGACTTTCCTAGTGCCAGACAGAACAGACTCGTGTTCCTTGTCAGGTGGCCATGAATCAGTGTATTCCTCCAGCCTTCTGACAGAGACACAACTGCTGTGTGCCACAGTCCCAGCACAGTCCTTTGGCCATACCACTTACAAGACAACATCTAGCCATTGCTAAGAGGGAGAAGGGAGGTGATAATTATCCTATGGCTGCCTCAGAATATTCTCTTCCTGCCCAAAGACTGCTAGGTCTTTACTGATAGCAGAATGACAATATACATGACATTTGTGCACACAAAAAGTCTATTTTACTCACTGATACCGTCACAAATAAAACACTTTTTCCTTCTGTTATCATTCCATGAGGTTTTTTATGGATAGGAATGTACAGTTACTTGTTGACGCCAGCACTGGACCTGGAGAACAAACATTTCATTGTTACTTATCACATTAGTTGACACTCTAACCATGAGGTTTTTTTCCTTCCAAGGTGTCTCATGGTATGTACATGCAACAAACAATATTTTGCTCCTGTTCATATTTCATGCTTTAAGATCTGTTAAACCAAGCTCTAACCCATTCACAACCCTGTACCACAACTCCAGTCAATTTTCTTTCAATTTTCGTGGCCAGAACTCCCTCAGAAATGTAAATTTCAAAGCAACATTGTGCATGAAACTTGGCTTAGACAAAACCAGCCCTCTGGCTTGCAGAACACAGTGGTCATCGCACTCCATTACTTTTATCCATATGCCTGGATAATAGACAGACATGAACTTGCACTTGTTTTGTTAAGTTAGCATCTTCTAGCATTAATGTGCTTTGTTGCTGTCCCATTTCTAAAACCTCCCTTCAAGGGCTTCAGTGAATGGCTCCAGTATGATTCTAATACTGAAGTTGTGTTTTCACTGAAGGCTGTTTTACTGAAAGCTGTGTGAGCACAGGATTGTTTCTTGGCCATTCATGCTAATGTATGCCTAAATAATATAAAGTAATATAAAGAACAAAAATATGATGCCTGAAGTACCTGCAAAATAGAGTATCCACCCCTGGCTTGCAGAGTTATCATGATTCTAATAAGACAATTTTCTAATTGGGCATTGAGCATCATTTTGCAGTCATCCACTTATTGAAACTCATGTAAGGCTTTTCAATTGGGAAAAACCCCATATGTTTTCCCTAGAAAACACACTCTGCTTTCCTCCTACCTTTCAGCTTAACACCTCAGTGGGCTTTGTGGTCTGCAATATTGAATTTCTGATTATGGATTAGATGTTTACAACACAGACAATACTTATGAGTAGTGCATCTCAGAGCAAAATTTAATATGTTTCCGCTCAGCTGAAAAAAAAAAAAAGAAAAGGAAAAATAATTAGAAACCCAATGTTGTTTATGATTTTTAAAGTTGTATTAATTAAATCTACATGCTTGGCATTTCATGTCATTTTCTCCATTAAAAAATATTATTTTTGTTTAAGCCTATTTGACAGTAGTGATTTACCTCCCAATTGTTGCTCTTCATTACCAGCAGTTACCCAGGACAGCTCCTAATATTCAGAGCTGTGTCCTGCTCAAATCCCTGCTGAATGTAAGGAAAAGGTTTTTAGCTGGAATAATACCAGCATGGTAACAGGGCGAGGGCACCTATCTTTTTTAATTGGAGTGACGTACATAGTTTAATATTAAGACCTAATCTAATCCTGCTAATGGAAAAATTTAATATTCTGATAGAATCACTTAATGAAATAGAATATTATATCCTGTGTTAAGAAAGGGAGAAAAAAATTTTAATTTGCACAAGCTTGATAGCTCAGTATGTATTTTTCATTAGCAATCATATGATTATAATCCTTAGCCCAGTCCTAATGTTTTCTTTTATTTGGTGATTTCAGATAAAGCCTCAGAAAATCTTGTCTTAAAATAAAGTCATATTTTGCCTTGATATGGTAAATTAAATTAAGTATTGTTTGCTACTTGGCTTTGCTGGCCAACATGGTGCTGCAGCCTCTTGTATTCAGTCATGTTGTGGGGTTCAAACACAGAATCACAGAATCACAGAATCACAGAATCACAGAATCACAGAATCACAGAATCACAGAATCACAGAATCACAGAATCACAGAAAGGTTTGGGTTGGAAGGGATCTTGAAGGTCATCCTGTTCCAAACTGCTGCCATGGGCAGGGGCAACTTCTACTACTCAAGATCACTCCAAATGCCATTCAGTCTGGCCATGGACACTTCCAGGGATGAGGCAGACACAGCTGCTCTGAGCAACCTGGGCCAGGGCGTCACCACTCTCGCATACCCACTGTATGGTGATTTAAGTGTTGTAAAGTCCTAAACTACTTTTATGGTAGGTTAATTCTGCTAGGAACACTATTCAGACCAGCTTCCCTGCTCTAAAAGAGCTGATGAGTCCTCAAAGTATAAAAACACAGAGAGATAAATGCTATCTTCTGTTTGGGCTTAGGATGGCATCTGGCTTCAGCCAGCAGGTGGTGAGCAATTGTATTTGCATAGTTTGTTTTTTCCCTTTTTATTGTCCTTCTTATTATTTACTATTATTATTACATTTTGATTTGTTTTCAATCATTTAACTATTCTTATCTTAACCTATAACTTTTACTTTTGATTCTCCACCCGATTCACTGGGTTGTGGGGGAAAGAGGGACTGAGTGAGTTGCCAGCTGAGCTTACACCATGACACCATCTCAGCATCCTTTGTTCCTGGTGGCCAGTGCTTCCATGATTACTTTCCCCTTCTCTACTGCAACACGGAGACCAGATTGTGGGATCCCACACAACCCTGCAGACAGAGAAATAGAGGCTTGTATTCAAACTTGGGGTAATCTGTGATATATGTGAATGTCATAAATGTCAGCTAAAAAACAAAAGTAGTGAATGTTTTCAGTTTTTAAGAGATAGAGAAAGTCAAAGCAGTTCAGTGTAAGAATGCCTGTTGTCATGCTGGTAGTTTCTAGTTGGTGGGGATCACACAGGTGGGTGCAGGATGCAGCTCCAGCATGGTTTTCTGTGCATGGGTGGTTTTGTGCTGGGGCATGCATTGCTCGTGCTTACCACAAAGCACAAACGTTTTACTTATGTACAAAGTTTTTGTGGGAATGGACCCTCCATCACCAGGTAAAAATTGCCTATGAGCTCAGCCATAATATGGGGATAGAAGTTTCAGCCATCTGTTCCCCACCTAACAGGACTTCATTACTATCTCATGTGGATCTTGAGAAAAGAATTTTATTACATTTCTTCCCATAAATGCTGCTGTAGTTTTAGTGAATACCACTGGAACTAAGAATTGGTGGACAAAAGTAATTATCATCTGTCAGCAGGACATGACTGAAAAAAGAAAAAGAGAAAAGGATAGAGTGATCATGTCAGTGTTTTTCACATATGTCCATAGGTTCTGATCATTTTATGTTAAAAAACCTTTACTGAATATTGAGTCTCACAGGAAATTCTCAAGTGTTTTCTTTTCCATACAAAAGTTCCATTATTGTGCCTTATATATACAGCTGAACGAATATTTCCTGTGAAAATGCCATGAAATTGAGTTTTCAAAGGCCCTATATCCCATCTTACTCCTATCATAATATATCTTGATCAAGTCTTTCATGTCAACAGCTACGCTGAAAATTCTGTCATACATTTTCATAGACCAGTTATTACAGAAATAGTAATTGCTGCTTTACGTGTTCCACAAGGTTTTATAAAATATTAATTGCCTATTATTCCTATTGCAGGTGGAAACACTGGAACGATGGCTCCCTCCTGTAATATAATAAACTCATTTTCAAGTTACTTTATAGCATTCTGAAACAGAGATATATGCACTGAAACCTAGCACAATCTCAAGCTCCATGATGCTATTCTGAATTTCTATTGCCTCAAAGTTAAGATTTTGACATCTTTAAAGTCGTTAAAATTCTAATAACAATGAGATTTTACTCTTTTGTGTATGTAGACTGTGAGATGGGTACATGCGAACAGAATTCCTCAGACTATATGCAGATTTTCCAGGCAAGAGGCCATGGTCATGCACGTGTATTTTTTCCCCATGGTAATAAGACCATGCATTCATGGTCTTCATTAGACAGATAACTAAGACATGTTCAGGGTTCATCCCTTTTTGTATTGTGTTCACTAAAGAAAAACCCATGGGTTAAAAAAAGCCAGAGAATCTCCATGCTAAAGGACTTCATCCACATGTATTACATGGAACACAGTGGTTTATAAAACATGTGGGAATAGAAGACAAAGCTCATTATGAAAGAGTCTGAAAAATGAACTGGTAGGAAAGGAAATAAATGTTTGTGTCTCTGTTTGTTGTTTCAATACTTGAAAGAAGTGTTGGAAGGCTGGAGACTTTTGGAAGGAACACCGGAGTTGTAGATTAATTAGGGTTCTGATGGGAAGTAATGTAATCTGTGGAAAAAGAAAAAAGTATTGATCTAACTCTTTTAATCTGCATGCAGGCATCCAGGCCCTTGCATTGGACAGCATTTATTCCACAGTAAAAATCCCCTAAAATGTGTGCAGCAAGAGTCTCCAGGACCAATAACATCACTCTGTGACACCCTTCTTTCAACCTGCACTACTTCTAAATGTATGAAAGCCTTGTGGTACAGTCCTTGGGAGATTCTTGATTACACAGTTTTAATTCTTTTCAGAACAATGGAAAAGGAAACGAACAATATGATGATCTGTCTAAGGTCTTATGCCCTGTGGGCTGGATTCATGTACAACATTAGTTGTAGAAATGTCTCTGAAGGAGACTGCAGAGGTCTCAAAAAGAGGTTACACATTTCAGAATTGTCAAGCAGCTTAAATATTAAAGTGGATGTTGCTATCTGAAATCATAACCCCATTGAGTTAACTCTTGAAGAGCACTTCAGAGAGATGTGGATATTTATAACAACCTAATCTGGCTCTGGAGTTGCCAGTTTAGGGAGTGTCTAAACACAGCACAGTGCCTAGTATAGAAAGAAGACATTGTTTATTCTGCTGGGGGTAAAAAGTGGAGTTTTTCACAAATCACTGTTTGTCGAAACTTTACGCTATATATGCTTTTCAGCAAACAAAGAAATCACAGTTCATGGGCTACAAGTTACCTAGTTCTCTTCTTAATTAATATTGTCCTACCTATTGGTTAACGTTTCTCTCTTCTTATGCTGATCAGTCTGCATATTCAATCTTCCTCTTCGTTTGAGTCTGGGGTTTCTTGGGTCAGAGGTGTTGGTCTCCCACCTGCAGATTCTAGATGCTGTGAATTGGTTCTGACCCCTGGCATCACACAGTGCAGGGGACCTGTGGTGCCACCCAGGTGACAAGAGACACAGCAGGAGCTGACACTCAGCAGGAAAATCTCATACTGTTCAATAAAATCCCGGCGGCCCTTTGTTCAGCACCCTTCCTTTGAAGTTATGAGGCCTGTTTCACTGAAAGGCAAGACCCTGTTTCACATTCTCATTCTTTGTAACTCACGGGGGGAGTTTTTAACTATTTCTTACCTTTGAGATGTTGGCATTTCTGGAAACAATACAATCACAGAAAAAACATTTGTTATGTGGAAAATACAGAAATAAATCCTCTCCTCTGCAATCACAATTACATGAACTGTAGTACACAATGACAGTGTAGAATTTAGGCAGTCCAAAATTAGACATTTTAGCATTAGAACCATGAGTCTCAACACCACTAATAAAAAAAATCAAATATAATCTTTTATTAATAATGTATATTTTATAAATTCTCTGTGAAGAATTTTGCTAAAGCAGAAAAAACAAGACAAAACCCTGATTATAATCCAAATTCACAGAAGAAAGTAAATATGTCATTATACAGCCTATAGGTATGAAAATAAATTCTGTTTTCTCAATTTTAATTTTAGCTCTGAAATCTGAAATTAAATAAATGTTTAACTGTTCAAAACTTCTGAAAGTAATCTCACGAGTAACATACAAGTAATCTTATGAGTTATGATTCATCCACTTGTCAATAATGTTTATGAAAAATCAAAAGCTAAAGAAGTAGCTGGAAAATTGTAGATACATTTGGAATTTATTAAGATTTATTAAGAGTGTTTTCAATGCCAGAATCCAGAAAAACATCATTATGGAATTACTGAAGCAGCTATTGCTGTTTTCAGTCTTTGTATCCTTGATCTTTGGTGTAGTCCTTGGTATAAATTGCTGTAATCAAGCCGACTTTGTCACGGCAACAGAGATCTTAATCTCTCTGTTACTTTATATTGGGCTTAAATATAATTAGCTGGAAAAGTTATGACATTCCTACAGGGACCAGATTCTACTTTTTTTTTTTTAATATGGAAGCGGACTTCAAGATTAGCAGAGAGGGCAACATGTGGATCTTAATTTTTTTCTCTTTCACATGGAGGATTTTAGAATTTTTATTTATATGAAGTTAATTTGCCTGGACTTCATTTAAAAGTTTTGGGCCTATTCACTCTTCTAATAATTCAGGAAATTTCCTGTATAAGTTTGAGGGCTATTCAATTTTCTATTAATTCAATTGGTAGATTGTGCCCTAGCACTTAGAAGCTGCCTCAACAGATGGAAGATTTTGTGGGGTCTTTTTACAGTTCAGGTTTTCCATTACTGTGATCTAGCTAATCAGCTGTATTGATCTACTGCATTGTTAGAATAGCTGCAGTGCATTAAGGGTTTCAACAGGGTCTTAAAGTGTATTCAGATTTAAGGTAATTTACATCACTGATCTACTCCTAATGGTAAAGGAATAATTCAACAATATCTTACAAAGGCTTGAAGATGTAGCATTAAAAATGGCTTTTCTGAAAATATATTCTCAGAACATCATGTAAATCTTGGACTACATGAGAAATCCTTTCCGAATTTGTGCCAAATGAACCTGTCAAATTACATGCCACCTATTTGAAAGTTAAATGAGAAGCTTTTCTCACAGGAAATATGTTCCTTGATTATCCCTATGAACACAGCTCACTTCTGTTGGCAAGAAGTCTGTTAATAGGTTTTCTCACTGTCATCAAGCACCAGAATTTGAAGCGCATAAGAGTTAACAATACTGTGTATATTATGAACCAAAGACATGTAAAAAATAGAGAAAGAAAACCCCAAATAGTGTGGTGAAGCAATTCAGGGAGAACTCAGAAATTTGCCTAGCACATATTTCCTTCATAATCACATTGCTCATCTGATTCTTCCTTCCCCGAACTCTTAAAATCTTGTGACTACACAAAGCACTGTCTTCCTGTCTTCCTGTAGTAATGTTCTACTTTAAAAAGTTAAAGAGAGAAACCCCTTCTCTGTTGGAAACAAGGTAAGTATTTCTGCCTGTTTGAAGTGCATTTGTTGTATTTATATTTTTATGAAGAAATGTTTTGTATGTCTCAGTCAGAGACTTAATGGCTGGTGGAAAGCAGAATAGCACATATTCTAATTTCTGCTTCTTACAAAATCTGGATTTTAGATTTGATTATAGGTATGAATTTAAGTTCTATATTAAAATAGAGTGCAATAAGCATGACTGTTGTCCCTTCGTCCGCACTATATTGATTCTTTTCTGTTCTCTTTAAGAAAACAACACCAAGAAATAATGCTTAGCCAGCTCACCAGTCCTGCAATTTTAATACATGGCTCATGGTTAAAATCACCAAATTATAGGATCATTAAGATTAAAAAAACCCTCTAAGATCATAGACTCCAACCAACAAACCAGCACCCCTGTTTTCACCACCAAACTATATCCCCAGGTTCCACACCCACACGCCCTTTGAACATTTCCAGGAATGGTGATTCCACCACTTCCCTGAGCAGCCTGTTCCAAGGCTTTGCAATTCTTTTGATGAACAAATGTTCATATGTAGAGAGCAGTTTCCCCAAGGAAAAAGAAAACCCTGGAAAAATGCCTTGGGAAACCCCATTCATAGTGCCATAAGAAACAAGCTGATTGACATGCCGTCTTTGCAAATTGTTACTAGAAAGTTCTCCATTCTCTGTGTTATCATAGGTTGATTTTAGGTGCAAGAAGTTTAATATTCTTAATCACTGTTCCCCATTGGAACCTTCCCTCAGAGCACATCTTAACTCCCCACCCACAGCAGGGTGCATGAATACCCCTGTCTGCCCCTAGACTCCACCTTTGGCCTTGTGCCTTTTGCCTCTTGTTACTGTCTTGGTCCAGTTCGGTCCAATACAGTGGATGCCTTATTGTTTGTTATTTTTGTATTATTAAAAGTACCTTTCAGACAACTGGATCGAAGTTGTCTCTCTCCATTCAAGTCGCTGTCAGGCTGAGTCCCAAGGAAACTCAGAGGGTCTGATAGTCTGGGCCAGACCCCTGGAAGTTTCATTCATATAATCACAGAAGCATAAAATATCCTGAGTGGGAAGGGACCTACAACGATGATCAAGTCCAACTCTCAACCCTACACAAACACCCTAGCAATCCCACCCTATGCATCCATGCAAAGCATTGTCCAAAGGCTCCTGGAGCTCTGTCAGCCTCAGAGCTGTGCCCACTCCCTGGGGAGCCTGTTCAGGACCCAACCACCTTCTTGGAGGAAAAACTTTATCCTAATGTCTTTCCTACCACTTTTCTGGGGAGATATTCAGACTGTGTTTCTCTTGATCAATAATTTGCAAGACAGCTCATTAGCCCATTATAAAATATTAGAATACTTTTTCCATGTTCCAATAAATGAACAAATTGTGGTTGTTCTCTGCCCTTTGAGAAAGGCATACTCAGTAGGGGCCTATGGAGCCTTTGCAGCTGACCCGCTGAACCTCTTCCTCCTTTTTCTCCACAATGGACTTAATGTCCTTTGTACAGCTATTAATAGTTTCAGATCTGTCCTTTACTGTCTCCTCAAATACCGTCCAGTGCATCCATTTATGTTTTTTTTTTTTTTTTTTTTTGTCTTTCTATCTCTTTCTGATTTTACCCATATGTGATTTCTCTTTACCCTAGCAACACTCTTTGGATCCAAAACAAAGGAACAATTCTTGTGTGTTTCATCTTGTGCCTCAGTTGTTACTTTTTAACACTATTTCTTTTTCTCCATTCCCAATTATGGTGCAAAAATATTCCTCCATCTGATGTTTAGTCATTTTGATATCCTTGCTATCTGATTTGTTCAATTTAGTTTCCCTTTCCTTTGTAAAACCAATATAGAATAAAGAGAGGGGTGTTGTTAATAAAACCCACAACCAGCAAAACCAATATAAAATACCTCCCCATTTAATTACTAATTTCCTTCATAATATTGCAAGGCATATAAAGAAAAATAGATAGGAACTGAATTTATTAAGATTCTGGCCATGCATGCTAATCTATTTTTTTAATACTAGGTAATTCCCAGATGCTTCACATAATTACTTCTCATCATTTAGTAGTAGCACAGGAGAAAGTCTTGCGTATTTTCTTGTATTCACCTTCAATTGGAACAAGGTCACTGGCTAGACTCAAGGACAACAGCTGACAGTAAAGCCTTTCTTCATTCCACTTTTCTATGACTAAGAAAAAGTAGTACTTACATTTTGGTCTTTGTGAGAAATAAGTGAAAGCTAAGATAGTCTATTACTTCAGGCCTTTAGCAAGATATTTAAAAGCCTAGGTGGTTTGCTTTCATCCTTTTCATTTTTCCCAAAGTCTGAGTGCAGTGTTTTCATAATCTCCATGTCAGAAGTAACTCTTTGCGCTGTTTGAGGCTTGAACTCTGCAAAGTAGGCTAAGTATGCAGAAACTGAAATAAATCAACACAGAAAATAAAACTAGATAATAAACCTTACTGTTTTAAAATGCACAAAGAGTAACCAGAGCTGGTGTGATTATTATTAAAAAAAAAAAAAAAAAAAGGCATTATATCCCTGACCTAGCTTTTGCAAGACATTCTCTCTTATTTTGGTAAAGAATTGGCCACTAAAATTCTAAACTTGTAAATTTAAGAAGAATTCTTTTTTTTTTTTTTTTAATTATTGTGTACGGTTTTAACACAGGGCATTTTAAAAAGGAGCTATGCAGTTCATTAATTCCTGAAAATGATCATTCACATGGCTTATTATAACAGACTGGAGGAGATATGCTCTTCTCTGTATTTGGAGATGTACAAGAATCAGCCTCATCAGGACTAATGGCAATTATGAAGGTATATATTCTACACTCCCTGTTTTAACCTGGGTGAGACTAACAGCCCATAAATATTAATACATCAAAGGCAAGTTCTGTACAGATTAATGGAGATGGTTAATATGGAAAAACCGTGTCTGCGTTTTGACCTTAAAACAATACTTATCTTTAATGTACTTAGTAATTCAAATACTTTATCTGGTCAGAATTTTCTATGAAACATTAGTTTAAATTCTTATTCCTTCTCTATTAAAATAAATGAGATTCTATTAATCTTTGGAGAAGAAGGTGTTTGAGACCAGAAGAGTGAAGTGGTATGGACAGTTCAGATAGATTCAAGAGAGCATCAAGGAGGAAAATAGGAGCCAAAAGTGAGAGTGAGTTGACAGATATACCCTAATAAATGTATCATGTTCACAAACAAACTTAAGTTTGTGGAGTCCACAGCTGAGAGCAGATCTTGATTTCAAAATTATCTTGGGGATGAGGGGAACAAAAATTTGGGGAAAGACCAAGCAAGAGAAAAGGGAAAATCTTTCCTTAAATTGGTGAGATCAATGAGAGGGTCCTTAGATGAGCATCACCCTTTGTGATACCTCTGCAGTGTGGTAGTTGGTCAGCCCAAGTATTTTCTCACAGTACCTATCTAGTTTCCATTAGAACCTGCTCCTTATCTATTCCTTCTTGTGGTACTATTAACACTAATTGGACCACACTTGATCAGATCCAGGTGTTGCATGATGACTGAGTAGCCTTGTCCTAGAGGAGGGTGTCCTCACATGCCAGCAAGGCTGGAACTAGGTGATCTTTCTGGTCTCTTCCAACCCAAACCATTTGTTAATTCTGTGATGGTTGGTTGAGCTTTGTGCCTGCATATAATTCAATATTTTTTAATGGGAATATACGTGACATTGGTCATGCTGTCTAGTAGGTTTTAACCTTAAAAAACTATAAAGTCTGGAGACTTTAATGCTACAATGCAAGGCTTGAAGATACAGAAGGAAAAGAGCAGCACACGCCAAAGTAAAAACTACAGGTTGCAGAACTGAGGGCAGAAGGACCCCTTGGCATAGCCCTGTTCACCAGCCTTGCAAATCCATGGCTGTGTCGCATGTGAGAGAGGTGTCATCTGCTGGATGCTTCCCCGAGTGACCTTGCTGCCTATAACATGATATCCTCACTGTGTTCTGCCTGTTTTCCTGATCCTTGCACAGCCACAGAAATATTTCAGCAAGAAAGGAATTCCTCCATGGCTCCAAACAGCCAGCTGTATGTGGTATATTTTGGAAAATAAGCCTTGCTCCGTCTGCCCATCAATGGTAAGGTCTAATCTGGACAGTTTTTTACTCTTAACATCATGGCATTAGGGCTTCAATAGCATACATTATCGACTACTTGGATGCATTTAGCATATTCAGTTTTTTCCTTAGCATCTTTTCTGAAGCTGATGCTCAGATTATGGATCCATTCAGAGTCTAAAGGTTCCAGAGAGTAAGCTACCTTGATTCTGCCTACCTCTCTGCCGTGTGTGTCAGGACTCTGGGAAAAATGTGCCTTCATCTGCTGCTTAGACTTTAGAAGCTTGCAGCTGATCTGCAGGACAAGAATTTAGATGTTTGTTTCATTTGAACCTTGGAAAGTTGTCAGTTTTCTATTCATATGCTGTAGCACCATGTATCCCTGGGTTTCACAGATTTCAGAACACATGAGCATTCATATGCAATGTGAAACTCCTTTCCCACTGTGATACTGGCAAGTTCATAATGGTTCTCAGAACTCTTCGAGAAATCAAAAGCCATTTAATACAATGTACCCTCTTCCTGACCATTCTCATCAAATTCCTACTTCCCTTTTCCTTGTTCTCCTTTTCCTTTTTAAATCAAATAATACATTTTAAATTCATGCATTACATGGAGAGACATGGTATAGAACAGTGACAGTCAGCTTTGTTCTCATGCATATGAAAGGACTGCTCCTCGGCCCCATCCTGAGCAGAAACCAAAGAAAAGATATCTGCCATATCTGCCAGTTTTGTCTGTTGTTTCTTTTCAGTGTCCTTAAAAGTTCATGAAAGTTGCTGAACTAGCTCTTTTGCCATCATTTCACCACTGATCTCCTCAGAGAAAATTGCAATGAATGTAGGAATACTTCTTCCTTGCAGGATTTATTATCTTCTTCTTCCAGGGACCCAGAGGGATTAATGGGAGTTAGTGTAGTATGGTCCTGAGTCCCCACATGGGAGTTCTCCTCCCAATTCCATCTTTCCCTTGATGCACTATAAAATATTAACTTCTGAGCTGTTACAATGCTTCAGAATACTGCTTTCTCTTCTGCCTTCCCACCTCCCCAGAAGAGGTTATCATCGTATCTTTAACATCAATAATCCTAATTTGTCTACACAGCTTGGAATATTTAAATCTAAAGGCGCATTTTATGCTGAACATCTACACTGCATGACTGACTGATGCAACAGTGCCTGAGCTGTGCTGTTCTCCACAAACCCACATTGGTTTTGGTACCTTCCTATTTTTCTTACTGGCTGTGGTGTTACTTGTAGTCTAAAATGTGATTTCAGTGTGGTCCCTCCTAACTCACACACTTTACACCTATGGCTTATATCTCTCTACTTATTCTGCTTGAAATGGTTCCCGATTCTTCCTTTCCCAGGACAATTCAGCTTGCCTTAGGATTTGGGTCAGTTTTTTTGTTTGTTTATTTTTTTAATTTTTTTTTTGTTTGGTTGGTTTGTTTTTGGGTTTGTTTTTTTTTTTTTTTTTTGTTTTGTTTTGTTTTGTTTTGTTTTGTTTGTGTTTTGTTTTCTCTGTGTTTGGTTGATTTTCTTACTGATGTCTTCATGAAGCCAACTTGGGAAAGGGCCGTTTCAAAAGTTTTGCCTTTCAATGTTTTTTTAATTGCAAGTTCAGGCCAGTGTTCACGGTATGTCCTGAAATTCTCATCTCAGCTTTTTAGTAAGACCCCAACACCTTCATCTACAGTCCAGTCTGTTACCTGTAATACAGAATTCTCCCTGTTCTCATCCAAGTTTCCCAATGATGTCTGATAAAGGTTTCGTTCTTTTCTGTTCCCCTAAATGTAAGTTTAAGTCAGTTGTAAATATAAATTATGTTCTTGCTTTCCTCTCTATTGTTTGCATGTGCTTTGTTTACTTTAGAAATCCCATTTTCCCTATTACCTTAGTCTGGCATGATGGTTTTGTTTCTATGTACAGCCTTCTTTTACGTACAATTTTACTGCTGGCTTTACTAAAAGTCTTGTGTAAATTATTAACTTTTGCCACATTACATGCACCTGCCAATAGGCAGCAACACAAGATAACTCCATTACATCTAATTTGCACTTCTTGGGTGAGATTTTGTGAGGGAACTATTTCCAGAGAGGTTGCAATCACAGTTAGCAACCTAAGTATGCCAGAGGTGACTTCTCTCTTACTGATGCCACTGGAAGCTCTTCTTCCCTGTGATAGGTGTTCCCTCCAAGAGCTGAGTTTTCCCACTCCCCCAGTCATTTCTTCTGCATTTCCATCATAGGACTGTTGAACAGCTTGGGTTGGAAAGGACCTTAAAGCCCATCTTGTTCCATTCCCTGCCAGGGGCAGGGACACCTTCCAAGTTGCTCTAAGCCCTGTCCAACCTGGCCTTGGATGCTTCCAGGAGAGGGGCAGCCACAGCTACTCTAGGCAACCTGTGCCAGGGTCTCATACGGTCTGAGTAAAGAATTTCTTCCTAACATCTAACCTTCCACTCCACTAAGAGAGCTTTACAGAAGAATGATATGGTGATGTAGATCACACTCACCATTTAAGCTCCTGGTATTCCATCTTCCATCCATGATCATGCTGATTCATTCAACTGGACAGATGCAGATGTCAGCAGAAGGTCATGTGTGGGCAGGAACTGCCTGCAAGGATAATTCATAATTAGGGATCTATAGGTGACCTTGCAGGCTGCCTTTTACAACAGGGTTTGGGATTTTTTTAATAAATAAATCACCCAATGCCTGGTGCTATAAACTAATGCAAAATATCACTTATTAATAGGACAAGCATGCTAGGATTAAGTGAGGATGATGTTGACATGCATTATTTCTTGTGTGTCTTCACTCACAGATTTGAGATAGTGTTTACCCTGCTAGAAGAAATATCAAATTTCAAGAGAAGACATAGTACCATTTTCCTGTTTTTATCAGAATTGAAAGATATCCATAGGGTGAGGAAAACTGAATACTCTGTAAGAGCTGAGTATTTCCTCCCTGCAAGAACACAGTTCCTGAGATTTTTTTGTGATATTTGAGGTACTTTAGTGCAAGAAAAGTATTTTTGGGATAAGAACCTCTACAAAAAGCCTCCAAGAGCACCCAAAAGTTGTGCAATATTCTGTAGTACATCTTGTTTGTTGATAGTCAATCTGGTCTAGCACACAGACAATGCAGTCAAGAGAATCTGGAAAATCACCCAGCTATCCTTAGACCAGAAACCTGGATTTGTCTCCCTGAAGAGCTGCTTGTACCCTACTGATCTGAATTTACATGTTTTATTCTGTAGCTCAGATTGGTCTACTGTGGCAGTGTCTCAGAACAGTGTTATCTGTCAGAGATATGTGACAACAGATGAGTGGGCATACTAAATGGTGCAGCACCTGAATAAAGGAGAATTTCAGAGACTATGACAAATAAATCAAAAAACTTAACCTAATATTCATTAGAAAACTCCCCAGTGGCTGCTAAAACCAAACATTACAAAAGCACCTATTGTTTCTTAACACAGTTGACAAAAATCAGCAAATGAAAAAAAAAAAAAAAAAAGAAAAGAGATTTAACATAAAAATAGATCCTAAATTAATCACTATCCCTTTTTGTCTGCTACCAGCATCTCTACCACTCTGTCACAACTGTGAAATTTCAGGAGAACTGTCATGAGTGTGAGAATGTGTGCTTCCTGAAGGAGAATGTGTGCTTTCACAGAAACTCTTCGATAACTTCTGGGATCTCTTGGCCTTTGGACTGGAGACTACATTTAAAGTGGCATACATTAGCAAAAACACAACAATGTTTTTTCACACAAGTATTCTAGCTGAACATAAAAACCAGAGCCATAAAGTCCCCCATGTAAGGACATAAATGCATCCATGCATTTCTCTGATCCGACTCTCAACACAAACACAACTGATTTCTCTTCAGTCTTGTGGAAAAGAAGATGCAGGGTCATATAGATCATATTTACGGGATTTAGTCCCAAGTTCACAGACCCTCTGATGTATTCTGGTGATCACCCAATGCCTATCACCAGGTTCATATGCCAGGTTAGGTTTTCAGAGGAATTTTAGGCCTCTGTTATAGAGACCACCTTTTTTAACTAATTCTTTTAGGGGCTTTTTTCAAAATGGATCCCGAAGGATAATGAGAATCGATGTCACATAACTGCCACAGGTTTGAGAAAAAAATTGTGCTTAAATAAGGCCATGAAATATGACCATTGAACTAGTTTCAATGGCTGTGCTGCTGGTTTTTAAAAACTTGTGCATGCAGGCCAAATGAATTGTATTTTTATGTCATTCAACAGACATCAGCTAAAAAGATTATCTTGATATCCATATAGTGAAATAACTTTCCCTAAACTATGAGAAGTTTTAAGCTCTATCACTTTTAGGAATTTTAGACAGAAACACTGTTCCTACGAGGAATGTGATAGATCAAAACATCATCCCTCTCCATTTCTCACTCAGAGCTTAGAGCTGTTCCTGAGTGACATCCCATATTATTCCACATTTGCCATGAGAATGTGTGAGTTAAAGTAAAGGCAGACAGATAATGAACACAGATGGCAAACAAATTGTTTTCTGTCGAAGCTTGTTTGCAATTTATGAGAAAAAGGCTTTGGATTCTTCAAATCTTTCTCCTCACTTTCCATAATGTTGTTCCAATGTACTTTAATGTATAAATTGTTATTATTTTTAAGCATTTTTTAAAATTATAATTTTAAAATATTTTCTCAATTTTCAGTTATCTTTGTAACTTTATCTATCTATTTTAAACTTTTACACCCTCTTATCTAGGTTTTCATCATATTGAGGCAGCTACATTTCTAAAGACCTGCTCTGCAGGCCAGGAAGTGGGCCTTCATCTGCTTTTCCTTTCACCCATCAGCTGAAGAGGCTAAGGATTATTTTATAGTTTTTCCTGTTTTCTGCTTAGGAACATTATCAGCCAGATATATCTGAGTATTTATAGATGTGGGTGGTTATTTGCTTTAAGGCGTCTCATTTGATTAATGTGTCATTCTTGTCCTTAAAAATATGTGTATTTTTTAATCTGCAAACAAGAAATCCTGGATAGCCATCTGCATTTGGTTTTCATCATAATTCTCAGCTGCTGTATTTCCCATGATTTAGTCACGGTCTGGAACTTCTTGGAGCTTTTATGGAGAGGCACAGAAAACCCACACCTTGTGTGAGTGGAGGGCAGATCTTCAGGCATGAAACCTTCTCTGTATTTTAGCCAATCTGGAATGAAATACTTTTATATGGGGCTGAATGTTGAATACACACTGGTGACTTAATGGAATTTTTAAATAAGGCAGAGAAGGTGAAGGTAAACAGAGCTTTTAATTGCACATTTGCACACAGTCTTGCAAAAGGTTATTTCATGCATCAATTAAGGCATGTGGAAAACAGCACTTAGTTCTGGCAGAGGTTTTGACTCACATACCTGCCAGCACAGGGATCACATCATCTGCTGTGCAGCAGCATGGCACTGTGTACTCAGGGCTCCAGCAGAAAGCAAGAACAAAAAGTTTGCTGAATCTTCTGCACCTTAGGGCTCAAGTTCTATTTTTGCTCCCAGGCATGGAGTTAGAAGAATACAGTCAGTCCCAGTGGCAGTAAATGACTTTTCCATAAGTATTGTTTTCATGGCACCCTACTGACTTGAATAATAATTAAGGAAAAAAACCCAAAACCTCAAAACATGAGGTTTCTTCTAGCCCAGCCCCATAAAAACCATCACACATTCACAAAGACAACAAAGAAAGGGCAGAAATTATTTTTTTATATTGGGAGTTAGGGAAATGTTAATAATACAGGTTTTGTTTTGTCGTTGGTTGTTTTGTTGGGTTTTTTAATTTATAGATTGGGGAAAAGAAGAAAATGCACAAATAAACACAGCTAAATCTGGCAAAGGTTATTAAAAATTCATAATCTATGACAAGGCTTTTAATACTGTAGTCATCTGTGCTTGTCAGCCTAAGAATTTAGGTAGACTTCAGCACTTTTAAGAAATAGGGCTACTTTTATGTGTTTTTGAAAACATAAAAACTCCCTCTCTTCCACCCAAACCACCACCCCCCCCCCCCCCACCAATTTCCAATTAACAACAACCAAAACCCACCAAATGGAAACATCATTAATTCAGGACTAACATTACTGAAATAACTAATGTAGTCTTCAGATAAGATACACATGAAGAACATTATGATAATAAAGACTTATAAGCTCTGGAAAGGTTGAAGATATTTTTTATAAGATAATTTGCATAAATATTCCATTATCTCTGATCTTCATTAATTCACTTAATGAAAATATTGAGATGTGGAAACTCTGACCAAAAAACTGATTAGTAGTTATATATGCAGCGTCTTTTGACATTGTGGGACATATCTTCTAATAAAACCCAACACTGCTACAGAAGATGTATGAAGTAATTTTTCTAGTGCATTTGGGTTAGATTCTGTAGTGTTTATCTACTGTCCTTGCATGGATTTTCAAAACTAGAAAAGTGTGAAATAAATGGATTGTTTGGGTTTCCAGAAGTCAATCCTAGTAACACCCTAGAAGAAAGAGCATGTTTTAGGCACTGGGTTTAAGCATGCCTTAACCATTTAACTCTTTTCTGCAAGTCCTCCCTTTCCAGTGCCAAGATAGCCCAGTATATAATTAACACTGTGAGCCACACAGTGAGTCCTACTTGCAATTATATTTATAAAAGGGAAGATAATAGGCAGGTGAGTCCCTTGATGTCCAGCAGATATACAAAACCTTTGTTTCTGGGCAGTAGCTTCACTGCAATTCTCCTCTCAGACAGCTCTTCTGTTTCTCTGCATCCCAACAGAGCACAACACTCACCACTCTATTTGTCCAGCACCGATTTACTGTAGAACATGAAAGCTTCCTTTTTATCTGTGCTTGTTGCTCTTTTTAATACATGCCTGGCCCTTGGAGCTCTCGCTCATTTAATTTTGCATTTTGTGAAGCATTCCCAGTAACACAGTCTCAGTGTGGGTTTTTTGTTTTGAGTCGGGTTGGCTCTTTGGATTTGCAAGGTACCTAATGGTACCTCCAAAAGCCAACAACAAGCCACTAACGTGCTACTGGTTTAGACCTAAATGCATAAGGAGATGGTAGGAAGTTATATGCCTCCATAGGGGTTTGATATTAAGGTCCCCAAGAAACACACAGCAGCTGCAGCCAGCAGTTAGAATCCTCACTGCTGCATATTCACAAAGCCATTTGCTTGTCCCTGGCAGCACTGAGCAAATAAAACCTGGATCCTACTCAAGTCCCATCAGGCAGAAACCACTGAATCATGAATTCCTGACTTCTGTAGGAGCCTGCTGCCACCAACATAACCAGAACATACACGCACCACGCACTAGAGAAGGTGGGATTCTGCATTTTTCCCCTTTGCTCACAGTTTACCTCATAGCCAACTACTCACAGTGTTTGTAAGACCAAGAGACAAATCTGACTCACAACCTGGGGAATCTGAGCCGGTGTTTTCGGCTCTTCCGCGGAGAGTGAGCTGAGAAGAGAAGAGTTTTTCTTGATTTGTAGCTGAAATTTGGATGGGAGTCAGACAATTTTAAATGTCTAGACGAGTGAATGTTAATTCATCTGTTTAAAAACTTACATGTCTGCTGTCTTCACACAGGTCCTTTACAGTGAAGGTGGTGAAACATTGGCACAGGTTGCCCATGAGAAACTGTAGTTACCCCATTCCTGGAATCATTCAGGGTTTGTTTGGATGGGGTTCTGAGCAACGTTATCCAGCAGTTGCCTCTGCTTATGGCAGGAAGTTGGACTGGATGACTCTAAAGGTCCAGCCAAAACTATTCTGTTAATTTTATGGTCTTTTATATTTATCTTTCTCCTTCTCCAAACAGAAGAACATCCTTCTTCTACTTTGTGATCAGAAGAGGACAAAGCTGCCTCCACTTCTCAATATCTCAGAAAACACAGCTGATGCAGCAGTGTTGTGTTCATATTTCCCAATGTCTCCTCAGCGCTCATTGTGAACAATTAAGAGTAAAAATTTTAACTATCACCTGAAACTCAGTGGCCTGCAACCCCCTGCTGTGATTTTATGCTGTTATTAGCTTTGCCTTTTGTCAAACTTATCTGCTCTTCTGCAACTCAGTTATTGATGATGCCTTCTTTGGTTGTCTGGGTGTGTTAGTAGACATAGTACATAGATAAATAAATGATTAGTTAAAAGTTGAAATAGATTAAAATCAAGATGAAAGGGTTAAAAATTGACAAATCAAGATGAAAATAGTAAAAAGTCATCAGAAGTGAGCACTGTAAATCTAGATTAGGAAGGTATCTTAGAAAATTAACAAAATTTAAAACCACAAAAGATGCAAAATTGATACCCCACAGCTGCTGTTGGGCACCTTTTGAGCCTTGCTGCATTTGTCCTATATAAAAAGCACAGAGTTTTATCTTTTTTGTCCTCCATTTGTAGGATGGATGATCCTTTTTCCCTGGAAGCTTGCTCCACCTTTTCATTATCCTAACACAGGTTTGTTTTCCTGTGGCCCTGTTGCACAAGGTTCAATTTGGTTTTCCTGGAAAGAAAACCTATTACCATGTTCCAGAGTGGTGTTGATCGTGGCTTAACAAGCATCAAGTGCAGATGTTAAAATTTATACTGAAAATATATTTCCATTGTGTACTGAGCCACAAATCTCTATTCACACTCAGAGAACCAGGTGTCAGAGGTCTCCTAGAGGAATTATATCTTACTGAATTTGTTTTTTGTCTTCCATCAGACTAAGAAACAAAGTTTGGGAACAAAGCATAAGAGAAGGGAGGAAAGCTTTTTGGTCACTAGAAGCCTGCAAATTTATTCAGCTTTCTTTGAGCACCATATATTGAGGGTTAGTAAGGTTTACAGGGACTTAGATACTTAAGTCAGGATTGTGGAATGAAGCAGACAGCAAAAACCACTGCAACTTAGGAGGGAGAATCTGTTCCGGCAGCTGCTGCTGATCCAAGAATCTCTCCAGGCACAAACAACATAGATTATGATTGCTGAATGTCTAGAGGAGAAAGCAGCAATACATCCATGGCACATGTTAACTGCTTTTACACTATACAAGTAACATAATTTTTTCTGCCCTGAAAACATCTAACATTTTCATCTAACAGGGAATAAATACTAATAGTACAATGCCTGCTAGAAAGAGCAGTTCCAATCCCCTAAATTAATTTAATTCTCCTGGGATTTACAGAGCATTACAGGATTTTATTGCCATTGATTTATTTTTCAACCAGACTTAGAACAGAACTTATAATTTTGAGGTATGATTGTGCTGATCTGACCCTGTTGAGCACCTCCTTTTGTAGGGACATTCAGATAGACAAGTGAGAGTGTTGGGGTTGTTCAGCCTGGAGAAGAGAAGGCTCCAGTGAGACCTTAGACCCCATTCCAATGCCTAAAGGGACTGCAAGAGAGCTAGAGAAGGACTTTGGACAAGGACATGGAGTGGTCACCTGGAGTGACTGGACAAGGGAAGAAGGTACCACATGGCAGAGGGCAGGATTAGATGGCACAGTGGGAAGAAATTCTTGTCTGGCACAGGTTGCCCAGAGAAGCTGTGGCTGCCCCATCCCTGGAAGTGTCCAAGGCCAGGTTGGACAGGGCTGGGCTGGGAGCAACCTGGGCTTATGGGAAGGTGCCCTTGCCCATGGCAGGGGGTTGGCATGCCATGATTATTAAGTTCTCTACCAACCCAAACCATTCAAAGAATCTGATAGCTGTTGCTGCATGCATTGTGCAATCTCAACAGATTGGTTCCAGTAAGGAAGTGGTGTATCTCAGCACGGGCAGGTTAAGCCAACCAATAATTCAAAAGAGAGCTCAGGTGAGAGATCAACTGCACCTCCTATCTCGAGGTGGAAAGGCAATGTCATTTACAACTCAGGAATTGCCTATGGAATGAGACTTAGTGCAGTCAAAGTCCTTAGTCATTTTCTTCTACTTTCCAGTTACTCATTCTAAAATAGAGATATTGATTAGGATGAATCTTTGCTTTGGTCACATCAAAGACACAAGTGATTCTTTGTCACATAAGAGGGAGATCAATCATTCACTAAGCTGCATCCAAAATATATGAATTCAGAAAATAATGAAAATATTGGTTTTGTTTCAGAAGGAATGAAACAAATTTTCTGGCTCCGTCTCTTCCTTCCACTCACCAATAGGTGGTGGCAAAACTCCTTCCTTATCATTGTCAAGGGCTTGGGATTCTATCAAGGAGATATATCTTGCTTCTTCCAGCACTTTCACCTTCAATCCTGTTTTTTGAATATTGTTAAATCTTTTTCTCCCTAATACTAGTCTCACTTTTTTTTCAGTTTTTCTTAACAAAAGCTGTAGAAAGTTTCAACTTCATTTTAGTCTTCTTTGCATGTAGTCTCTACCTTCATCTCTTTCTCAAGCAAAACTGGGAAAAGGAAGTGGTGATTAATCCCTTTAGAGTTCCCTATCTCTGAAACCTGTGGGGGATTAATCATTTTAACAGCTGATGTAGGTATGTGGTAGTTGGTTTGTGTCTTTAAAGCAAATTTAAAAGATAAACTGCAGCTCAGGCAAACAACACAGCCAAGCTTCAGGGATCAGGAAGACTAATTCCTTGAGAAAAATACATCAGAAGTTAGGATGGATTATCTGACTATCTGAGAGCCTCTTAAAAACCTTCTTGGATAATAGCAGCACTTCTTTAGAAGAAAACAATTTTGAATATGTGGCTTGAGCAGAAGTACATGTAAGGGTTTATCAAGATGACACAGCTCTTTCTTTTCTGCTGGAAATTTTTTCACTGCGGGGTGGGAGAGGCCATTAAAGGATGGTACTGGCACTGATAAGCACCATCTTATATTGTGCTTCAGCTGTATCAAGGTGCTGTAATTATAATGTGGAAGTTTACTGTGGAAATATTTTATATAAAAATACTAGCCTGTTTCCTAAACCAACCATAAACCAACACAACTTCAGTAAGGAAAGTTGTTCTACAGAGTGCATGAGAAACTGATTTTCCCTCAAACTGACTCCTTTGTCTAGAGCAGAAGATACATGAGTCACTGTGCAAAGTTTTGTAGCCATCTGTCTGGAATATACAAATTTTCATGTTTTTACTAAGTCTATTGTAATCTGCTCCCTTTGTCTTTAATCTCATTTTAATCTTGCTGAGCCAACACAGTGGAGAATAGCAAAAATTACTTTTCCTGTAGCCATGCAACAGTTGCTCAGTAAATTGTATTTGAAAATAAATATTTTAATTTTTCCTGTAATCCCAGTGTGTGAGAAGATCTCTCACATTTCCTCAAACCAAGAAAGTAGAGAACTGAAGACACATTAATAAATATTTGAGCAGTTGTAGTCAAACATAGCAACTGGAACGGAGTGAATAACAGAAACAACAATAACGTCTTGATAAAAGTATTACATTGAAATAGTGACATTGTAAATGTCATAGAGCCCTCATTCCACCTCCTGCCATGTGCAGGGGCAACTTCCACTCCTCCGGGTTGCTCCAAGCCCTGTCCAACCTGGTCTTGGACACTCCTAGGGAGCCAGGTTGTAGTGGTTTGAAAGCAAAACAAATGAGAGGCTCCAAGTCAGAGATACAATTTTACAGGAAGAAAGGAAAGAAAGTAAAATAAAATAGATGCAATAATACAAAAGACCACTGACAGAGTCAGAATACTACCTGAGCAGAGTGATGGAAGCAGTCCAGATGAAGTGGTCTTCCTGAAGCAGTGATCCTGTAGAAAGGTCTGGTAGCTCGCGTCCTCTGGGAATCCAGTGGGTAAGGGCCCCCTTTACTGTCCCAAGCCCCAGATTATATCCAGGTGAGAATGCTTGGTTCCTCCTCTTGGGTGGAGCATCTCACAATGGGATGATGAGTCATGCGAGGGGTCTTTGATGGCCCATTAAACAGAGAGAGCTCCCGGAGGGAGATATCTGTGAGTCATGGGCAAGGCATTTGATGGGCCATTAACAGAAGCTAATGGCCCAGAGGGAGGGGATCTGGGAAAACACTGCCCCACCTGGATTCAACAGTTCATGAAGATGGTGATAGAATACTTTGTGCACATCCTATCCTACAACCCAGTTCATAATCCACCCCTTATTCTATTACCATCTACATCATACCCAAATTAATACATTCTCACAGAGATTTACATATACATACATAGGTATACATATATACTTATGGAATGAAACCTTACACACTGTTCTCACTTAAAATTAGGTCTCCCTGTGGTACACAACAGGTTCCCCATACTTGTACTTCAGCCATCGTCCACTATACTACAGAGGCTTCACTCACTTGGCCTGTTTGATTGCAGCGCAGCTCTGACAGTTGTGGATGACCTGGGAGATGCTGTCTATAGTAAGGTCTACCCCTTGGTCACGGGCCTATCGGTATGTTGCATCTCTTCCTTGATGACCAAAGGCATCATGGGCCCAAGGAGTTACAAACAATTTTCTCTTGTGCTGCCAGTCTAGATCTGTTTGTGATAGTTTCACCTTGGCAGCTTTGTCTACTTGCTTGTTGTTGGGGTGCTCTTCATTAGGCTGGCTCTTAGGTACGTGCACATCCACATGTTGAACTTGAACTTCTCTACTCGGGCGCCGATGTCTTGTCAAATCTCAGTGGCCCAGATGGGTTTTCCTCTGTGCTGCCAGTTGGCTTTTTTTCATCGATTCAGCCATTCCTACAGAGCATTAGCTACTATCTATGAGTTAGTGTCGAGATAGAGCCTTGGCCACTTCTCTCATTTAGCAATATCCAAAGCCAGCTGGACAACTTTAAGCTCTGCAACTTGATTCGATCCACTTTGTCTCTCGGTAGCTTGTGCAACTCGTCGTGTGGGGCTCCACACTGCAGCTTTTCATTTTCGGTTAGTGCCTACAATTCGGCTGAAGCTATCAGTGAACAGAGCATATTGTCTTTCAGTCTCTGGTAGCTCATTATATGGTGGGGCTGCTTCGGCATGTGTTATTTGCTTTTCTTCTTCTTCAGATGATAATTTAAAAGTCTCACTTTCTGTCCAATTTGTTATAATTTCCAGAATCCCAGGGTGATTTGGGTTTTCAATATGGGCACACTGTGTAATGAGGGCAATCCATTTGCTCCATGTGGTGTCAGTGGCGTGATGAGTGGAAGGAACCTTTCTGTTGAACATCCACCCCAGCACTGGTAGTCGGGATGCCAAAAGCAGCTGTGTTTCAGTGCCAATCACTTTCTGAGGTGGCTTGAACCCTTTCATAGGCGGCCAAGATCTTCTTTTCCCTGGGAGTGTAGTTGGCTTCGGACCCTCTGTAACTTCTGCTCTAGAATTTCAGTGGTCGGCCTCGAGTCTTCTCAGGCACTTTTGGCCAAAGGCTCCAGGACAAACCATTGTTCCCGGCTGCGGAGTAAAGCACATTCTTCACATCTTGTGCTGTCCTGACTGGGCCAAGGGCTACCGCATGAGCGATTTCCTGCTTGATCTGAACAAAGGCTTGTTGCTGTTCAGGGCCCCAGTGGAAATTGTTCTTCTTGCGGGTAACCAGGTAGAGAGGGCTCATGATTTGACTATACTCGGGAATGTGCATCCTCCAGAAGCCGATGGCACCTAGGAAAGCTTGTGTTTCCTTCTTGTTGGTCGGTGGAGACATTGCAGTGATTTTGTTCATTTTCTCTGTGGGGATTTGATGATGTCCATCTTGCCACTTGACTCCTAAGAACTGGATTTCTTGAGCCAGTCCCTTAACTTTACTTCGTTTAATGGCAAAACTCGCTTTCAGCAGAATTTGGATAATCATCTCTCCTTTCTTGAAGACTTTCCCTGGGGTGTTCTCCTATAGGATGATGTCACCAATGTACTGCCGATGTTTTGGAACCTCACCCTTCTCCAGTGCAGCCTGGATCAGTCCATGGCAAATGGTGGGGCAGTGTTTCTTCTCCTGGGGCAGTCAGTTCTAGGTGTACTGCACACTCTTCCAGGTGAAAGCAAACTGAGGCCTGCACTCTGCTGCCAAAGGAATGGAGAAGAATGTATTGGCAATATCAATGGTCACATACTACTTTTGCTGCCTTGGACTCCAGCTCGTACTGAAGCTTTAACATGTTTGGCACAGCAGCGCTCAGTGGTGGCGTGACTTCACTCAGACTACGGTAATCCACTGTCAGTCTCCATTCTCCACTGGATTTACGCACGGGCCATATAGGGTTGTTGAAAGGTGAATAAGCCTTACTGACCACCCCTTGGCTTTCCAGTTTACGAATCATCTCATGTATGGGAGTCACAGAGTCTCTGTCAGTCCGGTATTGCCGACGCTGAACTGTTTCTGTGGCGGTTGGTACCTTTTGTTCTTTGACTCTCAGCAGTCCCACAGCAGAGGGGTCATCTGAGAGACCAGGCAAAGTATTCAACTGTCTGATGTCTTCTTTCTCCACTGCCGCTATCCCAAAAGCCCAACGATACACTTTGGGTCTTTAAAATACCCACTCCTGAAATAGTCTATGCCAAGGATGCATGGGGCCTCTGGGCCGGACGCGATGGAATGTTTTTGCCACCCGTTGCCAGTTAAACTCACTTCAGCCTCTAATACAATCAGTTGCTGGGAACCTCCTGTCACCCCAGAAATACAAATGGATTCTGTTCCTACATACCTTGATGGCATCATGGTACATTGGGCCCCAGTGTCAACCAACGCTGTATATTTTTGTGGGTCAGATGTTCCAGGCCATCGGATCCACACAGTCCAGTAGATCCGATTGTCTCTTTCCTCTACATGGCTAGAGGCAGGGCCCCCTTATTCCTGGTTATGGCGTTCATTGCTTTCTTCTTGTTAATATGTTTCTGATGTTCCTTCAAGAGGTTCAGTCATATCATCATTCCTGTACCGTCTGGAGTTCTGTGCACGAGAGACCGGAGCAACATTGATTCTAGATGGGCTCTTTGTGGCAGGTGTTTCTCTTTTCAGTTCATGTACCTGAGCTGCTAAGGAGGAGGTGGGTTTTCTATTCCACTTCCTCATGTCTTCGTCATGCTCCTGAAGAAAAGACCAGAAGTTACCTCATGGTGTGTATCCTCTCTCCCTGGCTGGGGGACACCTGCTCCTAATGGCAGAGACTCTCATCGGCTCTGGTGAGATATGGTAAATTTCTTCTTTAAGTTCTTTTTTCAGTTTCTGATGGCCTTTTTCAATCAAGCTCTGGACTTGCTCAGCCAGTCTTGTTTCCACAGACGGGACATGGGTACGAACTGAGGCAGTGACAGTGTCCTCGTAAATTCTTAGTTTATTAGCCAAGACACCTACCCTGTCCTCACCTTCCCTCCATTGCAGTGTTGCCAGGTAACGTGAGTACATCTCTGGTCCAAGCCGTGCAAATCTCAACCACATCCGTGATGTGCACTGGACACCATCTGGGTTTTTAGGAAATCTCTTGTCTTCTGAAAAAATGATCTCCAACACAGCCAATTCTCTCAGGCATCGGATACCTTGTTCTATTGTGTTCCATTTTCCTTGGTGCACTTGGAGGTCTTCTTTACAAAGGTATCTATCCTTCACACTTGTTAGCAGTCGCTGCCAGAGGCTGAGAGGTTCCTTGGTTTTCCCAATCCCCTGGTCAATGACCACATCCCGGGACAGCGATCCCAGTTGCCTGGCCTCACTTTCATCCAGAATGGTGTCGTTGGCTGCAGCATCTCAGATGTGGAGCAGCCAGGTCAGGATGGACTCGTTACTCTGGCAGTGAATTCTCTTCGCAGGTCACGCAGCTCACCCAGAGATAGAGAGCGAGTGATGATTTCTGGCTCTGTCTCTTCTGCTGGGTGTGAAGGTCCTGCTGCACCCTCATCAGTCACTATGCGGACTGATTTGGTCCTTGATTTCTCCTTCTGAACGGGGGCAACTGCTACTGGTTTAGGCTGTTCCGGTTCAGTGATGGTTTGTGTGGAGATGCTGACGGCACCTTTGGTCCCTTTCTCCTCTGTGACAGTCTGCATAGATGTGGAAACTGTTGTCTCACTTTTGGCTTCTTTCTCCTCTGTGACGGTCTGTGTAGATGAGGACACTCTTGCCTTGCCTTTGGTCCTTTTTCTTCTGTGACACTCTGTGTAGACACTGATGCTGTTGCTTTGCTTCTTTTTCCCTCTTCTTCTTCCTTCAGAACACGCTGTATCACACCATGTAGTGTTTTGATTCTAAGCATGGTGCGGGCCGTGCAGAGAAGACAAAGCAGGACTAACAACAACATCATGCTGTCCTTGGCATCCAGAGGGTACTCCGTATTTTCAAAAACTGCTGTGTCATGCCTGAAAAGCTGGAAAAAATCATTCTTTACCCCTCCCCACAGGGGCTGGGTGAGATTTTTGAAGCCCCAAATGTAGCATCCTAGACCAGAACAAGAAAACAAAACTGGGTGTATATTCTGAATGATGTTCATTGCCTCGGAGTTTATCAAGCAATGGACATAATAGACCAATAAAGCAATTTTAGTACCATACCCTGGTCTATGCAGGAGCATTCAGACAGGCAGATAGTGCACCAGGTGCGAAAAAATATAGAGAGATAGGTATATGTAAACATGCTGAGCATCATAACGAACAGGTTTCTTCTTCAATACAAAATTGTAATTCTGACTTTTCTCAATGCCTCCTGCCCCACGTTGGGCACCAAAAATATAGTAGTTTGAAAGCAAAACAAATGAAAGGCTCCAAGTCAGAGATACTATTTAATAGGAAGAAAGGAAAGAAAGTAAAATAAAATAGATGCAATAATACAAAAGACCACTGACAGAGTCAGAATACAACCTGAGCAGAGTGATGGAAGCAGTCCAGATGAGGTGGTCTTCCTGAAGCAGTGATCCTGTAGAAAGGTCTGGTAGCTCTGGTCCTCTGGGAATCCAGTGGGTAAGGGCCCCCTTTACTGTCCCAAACCCCAGATTATATCCAGGTGAGAATGCTTGGTTCCTCCTCTTGGGTGGAGCATCTCACAGTGGGATGATGAGTCATGCAGGGGGTCTTTGATGGCACATTAAATCATTAAATGAGTCATGGGCAAGGCATTTGATGGGCCATTAACAGAAGCTAATGGCCCAGAGGGAAGGGGTCTGGGAAAACTCTGCCCTACCTGGATTCAACAGTTCATGAAGATGGTGATAGAATACTTTGTGCACATCCTATCCTACAACCCAAGACACAGGTACAGCCACAGCTTCTCTGAGCAACCTGTGCCAGGGCCTCATCACCCTCACAGGAAATAATGTCTTCCTAATATCCAATCTAAATCTCTCATTTTTCAGTTTAAAAACATCCCTATTGTGCTATCACTGCCTGTGTATAAAGTCATTTACCCTGTTTTTTATAAGCTCTCTCAAAGTACCAGAGGCTGTTATAAATTTTCCCCAGAGCCTTCTCTTCTCCAGGTGAACACCCCCAGCTCTCTCAGCCTGTCTCCATAGCAGAGTGGCTCCAGCCCTCTGAGCATCTTTGTTGCCTCCCCGGGGCCCACTCTAAAAGTCCCGCATCTTTCTTGTGCTGAGCACTCCAGGCCTAAAGACTACCCATGGTCAACTGAAAGTAGAGAGGCTAAGATAACTCATTACTTCACTAAAACTTTAAATTAAACTCTCCCACCACAGCCTCATTGATAAGCTGAAGAAGCACATGCTGGCCAGGCTCTGTGATGAGCTGACAAATGTCCAGACTTCTGGTCTTGCTGAGTGCTGATCAATGACTCCATGACTGTTTGGCAACTGGTAACAAGTGGAGAATGACAGGCATCAATATTTGGGCCAATACTGTTCAATACCATCATCAGTTGCCTTGATGCTGAGGATGTGATTCCTCAGCAAAAATTCTGAATGATTCAAAGAGAGGGAAATGGCAAATCAACAGCAGATCTTCATTTCAGTGAGACCTTGCTCAAATTAAGGATTGGATCTTTAGGGAATCCTGGAAGTTCAGCAAGAAAAAGTGCAAAGAGCTGCTTCAGGACAGAACAGACCTGCCTATGAACTGGCATGAGCTAGAAACAAACTGGGAGCTCTGCTGAAAAACACCTGGTGTAACAGTGGGTAACAACATACATACAAGTCAACAGCACATTTTTGTTGTGAATAAGGCAAACCACACACCAGGCTGCACTAGGAAAAACAGAGCCATCAGATCAAGGGGTGTTATGACCCCATTTTGCTTAGTGCTGGTGAGAAGATGACTTCTCAGCATGTTATAAAAATAAACTATAAGTATGGCTAAATAAGAAGGTGGGCACCTCTCAAAAATCTTGTTTGAGCTTTTGGCCACTGTGTTTTCAAGTAATCTGCACTCTTCTCCCCTTAATAACATTTTTGGGATGAGTGAGTGGGTGTCTGACTTGTCTCAGTGTCATGCTACTGCAAGTTTATGCAGGGGAAAAAGGTCAATGTATTCAACTCTGAATCACAGCAGTGCAAAGGGAAAAAAAAAAAAAAGATTTTCTTGCGTTGTTGGATTTGCATATGTCCTTGGGGAGCAGACATCCATGTGCCAGCTGTAGAATTGTCTGCTGAAGCTTGCTAGCTCTAGCTCTGTCTGTTAATACACAGCCTGCTCAGAGGAGAAGGTCAAGGAAACTTGTATTAATTACAGCTTATATTAATTGCATATCTGATGTTAGACAGTAGCCATCCAAAAGCACCTGTCCATAGGCTACAGTTTGTAAAAATGAAACAGTATTCCAGGCAAAGGCAATTATAATAAATACCATTTAAATTAATGCTGATGAGACATTAATGAGATATACTGTCAGCATTGCTACTACTTTTGGTTTGTTTGGCCTTCTAAGCACAGTTTAATTGAGCATCTCAAAGATTAAAGTCATTATTCACTTAGACTTCACAGAAGCTCTTATAATTTTCTTTTGTTAAAAAATTAAAATTTACTGAAGGTTAAATTAGAGGCAGAACTAGAAAAATCATGTATAATCCTTACTTCAGTACTTCCCATGGATCAGAAGTTCATAGTCTTGCACCCAGGACTGGTACCCATTCTCATTTACCTATTTCTAGCTGTATTTTGGCCACCATGGAGCAACTGAGAAAATCCAGTGGAAAAAATGCAGGCAGAAACAGTTTCCCACAAATACACAAAATCAGATCACTGAAGGAAAAAAAAAAAGACCCAAAACAACCAAATAAAAAAACAGAAATGAAAATGAGACATATGAGTCTCATTTACTTCATGCTGGTTTTATAATGGATATGAAACTTAAATTAAAAAAAAAAAAAAACAAGGACTTTTTTGGGGTTTGTTCTATTCTGTTTCTTGTTAAGAAATTATTTTTCCTAGACCCTGATGAGGGAAACAAATATAAGAAAGATTGCATATTAATGCTAGTCATTAAGCTAGGCTAAAACATTACCTATAACATGATTATATTTAATTGTTTCCCTTCCTTATAAATGCAGTAAAACTAACTTTGCAACCATGTTGTATAATTATTTTTGGAATACAGAAAGCTTTACATATGTAAATAGAAAGATTTACATATAAAATTAAAGATGTAATTTTCATTGTAAATTAAAAAGTATTTTCAAACAAGCTAGAAAAACACCACACAGAAGGACTGAAAGCTCCATGAAACAATATTAATTTTATAAAGTCTCATTTATTCAATTTCCAAAATGCAGTATATTATGACCTCTGATATATCACAGGGCCCAGGATTTAATTCTGGACAACGACCACAGGAATGTCTAACAGGTTTTTGGCTGGGACCGTTTAATGTGAAGATAAACAATCACCTTCCAATTTTTGTTCTGACTGTTAAATCTTTATGCTTTACCCTTGGGCTGAAATTATTCTGCCTTTTCCTCACAGTGGAATTGTCTGGGATATTTTCAGCAAGACAGTTTAAGGTATCAGTTCTGTCAATATAGAAGTAGGTCAGAAGTGCTGATGAAACAAGTCCTGAAGTCCTGTCTTCCTTTTTGTCCCCCCCCCAATACAATGCAATATAAATATCCCTTGGACTTTTAATAGGAAGACATTATTTCAGTAATTTCATGCTTAGGAATATGTTCTGACATCCATGTTTTGCTACAAAATATGGTAGCTAAGTCTCGCTCTGTGTGCCTGACGTATACTCAACATCTGCTTCCAGCTGTGACATTTTATCATTTTTTGTCCTGGGGAAACCCCACCCTAGAAAAATAGAGCTCAAATTTTCTTCACATAAAGGAATTTACACTAGTAGGAACCATCTCTTCTTTAGTGATTGAAAAGTCTACTATTTATTTCAAAGGCATAATTTTGTCTTCTATTGCAGTGAGCACAGTAGGAAGAGACTTTAAGGAGACTTTTCTTACTTCTTTCTTGTCTCTAGCAGTGTGAGCCTAGACAAGCTCTTTAGAAAAACCATGAAAGTGTAGAGGGATCTAGCTGCCTGAACTGAGACAGATGTTAATTCAACCTTGAGTATTTTCTGATAGAATATAGTGGAAATCTTCTCGTCTCTTAAAAGGTCATATTGCAGGGTTTGCCTTCCTTTGCCCTCAAGATTTTTCCTTTGAAAATCTGTTTAATTGAATTTAAATTTTAAGGACAAAGCCAGTGACAAGGAAAAAGCCCAGTGTGTGTACCTGTAGGATCATTGCATCATACAGTAAATGCTATCTGGTTATTTTACTCACTTTACTTCTCCATGTGAATTAAGGCAGTACATACTGATGGAAATTGATACACTAATGGCAGACTACCAATTAAAAGCTGATAAATGTTTGTTCTGTTCAGTGCATCACATGGTCATTTTATCTGAAATTATTGACAGTTATCAAGGCCTTGACAATATATGTTTTTTATTCATTGAACATGCTGTAGTGATTGCCACATTTGGATTATGCATGGGATGTTCTCCCATCCTGCAAAAACATCTTTCTGCAAACATTCAGACTAATAATTTTTAAAAGTCAGACTACCAGAAAAATATGGCAAACACCAGATTCCCTCATTACAACAAATTAGCTTAAAGATATGATGAAGGTAAAGCTTCCTTTTGCCCCATCAGCAATGAAATGTGTCTACTGGTTGCTGACTGTGAAAGAACTGGATTTTTTCCCTGTTTTCTTCATTCATTTATTTGAATGGGAGACAAGACAGAAGTTAATCCTCAGTCATTGCACAGTCTGTAGAATGGTCAAGGTGATACTACAGTTATACACCAAGATTACTAGAATATTTTCTGAACCCTTTCTCCTCTCCTGCATCCTCATGGCACACTAGTAAACTGTCATTCCAAGTTATTCCAAAGATAACAAGACAAACAAAAATTTCTAGACTCAATGAATGGGTTAACTTTCATGCTTTTAAGTTGTTTAATCTGTCATTTTCTCTCCATCATTTGGATGTCGCAGAAAGATGCAACTGCAGGCCAAGGAGCAGACTCCATCAATGAAATCAAATTCCAGACATCGAAATACTGTAATGCACTTAGCCATATTCTGCACAAAGACGAGCTGAGGAGATGAGCAGGAGGCATGAGTAACATGACCTAAATTTATAACGAAAGCCTGCACATATACAATGCTGAAAGCTTTCACTGAGTATGACATGAATTCTAGGGCAATGCATTACATCATTTCTCTGCACTGTGTTTTAGTAAGGCTTGATAAGTTTCCATTAAATGGAAGAAAATTACTGCATCATGTTCCATACTGACAGGTACAGAGGTAACAGAGCAGCCTGAAACACATTCAAAATGTTAAGTCAAATCCATGCACAGGCAAATTTTGTAATGAGGAACTTAAATTGTGATTTGGGATGTTTGAAATACTAATTTTTTAGTATAAGAAGTGACTACAGTCACTCTTGTGTTTATATGATTTCTTTGGTTATGAACACTAGGAATCACATTAAGACAGTAATTGACTTAATTCTATGCCAGTTTGGAACAGCTATATATTATCAAGAAGACCCAAAGGATATATTTTTTTTCCTCTCCCATGTTGACTAAAGCTGGCTGGTTTGTCTTGCATTTCATTTGAGACTGGTGGAGCAGTACAGTTCCTATGTTCATTATTTGAGACAGGACACTGTTACTTTTGTACTGGCTCTGCATGTCTGAGAACTATAATATTAGGTCTTATTCTGCGCTTGCAGCAGAGCTAAGTGTTGGGAATGTGTGTCTTTGCATCAGGCATTTGACTTCAAAATAGAACCCCATCTGTCTCAGTGGTTTGTGTGTCAGTAATGCTGATATTTCCACCTTACGTCATTTTCTTTGAAGTGTCAGTGAATAAGAAATGGAGTACACATGAATAATGGAAAAGGATGATGGAAGCACAAGGAATTTTATTGCTGCTGTTTTGGAATTAACACAAAACATTTACAGAGCTGCAGATAAGCCTGAAGAGTCAGATAAAGCTAGAAACAAACACAGAGAGCAAGATTCAATTAGCAGTAATTTGGAGTAGAAACTAATCTTCAGTTGTTACCATTAAACAAGTCTGGAGTGAATAGCAAGAATCCATTTAGCTTTTCTGAATTATTACCTGCAAAGTCAATTGATGTTTATTATCCTAGGGAGAAAAGGCTTGTTATCAGTTCCCTTTCTTAACTCCTAATGGAGCCAGCTGTTTATTTTGGATAATGGTGCACTTCAACAGCACATCCCAAACTTCACGCTGAGATGCAGTTATACATATCACATATTCTCTTTCTCAGCCAAGAGCTCAGTTTGTTTAGGTGCACTGGATGATTTCACACACAGCCTCAGAAATCAAGAGCCAGTAGTTGATAAATCAGTTTTTTCTCAAACTTTATGACTGTCAGAGTAACAGGTTGTGAGGGTGTTTTTGTATTCTATTATTTTTTTTATCTTGGAGAGCAAAAGGGTACCAAATTTGAGTGAAGCAAGGGTGTACTGAACATAAAGAGATAAGCTTTTCAGCAAGGGAATTTTCTAATTAGTTGTCATACATCCACTTTTATTATCATACATCCTAATTACAAGGGATATGCAAGATAGCTTACCAGGTTACTCTCTAGCTGACTTTCTTACATGGTACACCAGGAACTCCAGAGACCTGTTAAAAAATAGGGCAAATTTTTGACACTTCATCTAAAGACAGTCAGTAACAGCTTCCTCATTCCCAGAGGGGAACGAACCTGAAATCCCCTGTGAAAGGTCCCTGTGGGGTCTGCAGTGCAAGTCTGATGTCTCAGCAGTACCCACATATTTCTGGACCAGCTCCCACTCCACAGCTTCAGGATGCTCCCCCAGCAAACAGGGAAAAATGGAAATGAACTGAATCCAAGATGATTTTCTTTGCGACAATAGATGAAAACAGCTCATTTCATAAACAAAGCTTCCAAAGTTAAAATAAGCATGCATGTTATTGCTCTTACACCACTAAGGCAGTTCGTGAAAGGTGAAGGAAAATTGTGTTTTCCCAATATTTTGGGGGTTTTTGTTTTTTGTGGTTTGGTTTTGTGTGGGTTTTGCTTGTTTGTTTGTTTGTTTACTTTGGGGTTTTTTTTGTGAGATAAAGTATTCAGAATGCATGTTATGGATATAGTTTCAAGTCTTTTTCTATTCTCTACAGATAATTTGCTAATCTCAGGGAAAATGTTACTTTGACGAGTCTTTTTTCACAAGTCTTACTTTGGAGACTGCCAGTGCACAACTGAAGAGACCACAGATAAATTCATTTTAGGGTTTCATGGCAGGAAAAGTAATCTTGTGTTCAGATTTCTCTCCTAAATTTCTTCATGCATTTTACATTAATCGGCAGCAGAATCAGTGATGTAAATGGCAGCCAGTGTTATTAAGAAATTCCCTGCTGGAAGTTCTGGACTGGCTCAAATCTTACCTAGCTTAAAACAAGCCCCAAGAAGAGCTTGAAAGCCTCCTTTTTTTTTTGTTCCCATCTGATCCTATAGAATTTTTAATTCAGCGCTCTTAAGTAAATAGAATTTTTTGTACGGATTAGTTGGTTAGCTCATGTTGTTAAGTATATTTTTGAGAAAGAGAGTAAGGCAGCAAGATAATAACTGGAATTGAAGTGAAATATAAAAATAAACAAACAAATTTGGGTTATACAACTGACATATCTATATAATTTAATTTTATTAAAATGTAATCATTATAAAAAATTATTTAATTTTATTAAATAACATATTCAAACCAAAATAAGATTCATTCCAGCAATTGAAAATGTTCTGAAATATCAGATATTACAACTTATAACTAAGGTAAAGGAAGTTGTCTAAAACACCATATTTTTTTTCAACCACTTCTAACAAAGGGTAAAAACAGCCACACATTAAAATATTGAAATGCATTTAAAAGTATAAATTCACTTCCTTGTAAATTTTCCAAAGGAATCAAAGTAACCAGAATACTTTTATGCTTGTACAGGACCTACTCTGAAATTACATTTTAAGCAGATAAAAACATTTAGCACTCTTTGGCTTACATTTTCAGGCTTACATTTTTCAGTGTGAAAATTCTTGAAGTAGGGCCTTGCTGTCTGTTTGCCAGGATTGAAATTATTTATAAAAATATTCTTCTGTGAATGTTATTCATTGTAATGGGGGAGTCTTAATCTATTCTATCCCTTTTTGACCTCTTCAGTCCTCCAAGAGGTGATTTTAGAACTCAAAGAGCTTAAAACATCTCTTGAGTGAGATATCCAGTACAGAAGCATCATATTCAGAGCTGATATGAAAATCCTGAAGTTTACATAAAAATCTCTATGTTTTTATATGAATAGCAGTAACTGCTGTTCCTTCTGTAGCTTACATAACAGAAACAATTCTCTTGTGGGTTCTGATATATTTGGGCCCAACTCTAAACCTTGAACATCAGTATGGGCACACCAGAAAGGGAAGATGCTGCTTCATACACTTTCTAAGATATCCTAACAGGTCACAGGTACCACCTTCCTCTAGTTTCTTCCCTGTGAGGGTGGTGAGGCCCTGACACAGGCTACTCAGGGACACCTGGCCTTGGATGGGGCTTGGTGAAACCTGGGATTGTGGAAGGTGTCCCTGCCCATGGCAGGGGATGGCAGTGGATAAACTTTAGTGTCCCTTCCAACCCAAACTATTCTGCAGTTCTGTGATTCTTCTCAAACCACAAAGTCCAGAATAAAGTGCCTGTAAACAGCAAAACTGGGAGATGGAGCTTTGTTGTCTATTGAACGGATGTGAGTGTAGGAAAATCTCTATGGTGCAATACTTGATCTAGATAAAAATGCTGCTGCTGCTACTGCTGTCTGAGCAGGGATTGACCACCCCATTGGAAAGTTTGGATACCTCAAGTTAACACTCTTCTGTGCTCAGATCCCAATAAGTTAATTGTTTTAATAAGGAACATTTCGTGAGAGACTGTGCAACACCTGCACCTTCAGCATGAATCTTTACTCTCTGTTTGCTGCACTTTTACTGTCTGGTGGGCAAACAGAAGGTCCAGCTGGCTTCACAAGAAACCTACCAGGTACTTGGCACTTCCTCTTTTTTCTGGCCTGAGACCAATGTTGTGAGCATAGTCCTGTGTTAGTATATCTTTGAACTTTCTGATAGGTTTCAGCACAGCAGAGTGAGATTTTTAAAAACATCCACATGCTTACTGGTATACTTTCACAAATATCTTCTCACCGACCATTTCCCACAGTGAAACAGATTCTATGGGTCATTACAAGAAATTTTCTACCATTAAATAAATACCTTCACTTAAACTTGGTACTCTCAACTTCTAATAGACTCCGGTCAAAAAGTTGTGATGATCATCTTTTGTTGATGAAAATGGCATTTCTAATAGCAATAGCAATCACTTCAGCATTAAATCATAAATATTACAATAAATGAAAGGTGAGCTCTCACGGAAAACTCTCAAAGTATATTTATTCATGAGGATAGAGGAATGATGAAACTTCATTTAATTCTGGCTATATTATATGACTTAGCCATCAATCACATCAGCTTAGCATGGGCTTTCCAAGACATCACTCATTGTAAGGGAAAGCCAAGCTGAACACCTTAAACATTAAAAAAAAAAACCCAGAACAACCCCCCCTAAAACCAGCATTTTTCTTTTCACAATAAAATACGTTTGCAAATAACCTAGATTGCTGGATATAACATGACAACTTGAGATGGTGTGGTGCGTCTCTCAGGGATCCGTGTCCCCGTGTCCCGTTCCTGCCTTGCTCTGGCACCAACGCTGCAGTAAAGGCACAGTTCTGTATCCTGTATACATCCCCAATCCTGTGGGCTCTTGCCTTCAGCAGAAGCGTGAACAGTGGTGAGGAATAAGGGAGAACTCTTGTGAGATATTCAGCTGGGGTTTATTAAGCCCACACGGGCCTTGTTCACACCTAGAGAGATAGCCCACAAAATCCGGTTTTCTCTCTGTACAGGACCTTAAGTATGGGGGTGGAGAAATGGAAAGGGAACAGTTTGGAACCAATCCAAAAGGTTAGGGCAGTGACCCTGAACATAAATGACAGTCAATAGAACAAATCAATTAATCGAGAGAGGGGAGAACTGGGGATCCTGCCAATCACTCAGTGTCCTCACTAGAACCTTCTAGACATCAGGGCAAGGCTGTAAAGTGATGGACAGGACCCATAATTATGATTGACACCTGAAAATCATTCAGGGGAAACCAAGAAGGGGTCAACATGGGGGTACATGGGACAAACCATTGTAACTTATATAAAACAGTATAAAACAAAGAACACCTGCATACAGAAAACTAGTAAACCCAAAAACACACCAGTACAACAACTCACATTAGATTTCACTGTATGAAAAAGAGACTGCTTTGAAAATATGTTCCATCAAATCCCTGCATTATGAAATGTGTGTAACATCTAGAGGGAGTTCACTTCATGTTTAATGACTGCTATCTTTTGGTGTCAAACACCTTGCTTTGGACAGGTGGCTCTGAACTCCATGTGAAGATGAATTTCCATCCCATTCCATTATTGTAGGACTGATTAAACATTGTGAAAGAACTCAAAATAAAGGAAAGAAACAAACAAAAAACCCCCCAAAAAACCATATCGGCTGTTTAGTAGCTATGTTTTGGGGATAGTCTGTAGGTATGGATTATTTCAACTAAATCATATGCAAGGATTTAGGGAGAGAAAAAACTGCAGAGAATTTGGTGTTATTCTGCCCTTAAGTGTTAAAGAAAGATTGGCACAAATGTACAGCTACTACTCAATATCAAAGTCACGACATGCATATGCACTGGGAATGATTCGTTATTTCTCAAATTATTTCACCTATGCACTGGTATCGAATATGTCTCTGCCCCTAGCAGAGGGGCTGGAACTAGATAATTTTCAAGGTCCCTTTCAAGATAAACCAGTCTGTGATTCTAAAATTCTATGATAGCTGAGAAAATTTTTCCTCTAACTACACTGTTAAATGAAAAATTTCTTGCCCAAAATCAAACTGCGTGTTCATTTTGTATCACTGAACTTCACAGGTTATCAAACCCTTGAAAAATACCTTCAAGAAACCACTATACTGTTTTTTAATGTTAAATCACTCCAAATATTATTAACACTTACACAATCAACCACCTCTGAAAATGCATGTCTTCAAATATGTTTTTGAAAGCATACAGACATGTACTAATATTTTTTCAGAAATAGGAATCTGTGAAAGGCACCAAAATTTCCACCCTTTACCAGGTGAAAAGCTGCTTCTGCAATGAAGCTGACAGTAGGGCTCTGATCACTAGCTAGAAAGCAAGCTGTGGAGCAGTGTTTGGAAATTTATTTTCTTCTAACAACTTTGCCTTTGATTGTGCACATCCACTGACACCTTTAAGTGTATTTCTCAGATGCTACAGACAAGCAGAGAATAAATAGACCTGCAATACTTCTTTAAAACAGCATGTATGAATATCAGCATGAAGCAGTGCCATAAACATGCCTCTTGCAACCCTCCCTGCTCCAGATAATTATTCAGAGACAATTCCATATTTATGAGAAACACCATAACTTCTTTCTCCTCTCATTTTACGAGAATCATAGAATGGTTTATGTGGTAAGACATGTTAAGGACTATCAAGTTTCAACCCCTCTGTCATGGGTAGGGTAACTGCCACAAGGTCAGCACTCAGAGCCCCATTCAGCCTGGTCTTGAGAAATTCCAGGGATGCAGAGTCCACAACCTCTCTGGGCAACATTTGCTCTAACAACTCACCTAACTATGAAAGGGACTTTCATCTCTCTTTCAGAAGTACACACACGTTTTCATATTTATTTGCCACATCTTCTCTAGACTACACACTATACTGATGTGGTTTATTTGTATCCATTCAGTATTATGTCACAAAAACCCTATACAAACAGATTTATAGGACAAAATAAAGAAATTATCTGTGCATCGGCTTCTGCTTATAAATGAAACTCACTGTGTAGACAACAGGAGCAATGCCATTCTTAATTAGAGCCTAGGCTTCACCCCACTCTTTCATATGGCACAAGAGCTCTGTTGCCTTGGAGCTTCTTCCTTATGGCACCTGCAGCTCTGAGAGCTTCTTTTCCTTCAACCTAAAGATGTGGGCAGCCCAGTTTTATGTCAGTGAGAAGGACAGCACATCTGCTCCATAAACTGTGCTGCAGGGTGACTGTGGGATGTGGCTGTCCATTTGAGGCAGATCGAGTGCTCCCAGGGGAATTCTTGACGGCCCAAAATGCATATATTATTATACAATTATGGGAAAGAGATGGGTCAGAAATAACCATCAAATTTATTTCCCAATGCAGTTTTAAGCAGATATGTGTGGACTGCTTCCACATTTCTCCATAATTGCTAAAATGAGTTGGTTTTTTTTCTCAAAAAGTAAAATCCAGATGCTTTAAAATGTGGGATTTTATTATGCATGAGAGAGAGAAGCTCTATGCAACTTTTTAAACAATGAATCACAAAATTGGGAATATATAACCAGAGCATTAATAATTGTTTCCTTAGTATTTGCATATTTTCCCCAAAGCAATTTACTATATTTATTTCTTGTAAATTCAAATTTTAAAATGCTCATGAATATTTATTTCTTTTTTTATCTATTGTCACAATTTACTTGAGGTTTTTTTTCTACCAACAGATAAGTTGGCATCTCACTTTAGATTTTAACACCACGTAAAAACAAGTTACAATTCCTAAGCAATATACTATTATATCATAAAAGGAAGAGAAAAATGATGAAATAAATGAGAAAAAAAATCAATAAAATCTGGAAAGTCACGGCATACAAAGATCAAACATTTTAAATGAGTTAAGGGTTAGATTTGTCCATTTGCCTGACACAAATAATGAAATTTGAGAAACTGAAAGAGCTGGCCCAGATGAGAATATGAGATGCTCAACTGGTCTGGTATTGGGAGTTATGGTGAGGTTCTACTAGCTGAGAACTTTGAGAAGGCTAGGAAACAAAAGTAAGCTAAATGAAAGTCCTAAATTCATCTGGAGGGAAAAATTGCATTCAACGGTACTAAAAAACTCCTTCTGCTATATGTGTTCCACATTTGTGCAGCCATTTAATAAAAACATTATTGAAACACTGTGGAAGGACTCCACAACTAATAATAGTTGTTAAAGTGGTATGTATTTATCAACCTCGACATGCGTGGGGAATAATTTCACCAAAGACACGGATGAACAGCAGGGAGCTTGCGTCCTTTATTATTCCCTGAGGTCTTACATATGCATGACATTCCACAGTCTCCCTTCATACATATTCATTCCCTGAGTCCGCCCATCCTCGCTTGGTATGGCAATCAACTCCACCCCCTTCTGGGCATGCTCAGTCCATTGTGGTGGTTTTTTGAGTGGTCTTCAATGATGAAGAAGCAAAGTCTTCCTCTTTCACTTCTTCACCTTTATCTCTCCTGTGTGTGCTTTGGCCCTTTTGGCACAGTTTCAAGGGAACATACTGTCTTAGAGTCGGTGTTCTTTTCTTTAATCTGCACGCTTAGCCCTGTTACTCTGCTGTTTAGGCTAGTTCTTCTTCTGATTATGCCAAAGGCTCTTGATACTTGTAGTGCTTAAAAATATGCAAAAGGGTAACAGACACAGCATTCGATGTTCACTAAATGTCTTCTAAAATGTAATCTCATATATTCTAAAGTACTATTTCTAGTACATTCTAACATACAGTATATGTTTTTAAATCTACTATAAAGGATCAGCCTGGATTTTTCAAATCTATGTCTCAATTATTGCTAAGTTGAAAGGACTTGAAAACAAGAGTGGAGAATTAGAGATCTCTCCAGCTCTTTCCATTTTGGAAGCCAAGAAGAGGGTTCCCATGCTTGCATAGCTCTGAGAGCACCCTCTCACCATGCTCTGCAAGTACCTTCTCTGTCATAGACCAGAGAATGTTCTCCCTGTTCTTAAAGTAATTTCTTATTTGTTGGGAGTCACATGTTGAACTGAAACAAAGATGAAAAAATCTTGGTTCTCTTGCTTCCCCAGTCCTGTTGCAGAACCCCAGATTGCTGTTAACATTGGAGAAGGAAGTAACAACTTATGACAGCTACTGCTAATTAAGGAATTTCCTAAACCTAACCTGAGTGAGCAACCAACATTTCCAGTTCTCCAGGCAACTGAAGAAACCTCTCCTGACATGTGTCTCAACAGTGCTGTCTGGGAGAAATGGAGTTGTGTCGGTTGTCTTTGTTCAGCCTTTTGAATAAAAGGGTTTTCTGGTGTCCTGGGTTGAAGTATATTCTATCACCATCTTCATGAACTGTTGAAACCAGGTGAGGCAGTGCTCCCTGCCTCCTCCACTCTGGCTTATCTTCTGTTAATGGGCCCATCAGCACCTTTGCTACGCAGCTCACAGATAACCCCTTCCTGCACTACCTCCTGTTAATGGGCCCATCAGGCCTTGTCACATGACTCACCATCCCATTGTGAGATGCTCCGCCCAGAGGGAGGAACCAAGCATTCCAGCCTGGATATAAGCTGAGACTCTGAACACCAGAGGGGCCCTTACCCACTGGATTCCCAGAGGACGCGAGCTACCAGACCTTTCTACAGGATCACTGCTTCAGGAAGACCACCTCATCTGGACTGCTTCCGTCACTCTGCTCAGGTTGTATTCTGACTCTGTCAGTGGTCTTTTGTATTATTGCATCTATTTTATTTTACTTTCTTTCCTTTCTTCCTATTAAATTGCATCTCTGACTTGGAGCCTCTCATTTGTTTTGCTTTCAAACCACTACATCTGGTATCTGGAGTTTCTGCAGCTTTTGTAAACTGACATGTGAGCCATGACACACTCACATGTAACAAACACACAGGAACAGAAGTCAGGTATAAGGAGAGGAGATAGAATGATGGCAAAATGGGATTCTACATGATTTTACAGCTTTCTTAAAATTAGTGTGAGATGAAACAGTAATTCTTCAGATGGAAACTGTTCCTTTGACTGACAATAATTTGGAAAGAGTAGATATTCAAGCCCAGCCAGGAGAGGAAAACATAAGAAGCTGCTAGCAAATGATATCTCTCCCTTTTTCATCCCCCTGTATGTGATGATTTTTCTCCATTCTTTCCCTCCTCTTCCCTTGGGAAATAAGATAGTTTTTCCATCACTTCTTACATGTGAAGAGTAACACTGACTTTGGGCTAAGAGGAAAAAAGATATAGGAAAATGGAAAGAATAGAAGGAAACAGGGGTAAGCTTTGGGGTGAAACTCTGACTTCTAGAGTCAATTTTTCCTTATTTCTCACCTTCATCTGTAATTAGCTAAGGTGACTAGCTCAAACATAAACATATACAACACAGAGGTCTATGCTCAGTCAAGTGAATCCTCTCATGGCAAACCTCAGGGCTTAAATGTCAGCAAAACACAAAATCTGAAAAGGAAAAAACACAGCTTACTGACATTTATGTCTTGCTTTTTAAAAATCCTAGCCATCCTTTTCAAATACAAGGAATCGCCTTTTTATTTGCCAGCTCTAACATCTGCACAACAATTCACACCTTGCATAAATCTTGCCTAAGATGTTTGACTGGACAACTCCACTGATAGTTGAGAAGGTTCAGAATGGTTTGTGAACTAAAAATTGGAACAAAATATCCACGTAAGTGGTAGGAGACTGAATGCAGCTTGCAGAAGGATCCTGAGTGATCAGACATCCTCACTTTCAATCTTCACATTTCATATTCAGAAGCCACTGAGTTAAAAAAAAAATAAAAAAGAATATTCTACTCAACTGTAGCCTCAGAACTTAAAGCACCTAGGGGTTTGGTTTTGTTTGTTTTGTTTTTGTGTTTGCTCCAGAGCATATTCAGAGCTCTCAATTAGGTCAAAGAAGAAGGTGGAAGAGCTTAACAATGGCTTGAGCACTAACATTGGCCATGCACATTAGTTAACAATTAACACATTACCTTGCACAATTTTGGCCTGTTCCAATTACCACTCTTCTGGAAAATCCCAAACATGATCAGGGACTAAAGTGAGACAGGTTCTGTTTCCAGTAAGCAATGTGGATAATTGTACTGTGTTTTCCATGTTTTCCCCAAAAGCATCCTAGTTTCCTGTGGACCTCCTGAGCTTTTACATAAGTCACTTATTTATTTCATTTTTTTCTTTTTTTTTAAGTTCAAAAAAGGAAATATACTTTAGCTGATGGTGCAGCTAGGGAAATCTTCAAATATTTCTGAGCTCAAAGTTGTGGATACTGCATTCAAGAGGCAAGAAACGTAGTTTTTAAATCTTATTCCTCTTCATTTAAAAATGACATTCATTTTATTCTTTAAACTCTTCTGGTTTTAGACACTCTTTGTTTAATTTTCACGTTTCAAATAGTTATAGCCAAAGTCTTGTTTTCCAAGCAGTGATATCTGTATCCATCTGCTCAGCTATTTCAAAATTTTAGAAATTTTCATCTCTGCAGCTTTAACTGGTCATCCTGATTAAAAAATAGTCATTTTATGGACTAAATAAACCACTTCCTCTGTGTCATTTTGTTAAACCAACATTATCACCCTTTTCATAAATCAAGTATCCTGATGACACCATTTAGAGGAAATTTTCTTTTGAACTTTTTTAAAATAGGAAATGTATTTTTCCTTTGTCCGACTACAATTGCTAGGCTATAGTTGCCATGCAATGTAGTACTCAGGCACTAAAATAAATAATCAAAACCCTATACTTCCTTATTGATTGTCTGATCACATGGGAGGCACAGAAGGAGGGTCAGAGTTTCAGCATGATCAAAGAGTAAACTGTTGGGCTTGTAGACCAATCAGGCTAAGAAAGTAAATATTTGAGAGCAATAAAAACATCTTTTATTCAGGTGCCAGAAATAATAATAATGAGGTGAATAGGATAAATTGCATGATGATGGTGCATGCTTAGAAATACAGGTAGTTATCTGGTGTATAAAAGCAGTCATATTCACAATGCACGGCACAACATTTAAATGAGATGAAGCTATGTTGTTACCCTGCTCCTGCCTTTAACAGGTGGGAACCCTTAATGACTCCCAGCATACAGAATCATGATATGTATTAGTGAAATCCAGTCACCTTTTGGAAAGGAGGAACCATTTCTCACCAGGACAAGTATATAATGGGCACAGAAAATAGTGCAGACACTATGTGTCATTATAGAAGAAATCTTAAAAACCAGCAGTGTGTTTCTTTTAGTAATAGTACCAGCTTTTTTTTCAAGATCATATTTTTTCACCCTTGCCATGGGCAGGGACACCTTCCACTATCCATGATTGCTCCAAGACCTGTCCAACCTGGTTTTGAACACTTCCAGGGATGGGACAGTCACAGCTTTTCTGGACAACCTCTGCCAGGACCTCACCAGCCTCAGTACTAGGAACTTCCTCCTAATATCAAATTTAAATCTACTCTTTTAGTCTGCATCCCATCAATGTGTCTGTCTTGCACACACTCAGTGCTTTGATGTTCTTCAGATTCTCTCACTTTGCTACTGTTGCAGATAACAATATAAACTGAGATACAGAGGGTAAGCCATATCTTAACTGTTGAATTTTTATTTAGTGGGAAAAAAAAAATTATCCTAAATGCTTGAAATATTTTCTTACTTTTGATGCTGGCTGGAGCCCACAGCTCTATTAAATCAATCAAACTGGGGTTCTGAAAGACCAGGTATCAGGTCCTACACATTGACCACATCTCAGATGTCTTTTCAACCTAAATGATTCTGATTCTATGAATACTCTATGAACACCACACAGGACCTTTCCAGATCTAACATTTAAGAGTTACAAAGAAAAAGGAATGTCAAGGTCCTCTTCAGTCAAGTCTGTTGTTCTGTTTCATGCTCACCTTTAATTTCTATTCAGACTCCCTCCCATTTTATTATAAATATTCTTAATAATATTGTGACTTGCAACACGTCATGACTTCTCTGTGTTTCAGTGAATGTTGATCTCAAAAAACTGTGCTCAAGCAATTTAGGATTTTTCTCACGTGCCATAGATATGTATCTGATTTTTCAGGGCTCCTTTCCAGATGTCAGTAGATTCCTGACAGCATCTAAATATCTAGGAAGACCTTACTATACAGTCCCTCTCAAGAAAACAGAAAAACCAGAGGAGCTGGAAGATACAAGTTCAGGTAAAGACACCAGCATCACAAAGAGTCAGGTGAGACTAAGGAACCATGATCTTCCTTCAACATACAGTGAATATCTTGTGAGCACAAGGACGTTTTGAGGATGTAAACATGGAGAAAACTGCCTCACACAAAGGTCAAACAACAAGGTGAAACACTTCTGTGTCTGTAGTCCTAGATGTCAATTCTTTACACCATCCTTCCCCGAAATTCCTTACTCTGCAGAACACAGTAGAAAATTAAGAATAGCTCGTATAACTTTGAGTGGTGTTGCAGACCATGGAAATTACATTCTTATCCACATCTTTCAATGTTAGGGGTGAGGTCATTTCACATATCTATTTACTTTATTTCCCAAATCCAGTAACTTAGTGTGAAGGGCTTCAAAGCACAAGATAAATGTGTCTGGGCCACAGAACTAATCATGTCAACTGGAAAATAACTGTATCTGCATCATTACCACTTAATGTGTTGGGAAACTCTGAATGCACCTGCAAGATAATAAAGATGTGTCAGTATTATTCATATATTTTAATTGCTTCCATTAGCTTTTTTTTTTTTTTTCCCATTCCTGGGGGCAAAATAGTATCACTTCATTGATTATACAGTGGATACAGGAGAAGTAATAGTACAGAATCAAATATTCTTTTAAACACCCATGGCCATCTTATAGCTATAAGCAAAAGTATAATTTGGCAATAAAACCTATTTACTGTTAAAATTAAAATTGCTTTTAACATTTTTATCACATGCAAACAATTAAAATAATTCCATCAGGTAGCAGCTGTTCTTTTACATTTGTGGAAAAAGAATGAAGAAAAAAAGACTGTAAGAATAATTAAAATCAGGTTACTTCTTGTTCTAAGAAATTCCAGGAAATTTCTTGATATAATGAATAAATATGTTGGTTCTCTCTAAGGAGTGGTTATAACAATAAGGGAGGTAGGGTTAATGTAATGAGAGGGAGTTAAATTTGATGAACCTTATGTGCCCCTTCCAACTCAAGATAGTTTATGTTTCTAGGAAATAATTAACTCAGTTTTGTAATGCATGTGTTTTTATCCTAGGCAAATAAACCTTGTGGTATCACCATGATGGCTTCTGGGATTAAGTTACTAAGTAAAATAACCTCTAGGTCCTCAGTTTTGATGGTGACATGCCACCAAGTGTCTTGTTTGTTGAGTCCAATTCATTCTTTTATTCTGTCTCATGACATAACTAATCTCACAACATACAACTGGCTCCTAAAAATTCCAGCACAGGGCATGGGGTAAAACCAAAGCCCTATTTCCTGACCCTTCCCATCTGCCAGTGGACAAAACAAAACCCCTCCAGGAACAGGATAAATTTCAACTATGTACAACAACCCTGTCACTATAACAAAAACACAAGGCTCATTGTGTTCAAGAAGCCTTTTCCTACTGGACAGGATATCCATGAGCGTTTCACTAACGGCGATAGTAAAATATGAGAAGAATGAGAAGGGTACTGAAAAAAGCACATACTATAACTCTATAATGCTTAGAGAAATAAAAAATTACAAAATCCTAGAATCCTAAAATGGTTTGGGTTGGAAGGAACATGAAACAATATCTAGTTCCAATGCCTTGCTGTGGACAGGGACACCTTCCTCCAGAACAGGTTGCTCAATATCCTGTTCAGCCTGGCATTGAATTGTTTTACCTGGGTTTACTTATTTTACCTCCTACTTGAAAATATGAAAATTAATGAATATGTTTAAAATATTTTTGGAACAAAAGTGACAGTTCAATTCTAGACCTTTCCAGTGCTCCTTGATTTATTTTTTCCGTAAATGCCTAGGAAGAAACCAAATAGATCAACAGCACTGACTAAACCTGAGTTGAGTCCTTATTCCATTCAAACAACTATTTACTAGTTAGAGTTGATACACTGGTTTTCTGTTTTCTTCCACTCAGTGCTTTAGAGAGGTCAGAGTCTGTGTTTACATATCCTAGGGTTCTATTCCCCAGGAAAGGGGTCACAGCCCAAGACTGAATAAAGACTTAGGACAACTCTCAGCACACGGTAGGATTATTAGTGCTGTCCTGGGCACCGCCGGGAGTTGGGCACAATGACCCTTCTGACTCATGGTATCCTGTGATTCTATGGCACAGTCCCTGCACCATAGAATGGTTGCATTCCATTACTGGATCTTAGTTCCATTACTGTCAAAAGTCCCTGGTTGTTATGGGAGCCTCCCCAATTTGTGCATAATGAAGGGAGAAATTGGTGTCCCTGTGTCTGGCGGGAATGGGCTGAAAGAAGTTGAACCTGTTGCTCAAAATTCTCAGGAAAGCTGTGAATGGGCTGGTCTGACTCAAAGCTCTATCAAACCACCAATTTCTTCTGTCCTTAGTCTTCTATCCTTGAAACAGTTCTTTACCTGGTAAACTGGGCAAAAGCAATCTCTTTTAAAGGTTGCAATTTGGTCAGTTTTACTGGTGAAGTGTGTGTTTACGCTAATGTTGAATCAGTGTTGTCTGCTTTTAGTAATTACCTACAGTAAGGGAGACTGAAATTCAGAATCAGTTTGAATCCAAGACTGTGCAAAATAACTGTTTTTCTTTTAGACAAAACCCACCCCAAGTATTACTTGCATTTAATTGTCTACTCATTCTGTCCTACCTACAAACCTGTTAAAACCAGGAAAATTCAAATTTCCTTGTTGTTTCGTTAAGCTGATTGTCTGCACCTGACTCCATTTTCAAATTAATACCTACATATTAGGGTTTTTTTGCTTACACACGGTAGAGATGAAACAGTTTAATTTATGTAAAATAAATGTATGGTCATAAAATGTAATAATCCATTACAAAACAGTTTCATTTTTCATTTTATCGCCATGTTCAAATAATTATCGACCTTTGTTTTCACTAGCCTGAACAAATAGATATCCATAGAAATACTGTATTTCATTTGTATTATGATTACAATAATGAAGAAGGGTAAATCAAGTTCCTTATATTGTGTTTGCATTAAATATTGCATTTGCAGCAGATTAAAAATGAAACCAGAAACCCTATTTTTTATACCTCTATTTTATGAATTACTGTACCTACCAGCATGGAACTTCAGTTGTGGGGACCATATACTACGGCTATTTGATGTTATTTTTGCATGTGGCCAACAGAAAAGTAATGTAATAAATGTGTGCTTCTTTAGACACACTTTGAAAAATGTAGATTTTTTTAAGTACTTCAAACCCAACATTTTCTGATTACAAGCTGTGAAATATGTCTGTGATTGATGAGCATATTAAAATTAGTTTCTTCAGATAGTTTCTGCCTTTGTCTTCTTTGTTCTCTTCATTGTATTAGCAGAGTAATATCCCTCCAACCTCAGGAAACAAAATTTTTGGGGAAGAATATTTACCTCTTTAGTGTAGTATCCTGAGGCTTTTATAGTACTCGAGCTAGATATGTGTAATTGCTTCTATTTCCAAGAGCTTTTGAACTGGATATTTTATAGCAGCCCAATATGAAAAACCAAAGGTTTCTAAGTAAATTAATTTCTTTACCTTTTTTATGAAAATGATGAGCTATAATAAAGAAAAGACACTCTGCATTAGTTATTAGAGAATCCAGATGCAGAAAAGTGATAATATTAACTTTTTTTTTCTTTCTGCTCTGCAAGAAAGTGGTGTCCTACATGCCCTACCTATATTTTAGCCACCTGCTGTGACCATGCATTAAAAATTACAAATATCATTCTAATTGTTCTCAGAATAAACAAAGATTAAACCAAAATTAATTCCACATTTCAAACCAAATATTTACTTATCCCTCTTACTGATTATGTCCAATTACAGACAACTGAAAAAAGGAAGAATATGGTGGTTGCCATTCCAATAATTTAGTCTTTTTTGCTTTAATTCAATAACTGCTTTACAAAATAATTTGAGATTGGGCTAAACCTAAGTATGTAGAAACGTATGCCATTGACTACAAGGGCCCTCTAGGGCTAAGTCTTACTTAAACTGGTAAATCTTGGTGCATTTCACTTTTCAATTTCTGAGGTAATAAAATAAAATATAATATTTAAATGTTTATTCATTATTATTACTGAGATATTTTCTTTTAAACTAATCTTAAATTATAAAGTTGAGCAAGCTCACATGCAAGCTTTAACCTAGCTATCCATTTTTAGTTTCTATTCTGTTAGATGAAAAAGTCCCTTAATTATTTTAGTCTACCCCAACAGAACGGTCTTTTTATTCTTCTGCTCTTCTCCAGTCTTTCCTGATCAGGGATGTACAAACTGCACTGGAGCAGGACCTACCAGTCCTGTGTGCAAAGGCCTGGTGCAAAGGCAGTAATTCTCTTTCATTGGGAAGGTCTCCCTTGGGTTATGGATCAACACTACATAAGATTAACTGTGTGATTAATTTAGAGTAAAAGTCCTCTCTGTCAAAATTAATTTAAAAATAACTAGTGTCCTTAATACTAACACATGTGCACAATGACCATGACAGGGAGAGTTGCAAAGATAAAGCCTACAGTAAAAGAATCGTCATCAGACTGAGGACTACAGTAGGTACTAGGATTGTAAATAGCTCAACAAAAACCATAGAATCATAGTAAATTTGGAATCATTGACAATATTAGGAGGAACTAAAAGGGGAAAAATGTAACATAGATAAGGCAAATTACTGATACAGAAATAATATCATGAAATTAAGATTGAAAAAAATATGTTCCCAGATATAGAAACTCAAGAGAGGAAATATATTAATTCAAAACTGTGCAGTAGGATGTATGCTTTAGCTCAACAGAAAAGATTTTTCTTCTTATACAACTGTAATTGCGTGTACAAATTGCACTGTTCCAGCCCAAATATTTTGATTCCCCCAATCCAATCTGAGATAAAGTTGCTAATTACTGAAATATCTTTCAGTATACACATATGTATTTGTCCTGGGTTGTAGTATAGGATGTGCACAAAGTATTCTATCACCATCTTCAAGATCTGTGGAATCCAGGTGGGGCAGTGTTTTCTATTATATTATGGCTATTATGTCCATTACTTGATAAACTCTTAGGCAATGAACATCATTCAGAATATACACCCAGTTTTGTTTTCTTGTTTTGGTCTAAGATGCTACATCTGGGGCCTCAACAATCTCACCCAGCCCCTGTGGGGAGGGGTAAAGAATGATTTTTTCCAGCTTTTCAGGCATGACACAGCAGTTTTTGAAAATACGGAGTACCCTCTGGATGCCAAGGACAGCATGACGTTGTTGTTAGTCCTGCTTTGTCTGCTCTGCACGGCCCACACCATGCTTAGAATCAAAACACTACATGGTGTGATACAGCATGTTCTGAAGGAAGAGGAAGAGGGAAAAAGAAGCAGAGCAACAGCATCAGTGTCTACACAGAGTGTCACAGAGGAGAAAGGACCAAAGGCAAGGCAACAGTGTCCTCATCTACACGGACTGTCACAGAGGAGAAAGAAGCCAAAAGTGAGGCAACAGTGTCCACATCTATGCAGACTGTCACAGAGGGGAAAGGGACCAAAGGTGCCATCAGCATCTCCACACAAACCATCACCGAACCGGAACAGCCTAAACCAGTAGCAGTTGCCCCCGTTCAGAAGAAGAAATCAAGGACCAAATCAGTCCACACAGTGACTGATGAGGGTGCAGCAGGACCTTCACACCCAGCAGAAGAGACAGAGACAAAAATCATCACTCACTCTCTATGTCTGGGTGAGCTGCGTGACCTGTGAAGGAAATTCAACCACCAGACCAACGAGTCCATCCTGACCTGGCTGCTCCGCATCTGGGACGCTGCAGCCAATGACACCATTCTGGATGGAAGTGAGGCCAGGCAACTGGGATCATTGTCCCGGGATATGGTCATTGACCAGGGGATTGGGAAAACCCAAGAACCTCTCAGCCTCTGGCAGCGACTGCTAACAAGTGTGAAGGATAGATACCTTTGTAAAGAAGACCTCCAAGTGCACCAAGGAAAATAGAACACAATAGAACAAGGTATCCGATGCCTGAGGGAATTGGCTGTGTTGGAGATCATTTTTTCAGAAGACGAGAGATTTCCTAAAAGCCCAGATGGTGTCCAGTGCACATCACGGATGTGGTTGAGATTTGCACGGCTTGGACCAGAGATGTACTCACGTTACCTGGCAACACTGCAATGGAGAGAAAGTGAGGACAGGGTAGGTGTCTTGGCTAATAGACTAAGAATTTACGAGGACACTGTCACTGCTCCAGTTTGTACCTATGTCTCATCTCTGGAAACAAGACTGGCTGAGCAAGTCTGGAGCTTGATTGAAGAAGGCCATCAGAAACTGAAAAAAGAACTTAAAGAAGAAATTTACCATATCTCGCCAGAGCCGATGAGAGTCTCTGCCATTAGGAGCAGGCGTCCCCCAGCCAGAGAGAGAGGATACACACCATGAGGTAACCTGTGGTCTTTTCTTCGGGCACATGGAGAAGACATGAGTAAGTGGGATGGAAAACCCACCTCCTCCTTAGCAGCCTGGGTACGTGAACTGAAAAGAGAAACACCTGCCACAAAGAGCCCATCTAGAATCAATGTTGCTCCAGTCTCTCATGCACAGAACTCCAGACGGTACAGGAATGATGATTTGACTGATCCTCTTGAAGGAACCTCAGAAACATATTAACAAGAAGAAAGCAATGAACGCCATAACCAGGAATAAGGGGGCCCTGCCTCTAGCCATGTAGAGGAAAGAGACAATCGGATCTACTGGACTGTGTGGATCCGATGGCCTGGAGCATCTGATCCACAAAAATATACAGCGTTGGTTGACACTGGGGCCCAATGTACCATGATGCCATCAAGGTATGTAGGAACAGAACCCATTTCTATTTCTGGGGTGACAGGAGGCTCCCAACAACTGACTGTATTAGAGGCTGAAGTGAGTTTAACTGGGAACGGGTGGCAAAAACATTCCATCGCGTCTGGCCCAGAGGCCCCATGCATCCTTGGCATAGACTATTTCAGGAGTGGGTATTTCAAAGACCCAAAGTGTATCGTTGGGCTTTTGGGATAGCGGCAGTGGAGAAAGAAGACACGAGACAGTTGAATACTTTGCCTGGTCTCTCAGATGACCCCTCTGCTGTGGGACTGCTGAGAGTCAAAGAACAACAGGTACCAACTGCCACAGCAATAGCTCACCATTGGCAATACCGGACTGACAGAGACTCTGTGACTCCCATACTTGAGATGATTCGTAAACTGGAGAGCCAAGGGGTGGTCAGTAAGGCTTATTCACCTTTCAACAACCCTATATGGCCCGTGCGTAAATCCAGTGGAGAATGGAGACTGACAGTGGATTACCGTGGCCTGAATGAAGTCACGCCACCACTGAGCGCTGCTGTGCCAGACATGTTAGAGCTTCAGTACGAGCTGGAGTCCAAGGCAGCAAAGTGGTATGCAACCATCAATATTGCCAATGCATTCTTCTCCATTCCTTTGGCAGCAGAGTGCAGGCCTCAGTTTGCTTTCACCTAGAGGGGCGTGCAGTACACCTGAAACTGACTGCCTCAGGGGTGGAAACACAGCCCCACCATCTGCCATGGACTGATCCAGGCTGCACTGGAGAAGGGTGAGGCTCCAGAACACCTGCAATACATTGATGACATTATCGTGTGGGGAAACACAGCAACAGAAGTCTTTGAGAAGGGAGAGAAGATCATTCAGATTCTCCTGAAGGCCGGCTTCGCCATCAAGAAGATCAAAGTCAAGGGATCTGCTTGAGAGATCCAGTTCCTGGGAGTGAAGTGGCAAGATGGATGCCATCAGATTCCCACCGAGGTCATCAATAAGATCACTGCAATGTCTCCACCGACCAACAAGAAGGAAACACAAGCTTTCCTAGGTGCCATAGGCTTCTGGAGGATGCACCTTCCCGAGTATAGCCAAATTGTGAGCCCTCTCTGCCTGGTTACCCGCAAGAAGAACAATTTGCACTGGGGCCCAGAACAGCAACAAGCTTTAGCCCAGATCAAGCAGGAAATCGCTCATGCGGTAGCCCTTGGCCCAGTCAGGACGGGATCAGAGGTGAAGAATGTGCTTTACTCTGCAGCCGGAAGCCATGGTCTGTCATGGAGCCTTTGGCAGAAGGTGCCGGGTGAGACTCGGGGACGACCACTGGGATTCTGGAGCTGAAGCTACAAAGGATCCGAAGCCAACTACACTACCACAGAGAAAGAAATCTTAACCGCCTATGAAGGAGTCCAAGCCGCCTCAGAGGTGATTGTACTGAAGCACAGCTGCTTCTGGCACCTCGACTACCGGTGCTGGGGTGGATGTTCAAGGGAAAGGTTCCTACCACACATCACGCCACCGACACCACGTGGAGCAAATGGATCGCCCTGATCACACAGCGCGCCCGTATTGGAAACCCGAATCGCCCTGGGATTCTGGAAATTTTAACAAACTGGCCTGAAGGTGAGACCTTTGGACTACCCTCTGAAGAAGAGGAGGAGCAAGTGACATAGGCCAAGGAAGCCCCACCATACAACGAGCTACCGGAGAGTGAGAGACGATATGCCCTTTTCACCGATGGTTCCTGACGAATTGTAGGTGCTAACCGGAAATGGAAAGCTGCTGTATGGAGCCCCACACACCGAGTGGCACAAGCTACCGAGGGAGAAGGTGGATCGAGTCAGGTCACAGAGCTTAAAGCTGTCCAGCTGGCTTTGAATATTGCTGAACAAGAGAAGTAGCCAAGGCTCTATCTCTGCACCGACTCATGGATGGTAGCTAATGCTCTGTGGGGATGGCTGGACCGCTGGAAAAAGGCCAACTGGCAGCGCAGAGGGAAACCCATCTGGGCTGCTGAGATTTGGCAGGACATCGCCACCCGAGTAGAAAGGCTGATTGTGAAGGTTCAACACGTGGATGCGCACGTACGCAAGAGTCGAGCTAATGAAGAACATCATAACAACGAACAGGTGGATCGAGCTGCCAAGGTAAAAGTATCACAGGTTGATCCAGACTGGCAGCACAAAGGAGAATTATTCCTAGCTTGTTGGGCTCATGATGCCTCTGGTCATCAAGGGAGAGATGCAACATATCGATGGGCTTGTGACCGAGGGGTGGACATTACTATGGACAGCATCTCCCAGGCTATCCATGACTGTGAGACCTGTGCTGCAATCAAACAGGCCAAGCGAGTGAAGCCTCTGTGGTATGGTGGACAATGGTCAAAGTATAGGTATAGAGAAGCCTGGCAAATTGACTACATCACCCTTCCCCAAACCCCCCAAGGCAAGCGCTACGTGCTCACCATGGTGGAAGCAACCACTGGATGGCTGGAGACCTACCCTGTGCCTCACGCTACTGCCCGGAACACCATCCTGGGCCTGGAAAAGCAGGTCCTGTGGAGACATGGCACCCCTGAGAGAATTGAGTCAGACAACGGGACTCATTTCAAGAATGGCCTCATAAGCACTTGGGCCAGAGAACACAGAATCGAATGGATATACCATATCCCTTATCACGCACCAGTTGCCAGGAAAGTGGAATGCTGCAATGGACTGCTTAAAGCTACCCTTAAGGCACTTGGCAGAGGGACCTTCAAGAATTGGGAAATAAATTTAGCCAAAGCCACCTGGATGGTCAACACTTGAGGATACATCAATCGAGCTGGTCATGCCCAGTCTGAATCCTTACACACAGTGGATGGAGACAAAGTCCCTGTGGTACGCATGAAGGGCATCTTAGGAAAGACTGGATTAATCCCACCTCAGGCAAAGGCAGACCCATCCGTGGGATTGTCTTTGCTCAAAGACCTGGTTACACTTGGTGGGTAATGCAGAAAGATGGGGAAACCTGTTGTGTACCACAGGGAGACCTAATTTTAAGTGAGAACAGTGTGTAAGGTTTCATTCCATAAGTATATATGTATACCTATGTATGTATATGTAAATCTCTGTGAGAATGTATTAATTTGGGTATGATGTAGATGGTAATAGAATAAGGGGTGGATTATGACCTGGGTTGTAGGATAGAATGTGCAAAAAGTATTCTATCACCATCTTCATGAACTGTTGAATCCAGGTGGGGCAGTGTTTTCCCAGATCCCCTCCCTCTGGGCCATTAGCTTCTGTTAATGGCCCATCAAATGCCTTGCCCATGACTCACAGATAACTCCCTCCAGGACCTATCTCTGTTTAATGGGCCATCAAGGACCCCTCGCATGACTCATCATCCCATTGTGAGATGCTCCGCCCAGAGAGAGGAACCAAGCATTCTCACCTGGATATAACCTGGAGTTTGGGACAGTAAAGGGGGCCCTTACCCACTGGATTCCCAGAGGACCAGAGCTACCAGACCTTTCTACAGGATCACTGCTTCAGGAAGACCACCTCATCTGGACTGCTTCCATCACTCTGCTCAGGTTGTATTCTGACCCTGTCAGTGGTCTTTTGTATTATTGCATCTATTTTATTTTACTTTCTTTCCTTTCTTCCTATAAAATTGTATCTCTGACTTGGAGCCTCTCATTTGTTTTGCTTTCAAACCACTACAATATTTCAGTAATTAAACAGGAACAATGTTTACTTTGTGAAGGTACCTGTACTGAAAACCTACAGCAGCAGGTTTTTTTGTAGAGCAAGACATGGAGGACCCACTGTGGAACAGCTTACTACTGAAGGACTGAGTCCTGTGGGAGGGACCCATGCTGGAGCAGGTGAAGAGCGTTATGAAGAACAAATGGCAGAGATAAGGAGGTGGACTGACCACAGCCTCATTCCCCGTCCCACTTTGCCTCTGGTGGGGAGGAGTGAGGAAAGTCAACAGTGAATTTGAGCCTGTGAAGGGGGAGGGTGTGGGGGGAAGGTGTTTTGAGATTTGGGTATATTTATTATTGACCTACTTTGGTCCGGTTATATTCAAATTTCCCTAGCTTGCGTGTGTTTTGCCTGTGACAGTAATTGGTGACTGATGTCACCCAGCTCTTTTCTCAACCCACCATCCCTTCATTCTATTTTCTCTCCCCAGTCCAACTGAGGACAGGAGTGACAAGGCAGCATGGGTGGGCACCTGGCATCTAGCCAGGGTCAGCCCAGCACAAGATATCTTATTAGAGTCCCTATTTAATATCAGTTGTTAGCAATAGCCTTACTCAGGTGCTAGAATTCTGAATACAGCAAAAAAAGAGTTTTTAAAGACTGGAGGCATTATCTATCCCCACAAATACCCTATTTTCATTCAATGAAGTAACCAGATATAAAAGTTAAGATGCACCATTGCTATTTGAAAAGGTTTGTTCAATAGCCTTACCTGCTTCTCTTACCAAAAATCTAAATTATGACTTCAGATTAACAGCCCTTCAGCTCAAGCCTCAAAGTCCCCACAGTCTTCACTCTGGTGATCTTGCTTACAGCTGCTGCCAAACACCTGCTTCATGTTGGCCACTGCAGTTCTTTTTATGCTGATGCCTGACAGAAGGTCAGAAAGTCAAGTCAATATTTTTTCTTGATTCTTTTTCTTTTCAGGAGAGGTTGAACAGCGTTTATGTTTTTGTATTTCTCATTTTATGTATTCAGGGAGGCAAGCAGTACTTCTGATACGTGATACAGGGATCATCTTAAGGAGAAATAGGATTCTGTAACTGATGAATTCCTATTGCTATCTTCTACCTCTTCTGTCTGGTAGTAGATTTTCTATGACAGGGGTTTAATATTATTGAATCAACAGAGCACAGAGGCTTTTTGTTGGTTTGTTGGGATTTTTAAGTGTTTTTTGGGCTTGGACTTCTTTTTTTTTTTTTTTTTTAAGTTACTCGTCTCTCACAGAATTGCTGGAAAGTACCCAGAGAGAATTAAGCTTCTGAGATCATTAAAAAAAAAAAAAAAAAAAAAAAAGAAAAAAAATTTAAAAAAATTTAAAAAAATTAAAAGAATAAGGATTGATTAGAACATTGTAATTAGGTTCAGCATGTCTTTCAAACGCACTAAATTGTCTGTCTCTTTAAACTAGCCCTTTCTCTGCTGTAACTATGGAGAAATATGCCTAGTTCTCTTTATCTTCTTTGTTTTATCATCCTTTGCTGACAGGAATCATAAAATCACTGAGCTGATAGCAGTAGCAGAGTAACACTTGCACATCACTCAAAGTTAATGCTCATATAGTTCATACCACTTTGATGCAATTAATTACATACAATTTTTCTATAGTATTAATTGTAGGTTTTCTGTCAAGAGATGTTCAACTCAGAAAAAAGGAGAAAAAAGTAAAGGAGCTCTTCTGCTGTCCTCTGGAATGAAATTATGTCATCATGTAAAAGAATAAGAGTGCTATCATTCCTGTTAGGACTCTATATTTTGATTTTTCATGTGACCTTTCTTATTCCAAATAAAATGGATCTTTCTGCTACATACAACAGATTTGAGAAATGTAAATTACTTACATTAGTGATGCACAAAGAAAGGCTTGTAAGTTGAGTAAATGAACTCTACAAGGGAAAGACAAAACTTTAACTTATTAGAAAATTATTTAAAGGCCTTGACCTCTTCTGTTCTAACAACAGTTAATGAATGTCTTTTAATACAAGGCTCTTTAGAAGAAGGGTTGCTATATTTTGCTGTCTCTCAGACGATTTCCAAGGATTTCTTAGACTAGTTTCATATTTCTAATTTCACCCTTAGCAACAGGAGTCATGAACTTTTCTTGAGTGATGCTATGCCTTCTTTCTGGTAGAAAAACGTTTATAAGCTGTCATTCATTAAATTAATTCCAGGTATTTTTAGTCTTCTCTTCATCTACTAATTGAGAACCTTACATTTAAATCTCTGCATATATTTGAAGGCTTTTTAAAAGTTGTTAATTCAGAGCTTTGAAACATTGTCAGACCAGATTTGTCTAAAGATGGGTGGTGTTTTGTGGCTACTTAAGAATAACACTTCTAGATGCCAGTATGTTTAAAGATTTCTACACTTTCACACTGCTTTCTTGCTCTCTGGTGGTTTTGGTGGTTTTTTTGGCCCCTTCCCTTCCCTTCCCTTCCCTTCCCTTCCCTTCCCTTCCCTTCCCTTCCCTTCCCTTCCCTTCCCTTCCCTTCCCTTCCCTTCCCTTCCCTTCCCTTCCCTTCCCTTCCCTTCCCTTCCCTTCCCTTCCCTTCCCTTCCCTTCCCTTCCCTTCCCTTCCCTTCCCTTCCCTTCCCTTCCCTTCCCTTCCCTTCCCTTCCCTTCCCTTCCCTTCCCTTCCCTTCCCTTCCCTTCCCTTCTTTTGTAAGCTGTTCACTTCTTTCTTGGTAGATTAACTCTTGGAAGCAAAACAACCCTCTGAGATGTGTTTGCATATTAATATAATTTGAGAAATACTGGTCAGCTAGCTGTCAAGTTTGGTCCAATAGCCATGTTATGTCACATCTATTGTAGGTAGATTAATGCTTCATGCATTATTAAAAACTTAATATTTTGTCATAGGAGAACAAAAATATTTTTTTTCTCCTGACCATATATATATATATATATATGTATATATATGTATATATATATATATATATGTATATGTATATGTATATGTATATGTATATGTATATGTATATGTATATGTATATGTATATGTGTATATGTATATGTATATGTGTATGTGTATGTGTATGTGTATGTGTATGTGTATGTGTATGTGTATGTGTGTATATGTACATGTACATGTATATGTATATGTATATGTATATGTATATATAAATTTTTTTTTTCCTGAATTAACCAATTTCATTGATCGGATTTGAAAGTTTGATATGGGTAAAATGACAGAAGTTAAATTAGAAAAACTGCCAGGAGCCCCTTGAGGAGAGGATGTGTTTCAATGCATTTTAAGATTTAATATTTAAACTGAAAATGTTTTTGTTATTTCTTAACATCTTAATCTATGGAAGATGAGAATAGAAATAACTTTGATGAATGCCTCAAAATTTCCTTCATCTTTCAAGAAGCTAGACTACTTCCAGAATACAAAGATGGACATTGACAGCCATAATAACTGAAACATAACCTTATTTTCATGGTATTGTCCATTGATTCTTTTGTGACTGTGGTTTAATTTGTTACCCCTTTCTTATTTCGTATAAAATACTGTGCAAAGGCTTATAGATATGATACAAGGAATAAAAAAATCTCCTGACGTGTGTATATCATTAAATTAAAATGTGCCACCTTGATATCTGTAAATCATCCGAGCTCTAATGTAAATACAGATCACTCACTTGTGAAAGGTCTGTTGGGTAACCACAGCCATTACTCTTTGTATTCATCAGCCCATAACTTTAAATGCTTTTGATGTCAGATCTTTCAGGATGAGTTGTGAGTTCTGTGGTTGCACCAGTGGAGAAGAAGTTAATAACTTGCTGAATTAGTCAGGGTGTGTTTTAGATATTAAGATCAACCTATAAGCATAGGCTGGTTTATTTCCATCTTTTAAAAAATGACCTACATATGTCTTCCAAAAATAGTTAGATATTGCCTGTTTTCAACCAATTGAAACTGCAGTCTCAATTTTATTTGATTTAAAATAATAGATATTAAGACGTTTTAAAGTCTAAGAGGTGTAAAAGTAAATAGAACTATGTCTTCCTGATTTACACCAAAATTAGGATTAATTAAAAATCCAGGCTCTGAGAAGCATATATCTAGGTTTTGCTGACATCTGTTTATATTTTGTAAAAAAGTCTACTGGTTTAGGCACTTAGGCTTATTTAACTTGCTATGTAACTGAAGAACACAGAGAATAAGGAGTTAGACTGTTTTCAGGAAAAAAAAAAAGAAAATAACTATTTCAATTAGATGTAAATTAAAACCAAAATTACCATGAGGGTGCTTGTATGTTCCAGCAAGGACTCACAGGGGCTGTGGAATTTCTGTCCTTGAAGAAGTCAGAAACTTGACCAAACATAATCCTGAGCAGTCCTTTGTAACAGTTCCCACTTTGGGCAGCAGGTTGGACCAGGTGACCTCTAGAGGCCTTTCCAGCCTGCGAGATTTTGTGATGCTGATACCTTATCTAGCTAAAAATCACAAGTCAAACAAGATTAAAATGAAAAAAAGAGTTTGTCATTTATTGAAGGTTCTCCAGGTACACTTATTGGGGAATGCATGTGCGATATGTGATATGCATGTGTGCTATAGAAACAATTTTATAAATGTAGAAAATTAGTAGAATTGATAAGAATCCCCAATTAGAAACACTGTTGATGAAATAATTCCCTTCTTGGTTCAGCCTCCTACTGAGGCTTTGCCTCTAGTTTCACATTGTTGATATCTAAATATATGGGAAAGTGACATGGCCTTGGTTCACTGAAGAAGGAGGATTAGAATAGGATTCCAGGCATGTGGTTGTCTAAGAAAGTACTGAAGCTAGCTAAAAAACTACATAACTATGCAATAATAGTCTACAGAGCTATGAATATATGAAAAAGAAAAAATCTCTTTTGCATCAGTGCAGTGGGAAGACCATGGCAGGGTCTTCTCAGAGCAGGATTGCTCTAGAATTGTCAAGTTCACTTGTTAACAATGCTTTTTTCTATGAGTCACCTAAGGAAATTATTTTGGCATAAACCTACACGTCCTTGCCTATTTGTTTGGTATCAATTTTGATCTAGCAGAATTCATGTTTACTCCCCACATATGCCTGTGTTTTTCCCTTTGGCTTTCATTTCTGTGATGAGAACACAGACTGACACATATTTGACAGGAACCTATTCAAAAACAAGGAGATATAACTTAAGTTTATAGCCATATTGCAAACGTGATGATGAATCCATTTTGTGTCAAAACCAAAAAAACTACAGCAACTTTAATTACTTCAACGCAGAGCTTCTATTTTAGTGTATCTAAACAGGTTTAAACCTGTGACATTTAATATAAATTTTGTAAGCATCTCCTTTCATTTTTTACTATACAGATAAAAACAGATGCTCTCTAATAGCTCAAGGGATTTCACAGTTATGCCTGACTTAACAAAGGAACTTTCTTATTCTCATTAGTTTATCAGGAGTCTTCCCACAGTATTCAATGAAGTCACAACTAAGGAAAAAAATGCATATATATTGCACCAAAATTGCTTGAGCCCATTGTGTTTCAGAACTGAGAAATCAACGGCATGACAAGCAACAGGAAAAAGAGGAGAAGGAGTGAGGCAGGAAATTGTAGCAGATTACAACACTTTGATAGTCAAATGAATAGGGAAATTACACAGAAGCCTAAGAAATGTATGTTAACTTTTTGACCTTGTTAAGAATAAAATCCAAAGAAAAACACATTTGATACATGGCTATTCCCATGCCTCTTAAACTATCCCAGAAAATATGGAAAAATCTGTGACCAGAAGAAAAGCTTGGGGCATACCTCTCTCTATATCCATGAATCAGTGCCACACCAAGATATTGTAGTTTTGAGTTATGGTCTGTGGTCTCAAATTCATGCATTAAATCTCCTAATTATAATAATTCTAATAAAAATTCATAAGCCATATCTAAAATGCAAAACAGAACTTAAAAGCTCTTAAGTAATGTAGAAATACAGGTTAAATAATGTGGACTCTAGTTATTTTTGATCTGTATTTCTGTGATGGGTTGATCTTGGCTGGAACCATCAAAGACCGAACAAAGCCCCAGACGCATTGCTGATACTTCCACCAGAGAGCTGCATATGACCAAAAGACAGCGTAAAACTCCCCTCACCAGAGGAGGTGCTTGGGCGTTCCCACCTGAACCTGAGCTTATACTAATTGACTTGAGTTTGTATTTTATGAGATTCCCATTCCAACTCTCAATGGATCAAGATGTTTGATCATCACTTTGTCCGAAGGCGACAATCAAGTCGTCTTCTAAATCTATGGGTGGTGATTGCATATATTGCTACTCTTCTTCATTTTTCCTCCTTCTTCCATTCTTTTCCCCTATATCCATTTATTAAGTGATATTTTTATGCTTTCATATTGTGATATTATGACAGTTAATAATAAGCAAAATGGCTAAACACCTGCTTTCCATTCCATTGAAATTTGTTGGCTGAGCATGTAAGCAAATTCTAAAATAAACACTACAGATCTAGATATATTTACAAACATCAGTCGTTCGGTGCCTTTTCTCTCAAATCAGCCTCAAGGGATTAATTAACAAGAACCTGGGTTACCCTTGCCTCCAGGAGCAGGTTGTAACACCAGTCACCCTGATGGGCAGTACTGACTTGGAGCATTCCCCACCTCTCCTCAGGCTGCACAAAGATCACAGAAATGCTCATTAGGACTCAGTCTTGATGAGCAGCACCTTGACTGTGCAGCACCATCCTCCTTGATGGGCTCAGCCTTGGCCAGCAGTGAGTCCATCCCATAGCTGACCAGCACTGGATTCATCAGATATGGGAAAAACTTACTGCAGCTTCTCACAGTAGCCAGTCCTGCTCTCCCCTCACACCAAAACCTTGCCATGGTAACTGAATACAATTTGTCTTTGTAAGGGTTTCATTTTATTTTCCTGTTGTCAGCTCAAATTTAACTGTGTATGTGGCTATTGACAGTGTTAATGCATCTTTTCTTCATCTGAACTTGTACCTATATTTTTACCTTCCTCTATACATTTATTTGATATCAGCAGACCTCATTAAAAATGACAGGATATTAATAGGGCAAGATAGTGTTACATTCCATCACCACCCAGGGAATATATACATTGATTTCAGTTTCCTTGTTTTTTTTCTAGATGCTATAATAATTACAAGGATCATTCACAGAATCCACTGATTTTTAACAGACTGCTCAAAGCTTAGCACGTAATTGTGACTGAGACATAGGCTTTCACTAGGGTATCTAATGGTTCAGCTGAGAGTGAAATATAAGCCAGTTTCTTAGCAGTGTTCTATTTTCTGCCACAACTGGTGAGTATCAGGAATCCAAACACCTTTATAAATTAAATGTACTTTGGCCATATAACACAACCACTCCTGGCTAGTTGGGTACATCTTCATGTTCTTTTGACTCCAGCACAAAGTGATAGTCCCTTTCCATATACTGTACCACTCTCCCCATTAGAATGACCACTGGATTTGTACACACATACACTGGTATTTGTTGCATAGTGAGAATTGATCAGTTACCCAAAAAAACCCAAAAAACAAAACAAAACCAAAAAAACCCAAACAACAAAAAAAACCACCAAAAACAAAACAAAAACAAAACAGAAAAACACCAAAAAACAAAACAAAAACAAAACAAAAAAACCCACCCCCCCAAAAAAAACAAAACAAAAGAAACCACCCAAAAAAATCAACCCCTTAAAAAAAAAACCCTCAAAAAAACCCCCAAAAATTCCCAAACCCAAACTAAACCAAACAAACCAAAAAACCCCAACCCCTCCCCAAAAAACCCAAACCAAACCAAACCAAACCAAAACAAAAACAAACAAACAACCAACCAACAACAATTAATAACAAAAAACCACAAAAAACCCAAACCAAAACAAAAATCCCAGAAAGTTAAATCATTTGTCAGGGCCCTTCGATTTGGAACTCTTGATAGGTCTTAGTCAGAAGGACAACTCAATGAGGAAAGGCACATGCAGTGACACAGGACCGTCCTTGGGGAGTTGTCTCTTTGGCTGGCAACTAAAACCAATCATGCATTTCCTCCACACCTGCCTTTTTGCATGATTTTCTCAAAAAGTTTCATTTTCTGATTAAAACATTCACCTTCTGAGTGGTGGGTTAGTTGACTTTTCTCACTGCTTAAGACCAAATTGGTAGTGTAGAGGTTTAGTAGATGAAAAAAATATTTTAGTTACAGATCTGTGTGAATTTTACGGAATAAAATTTTTCTTGTTAAAAACATTTCTAATGGCCTTATGGAGAGAAGCAATGTGAAACTGGGCATCTATGATGTCATAAACTGAGCTCTTTGCTATAGCAAAGAAAACAAACTGTGAGAGAAATTTCTGGGCTGCGATCTTGTATAGGTGTCTGAAGTGGACAACGCAAGCAGAAAATTTTGCATACTGGGATTTTGCTGGCCCTGCACAGAAAGGAGAGAACAGCTTTGATAATGAAGGTCTGTAAGCTCATCAGCTGCTTCTACAAACCATGATTTTAAACCCAATGTCCTGATTAATGCTACCATGTTATGTTCTAAGAACAGGTTGTTCTTTTCCCTGCTCCATTAAAAAAATTAAATTAAACCGTCTGACCAATCGCACTATAATCATGCCATTAGCACAAGTTGGTCAAAATTCTTGTGGCACTGAAGCTCTGTTGCACCAGGCTGGGGAAAGGAACTTCATGACAGGCCCATAACCAGCCTCAGAGTATGTCTGTAATATAAACAGTTGTTCTTAAACTACTCCTTTTTTGATGATACGGAGAAGTCAAAGGGGTGCCAGGGGCCAAAGTATTTTTCAGGCTCTTCTGCAAAATCTTAACAGAAAGGTAGAAAATAACTCCATTTCATGTTCCAAATAAAGTATCTCCCCAGGTCTGTCACAGGCACAACATTTCCATGTGCTGCTGATGACCATTCTCTGTCTCCAGGAGCATAACCTTCATTTTCTTAAATTTGATGCAGCTCTGCACCCCACACCTTTCACAACCTACTATTATCAGCTTCCTGGCAGAGCTGGCATCCTGCCAGAGACCTGCTCTAATTCCTTGCCTCCTACAAGCTAACAGACATGGGTGTGTTTGAGATTGTTCAAATGGTGCATCTTAAATACATGTCCTGAATTCTAATTTCCTTTTCTGTTGATCATGACAGTCATAATCAACTGGGAATGAAAGAAAAGGTTTTGTGATACTAAGAGTGCTGAAGGAATTTATAAATCTCCAGAGAAAGCCTTCACAAAATATACACACTGTGATTTGTAATAGTTAAATAATGCCCAAAGACAATAACATAAGTGTAGTTAGATCCACGGACTTTGTTGAAATTTGAGAAATCTGTTGGGAAGGAATGGTCTGTATTTGTTTCCAGAATCCTATACTTCTAGAATCCTACACTTGCCCACGTGCTCCCAGACAATGCTGGAAAACCTCTACAGCACAAGTGTGATCCCAGAGATGGGCAGGATCTATGTTGGATATTGAGCTGTAAATGGGGATCTGTTTATGACAAATTACCTCCTTCTGAGTCTCCAGCCTGGAGTCAACTGGAGTACCAGGTTCTAGGATATGATAACAAGCAAGGAGACCAAAGGCAAGTTCAACCAACATTGCATTGACACATCTTACCTGATATTAAAATTATGAAGATCTAACAAGGACACTTTGGGGTGAGAATACAACGTTTTCAAGGATTCTCTCATGCAAAAGGGTCAAGTTTGCATTTCAGTTACTACGCAAGGGCATTCCATCAAATGTGGATAGCGTGCTGTCTTTGGAATTTAAATTCTCCAGCAAAAGAGATTCTACTCACCAAAAATAATTTGATGAAATTTCTTGGCTGAGCATGTAAGTAAGTAGTCACACACAGGTAATAAGATTGTAGAAGGCTTATTTTCCTGGAAAAAAAATCTTCAAGTTATTTCAGAACCCCTACAGGCAAAAGTGGTTTAGTGAACTACCTGAAAATTAAGTTTGGACTGCATGTGGATGGTGTGACTGAAGCCAGTAGCAAAACTCCACTGATTTTTTTAGAGAGTTAGCTTATAGATGTTTCCATAAACACTAGATGATTGATTGCATTTTTGGGGCTCCTAAATATATGTGTAGATTTTGCATGGAAAAGATGTACATAGACAGAAGTATTAGCCAATGCTGTCTCAATTTTTGCAGTTTCTGTCTTTATGTGTTTTTAGCTTTTCAGAAAGTTGTAGATCCTTGATATGCAAACATTGCATTTCCTTTCCCTCGGCTCCCTTCTCTCCAGATGAAGTAGTGAACCTTTTTGACATACAAATTAGCGTATCATAATTATATTTTTGCTAAGTAAATGAGAGCTGATGAGCTACAAGCAGATGTACGTTAGAAGATGCAGAAAATAAACCACCAGCATACTGTTGTTATTTTTGGTTGTGTAAATTGTGGAAATGTGTGTACAGGGGAGAAGCAATAATGACTAATAATTAAGACAATAGTAAAGGATGTTTTTGGGTCCCTGTTTAATAAGTTAATGAAAAGAATTCTTTTCCATCAATATCACGGTGAGGAGAGAGAAATCTTTGAAATCTGCAGAATCTAAATATATAGACCAAAGAAACCACTTAGAATTTATGAATGGTCCCTAATCAAGCTTTTTAATTTCTAAATATTTCAGGAGGTTTTTTGTGTTTGCTATATGCTTTCTAAGTGTAAGATCAACAGGTTTGTGGATTTTCTTGGACTCCAACTTTCACGTAAAAGTATTAGAATTAAGTTTCCTAGTTCTTATTTGCATTGAGGTAGTTTGGAAAAGTCTAACAACTCTTTGGGGTGTGTTAGATGATTTTCAGAGTAATCAGAAATTTCAGTAAAAGTGTAGCAGTGATACAAACTTAAATTGAAATATTTTTAAGAATTTATACCTTACTATGCCTGAAAATGTATGTGTGTGTTTTCAAGATGATGAGAAGTCACCAGTACAGCTGACTTCATTAGTCATGTGGGAGTATATCTACTTTCATAGAATTTTATTCCAAAGTAGTTTATGGAGTTAAACGACAGAAGACCACATATACCATAAATCAAAGGGAGCAGTAGTGTGGAGACATTTTATGGGGAATAAATTAAGACATTCAGTCATAAAGGCTATAACTTATGGAGAGAAAAATTAAGAAACAGTCAATAGGTTTCAAAAAGAAATGAGGAGAAAAAAGAAATCAATGAGGCAGGATGCTCAATGAAGCCTCTTTCAGGGGATGAGTGGTAAGGAGAAGGCTTCTACATCAGCCGAAGTCTGCAGAAGGGTAAAGAAGAGATCCTTGTTAAACAAAGAAAAAAGAAAGGAAAGAAAAATTAAAAGAAATAAAGTCAGACCACTTATATTTCTTGATAATCCTCCTAAAATCTTTTGGCACCAAAGCTTTTTACAGTACTTTCTTCTGGTATCTGTCTAATATGGAAACAATAACCAGCTGTACCCTCAGGTTATTTAGAATTAATCAACATGCCATGACCAGTCTAGATTTTTCAGTACATCTCTGCCAGAGTAATTTATTTTATCAGTTTGAAAAATATCCCTGGAAGCAATAAAATTTTGTATATTTGAGGGAAGCAAAAGAAAAAAGAAATGACAAATTTTCAGCACTGTGATGTTGTGATGCTACCAAAAGAAGGGATTGTCATGGGAGAAATTATGCAACAAAAAATCAGGACAGGCCATTTTTTTCTGAACAGTTCCAGCTTGGTCTAGTCTGAGAATCATGTGGTACTAAGTTTTGTGTTTCATGTCCAGTCTGGAATCTTTCTCTATCAGCACGCCTCATTTACAGAGGACTTGCTCACCAAACAGCTGAGCTGTGTTCCACTGTATATTGTCAGGGGTCTAGGTAAGTTGGTTATTTGAACAACATTTCTTTTAAGGCAAAATTCGCTATTTAGACAAGTTTTCTTTTAAGTATTTTGAAGGGTTGAGCAAATCCTCAATAAAAATGCTGCCTGTTTCATGAAGCAGGTGTCCTGAGAGACTTGGTTTCCATTTCTTTTTGTTGAGCTGCTTTAACCAGCTTGGTTAATTAGACTCTTCCCATCCCCCTTCCCCCCCATGTTTGGTGTTTTTTTTTTTTTTTTTTTTTTTTTTTTTTTAATACTGTCATTCTCTTCCTGAGGCATTCTTTGGAAAAAAAAAATAGGTAATATATTACAGAGGGTCAAATTGGACCTAAAGGATTTTCAGCTCTATTCTACTAGTGCAGGTCTGAAATGTCCATTGACACTATTGTGTATTTATTCTAGTCTGTAATTGTCCATGTCTTCTGAAACATTTCAACCTAATTTACTATTTTTGTCACCACCTTTCGTCAGAAGACAGTGTGCATGACTTTTCTAACATTACTGAATTAACCATTCAAGACCATGTCTGGGTCAGGAAGAATCAAGTAATTGCTTATTAAAAGCTATACATCACACCTAAAAGACACAATGACACTGGCATGGAAATTACTGGTAACTCATTTACAAGAGCATGTTGATTTAATTAGAAAATTAGCTGGTTTTTATTTTTTTAATTATCCTTGTTTCTTAATTAAGTCTTCATGGTGTTTGAGTGCTTATTAAGCCCATTTTAAATGGGTACACTGGCTACATTTTGGTATACATTTAAAATTACCTTCTTTTTTCCATTCTTCCTCTTTCCCTCGCTCATATTTATTACATAAATATTGTATAAAATTCATTCAATTTCTTTCAGAATCTCATCTAAACAAAATGAATATTAAGTGAAGAGATGGATGTCCTCTACAATAAGATATGGAGAAAGAAAATAAAAAGAACTTTGCTAGCAATTGGTTTATGCTATTACCTATTTATCATCCCTTTGCAAAGATGTAGCCTGAGCTCAATTTTCATTGTTGCACTTTCATGAGTGATGCAGATAGTGGCTCGTGAATTGATTTGGTCTTATTTCTTTAGATTTTGACTAAATATTCTTGTTCCTCAAGTAATTTCTTGTTTGAATTAGGGCAATATTTAGCCCAACATCTAATTTTGAGTTTCAGATCAATGCCAAAACCACCAAAGAAACATACTGAACAGATGTGGCTACTTTTGTATGGCAGTGTTGTTATGGTTCTATGAAAAAATAAATCTTGTTCCAAGTTGCATGATTTTGGGTCATTGTCTCAAAATCCATGCTTACCAAGCAAAATTAGCTATTACAGCTAAATATAGGTAGGGTACTAAAGGTATAGGCCCTAAAAATGGTGGTAAGAGGTATTCTGTTTCTGACTTCTGAATTCTAGTAAATTAACATCTGTGTACTGAACTTCTTCAGGCTAAAAGCTATGTAAAGCATATGGTAAGCCCAGATCATTATAAAATTATCTTCCACATTTAGAGTAGCAATCAGGTCAATTTTTTTGTTTATTGGGCCAATAGTGGCTGAAATAAAGTGTTGGTGGTAAATTATGGGTATTACACTGTGATAATGAAGAAGTAAATTATTTTAGAAAACTAATTTAGTATTTTAATAGTGACATAACTGAGATTTATATGAACAATTTTTACACTCTTGACTAGTAACCCTTTTGTTGATGAGTTAATGGCCATCTAGATAAATTAGGCTCTGTCAGCTTTACCCAATGCCTTATAACAACTCACATTGGTCATTAACTGGATGATTGGTAAAGTGGTTTATTATTGCTTTGGAAATATTACCTAAAATGAAGCATAGTATTTTCTGATCCTTTATCATTTTTATTTTGATGGCTTGATTCTTTTAATCAAAAAATGTGATGCACATCGAGAACTCAAAATCTAAGCTGTTAATGTGATTTAAACTGAAACCATCAAAGTTACTTTTCAAATACAGACATTTGCACTTGAAATAGTAGCCCACTTGTGCCCTGTGAAAACATCAGGATCCAAGGAGAGATTAAACCTGTTACAAAGAATTCCACATGCTCTCAGTTGTGAAAAGGATTGGATACAAAATGTTGGATACACTTAATGAGGAAGGGATTCTATGCAACATTTTCTAACTAAGTTTTATGAAACTTTTTTCCTGAGTTTTTGCACAAGTTCAGGTAGTGATTTTTTCTTTAACCATTTCAAAATGTCTTTATCCAAGACACACAATGTACATACAGTGTGACAGTTACTTTCTCAAACTTTTTGATTTTTTAAGGTAATATTTTACTTTAATGGGTGTTCTCACATGCACCCTTTGTTTCAGCCACATTCATGAATCTTTGAATTGTTTGAATTACAGAGAAAAATATACAGTTACTTTCTCAAACTTTTTGATTTTTTAAGGTAATATTTTACTTTAATGAGTGTTCTCACATGCACCCTTTGTTTCAGCCACATTCATGAATCTTTGAATTGTTTGAATTACAGAGAAAAATATACATCTGTAATTAAGAGAGCTGCAGTGTGAATTTTCACAATATTTTAAAAATTTGTCAACAGCCTTTTCTTAATTGTGGCAGTTGTCACTTTCTCTTTCTGTCTATTCTAAAACCAAATACTGTTTTAATCCCTAATTCATAAAAGTCATCTCTGTTTTATTGTTTAACTGTGAATGTTAACAGACACAATCTCTTTTTACAGCTGGATAGAATCAAGTGGAAAGGAGAAGGGGCTATAGGAAGCAACCAGAATTTTAAATTTCCTAAGTTAATAAATTAAAATTATGTGAAAAGCAACAATAACAAGGTATCTACTAAAAATTTGTATGCTTTTCTGTGTGTGATGTGAATATTTCCCTATGAAGCATGATAAAAGAACTTCAAAGATAATATCTGAGTGTGACCAGAGGTAGCTAAGCTCAGTTGTCTTTTCCCAGTCACAAACTTTTCTGTGTCTGATGTCTCTTGAAGAGTTCAATAGAATCATGCTAGAACTTATTAAGTTATGACTGCAGGAATTCTGCCCTCCCTGTGTTACATTAAATAGTGCCCATTACTAATTAAACATTTTTCATATATCGTTTGGGGTGATCTACAGTTCTTTACATGCTTTCCCTAAGGACCTCTAGAGCTCTCATCACCATTCTGTTTGATCACTTCAGACTTTACTACATCCACTCCCAGTACAATTCCCACCAACTGCAACAGAATTTAGGTGGTGGGCTGATACTGCATGCGGAGCACCCATAGCACTGTACCAGCTACTATGAGGAAAATTAACTGTGTCCCAGATGAAACCGGGACAGTTAGGGATTTAATTTTTCCTTTTTCAGGAGTCTGATGGGAGAATAGTGGGTTCCCTTGATTTCTCATCATTCCAGTTTGTGTTCAATCTCTTGAAGAGCCTTCAAGCATGAAGGCACATCTATGAAAGATCAGATCTAGTTTCCAGGGGTATTCTGGTATGAGATTACTTTGTTATCTGCAAAGATACGTGCAGGGAAAATTTGGTTATAAATATCTTGGTGTGAGAAGACATGGACAAATTAAAAACAACAACAACAAAAACCAAAACAAAAAGAAACAAACAAACACCCAAAACCAAACAAAAATGAACCAACACCCAAAACCAAACAAAAACAAACAAACAAAAACCCAAAACCAAAAAAAAAAACAAACAAAAAAAACCCCAACAACTGAGCCTGTGTCATCGTTTAACTCCAGCTGCCACACAGCTGCTTGCTCGTTCTCCCACCCCCATGGGATGAGGAAAGTGAATTAGAAGGACAATAACAGGAAAACAGTTGTGTTAAGATAATATAATATTAATAATGGCTATAAACATTATCCTTTGCTATTATTATGAGTTATTATTATTAAAAGAAAAGAAAAATAGCAAAACAGATAAATAAAACCCAAGAAACACAGTGATGCATATGCAAACAACTGCTAATCGACAACCAATCCTTGCTCAAAGAGTCTCTGAGAAGCACTGCCCCCACCAAATTTCTCCTTAGTTTTATTGCTGAACATGATGTCATATGGTCTGGAAAATCCCTTTGGTCAGTTAGGGTAGCTGTCCTGTTTCTGTCTCCTCCCAGGTCCTGTCCACCCCTGGTCTTCTTGTGGGTGGGGCTGTGTGAGGAGCAGAAAATGCCTTGGTTCTATGTAAGCCCTGGTCAGACAAAACAAGAACGTCCCTGAATCATCCACACTGTTCATTGCACAAATACAAAACACAGCCCCACACCAGCTACCATGAAGAAAATTATTTTTTCCCCTGCCAAAACCAGCACTCCCTGATTGGTACAGTCCAAGACCATTATTTTGTCTGTTAATATCTTCCCTTTGATTCCACAATGAAAATACGAGGAAAAGAACAGGGTTCATGAAAACCCATAGATATGAAAGGGTTAAAATAAGTCATCCAGTCCATTCACATGTGCAGAAAAGTCTGAACAAAATAGGTTGCTCAAGGCCTTGGTCAAATAAATTCTTAATGTTGTCAAGGATGGAGATCTCACAGCCTCTCTGGAGCCCTGTTCCAATATTCTCCTTTATTGCATTAAATATTGGTTTGGACTCCTGGTTGTTCATGGTTTCTTCAAAGACCTTGTTGATCTCCTTTTAATCCACATTTTGAGTCTGACTGTTGGTGTACAGTCTTCTTTTCTCTATTAAAGGCTTCTTAAGTGAGCATCTGTCGTGGTTTGACACTGGCCCAATGCCAGGCACTCACGAAAGTTGCTTGCTCACCCTCTCCTGCCACAGCTGGTCAGTGGAGAGAAGAAAAAAATAACGAAGGGTTCATGAGTTAAGGATTGGGAGAAAAAACTCTAAGGGCAAAACAGGCTCATCTTAAAGGTATAAAGTGAGTTTATTACTAACAGAGTCAGAAGAGGATAGCGAGATATAAAATAAGCCCTTAAAACACCTTTTTTTACCCCAGCCCCTCCCTCCTTCCCACCAACAGCACAGGAAGGAAGCACATGGGGGGTTTTGGGTCAGTTCATCACTGAGATTTTCTTCTGCTGCTCCAGGAGAGGAATCCTTCCCCTGTGAGACAATGGGGCCCCTCCCAAGGGAGATGGCCCACCTTGAACTTCTCCAGCATGAGTCCATTCTCATGAGCAGCAGCCAAACTGCACCTACTTCAAATGTGAGTTCTTCCCATGGGCACACAATCCTCCCAAAACTGCTGTTCCATGGGTCACTCTTCCATGGGGTGCAGTCCGCTGGGGACAGGCTGTTCCTGCCTGGAAGAAAGGGCCTCTCTCTCCAATGGGGCTCCAACAGGATTACAGCCTCCTCCAGAAATCCACCTGCTCCAGCATGGGCACCTCCCCCACAGGCTGCAGGTGGATCTCTGCATCCCCCATGGATCCCCAGGGGCTGCAGGGGCACAGCTGCTTCACCATGGTCATCACCACAGCCTGCAGAGGAATCTCAACTTTGGCACTTGGAGCACCTCCTCCCCCTCCTTCTCCACTGACCTTGGTGTCACCATATTGTTTCCCTCACATGTTCTCACCTCCTCCACCTCTTCTCTAGCTAGCAAAAAAAAAAAAAAAAAAAAAAAAAAAAAAAAAAAAAAAAAGAAGCAGCTGTATATGCCCACTTGGTTTTGATTTTCTTCTTAAATATGTCATCACAGAGGCATTACCAACCTCTCTAATTGGCCTAGCCTTGGCCAGCAGCATGTTCATCTTCAGAGCCATCAACCATTGGCTCCACAAGACATGGTGGAAGCTTCCAGCAGCTTCTCACAGAAGCCACTTCTGTGGCTCCCCCACTACCAAAAACCAGCCTGTGCAAAGCCAACACAGCACCTCAGTTAAAATATGTGAGACCACCACTTATTCCAGCTCAGGGGTAGAGCAACAGGCACTCCTGACAGCTTGCACAGCAGAATTGTCCCACAGGAGCCCTTGGATGAGGCCTCTGATGCCACAGCAGCTGTTGCAGGTGGTGTTGGTATACGTTGAAGAGTACATTCCCAGCTAGAGAAGAGACAATACTTAGCTCCTGAAATAGTGATATTTAAATCATGGAGGAAAGTGGATTCATTTTCCTTAACTCTGTCTGCCTCTACTGGTTTACTTGATATTTTTTCTCCTAAAACAAGCTACACACATAAGCATCATTATTCATCTTTTCCCTTGGTTCAATGTTTAAAGAGGTTATTTTGAATGATTAGTTTAGTCTAGATGGCTTAGTGATACCTACAGATGGTAGAAATAACTTGGTCTCATATGGAATATAGGCAAATCCAGCAGAATGCAGCCCTTGACAGTGAATGGTTATTAATATTTCTGTCCCAGGACAGTTTGCAATGGCAAACACAAATGTCCTATATCTATATAGATCCTATAGTTTTTCAGGTTAATGAAAAAGACACTGAGAAATCAACATGGCTTATTGAGTGGGCTAGGAAATATGTTTATATGTAAGTAGGATTCTTTTTTTTTTCCTTTTTTTTTTTCCTACACTCATTAACTTAGAAAAATTGTATTCAGTAGTAGCTGACCTAAGGAGCACATTTATATTTGCTCAGGCAGCAAAAATGTAGACAAGAAAATGTCTTTTTCAGCAACATAAAGACAGATGAGGCATATGAAGAGAGTCTTTAGAATAATAATTATATAACTAACTTAATTAGTCTCTGCTTCAATCAAAAGACAAGCAAGTTGCTTTATATCCACAAAGGCTAAAATATTAAAAAAATACACAAAGGCTTCTCCAGGATGTTGTGTTATGTTTGCAATCCTTGGAAGAGAAGAGAATCCATCTAACTGGATGGAAAAAAATTGTGGGTATATGTAAAGCAGAATTTTATAAAGCAGTTCAGAAATTGAACAGAAATATATCACCCAACTCCCCAAAATTAAGTGAAACACAATCACCAGGAAAGGCACCATTGTTGCTTCTATTGTAGCAGCATTTGGACTGAAAATTGTCCTATATCCTATATTTAGGACATATAATATGTCCTAAATTATATGTCCTATATTTAGGACATATAATCTGTCCTAAATATGAAGCATTTTCAAAGCCCCAAGTGAATCCTACGTTCAAAAACAGACAGACCAGATAAAGAAGAAGTGTAGTAAATTAGGGAAATGAAGCTTCTCTAAAGTGACACAGGGAATCTATGGGGGCAGTCAACTGAAACTTCAGTCTGTCACTTTGCAATTCATTTTTAAAAAAGGATGTGAACGCAGGACAGATTTAATTTAAATGAGCATACAAAGGTCCTGTGGAATCCTCAGAGAAATACAGGCAAGAATTCACAGCTGGCCACATAAATTGGTTAGTTTCTGTGACTGTTGATTCTCTCACATTAGACTGAAAAGGGGCACAGAAGCCACAGGAGTTTTTTGCATTTCTCTGCATGGTACAGGTTGTCACTGAGATAATTTCAAACTCACTCTGGCTGGCCAAGGCATGCAATATCTAGAGCTGCTTTTGTAAATTCATACAAAAATATTACTACAGGCATTCTGGGACATCGAAAGACTCCCTGAAATATGAAAGGACGGAGAATACAAGTAATCATGCAATTAGCAGTTATGATGGTTTTTTTTTTACTATCACGCCTTAGTGAATCAATCTAAAATTCAGTGGAAATCTGTTAAAGACTTCTTGGCTATCTCTGTTGGAAATATCAGCAGAGGAATTAAAGGTATCTGCTACACTAATGATGCCAAGACAAAAAAAAAAAATGACTCTGGTGTTCCTTTCTCCTGACTCTTCTTTTCGTAAGCTGTTTATAACCCTTCTAAATATTTGGGGAAAAAAAAAGTTTCTTTTTTTCCCTAAATATTTTAACATAGCTATTCTCTGGCTAAGAACAGCTGTGATTTTTTCCCCTGCCAACTCGGTAAGTTCCACCCACGCAGAGCTTAAAGGGTAATGAAATTAAAATTCTGTGGCATTCTCTTCTATTTCTTGCATAATGGAGTGAAAATGGGAGCAGAAAGTAAAAAGATTACATTGGAATTAATCCTAAGTAACGATTAACTCATTAATGAAATTGTGCATTTTTTTAAAAAAATAAGAACTAAAGTAAATTTAAGCAGCATTAGAAAAGATTGTGTGAAAAGAGAATAAATAGCACATTCCTTGACCTGCTTGAGTAATCAATGTATTGCAAAACCAGTCCAGAGAGTTGAAAAAAGAAAGAAAGCCTTTTGCCCATCTCTTTCTCCTGCTCTCTGTCACACAGACTTTCACACAGTAGTAAAGAGTCTAGAAATCTTTGAGGAAGAAAAAGAGTTCTCTCTAAATTTTATTTGGATGGACTGTGTTTTTTCTTCAGCAAATTTGATAGAGGAAAGAATGTAATATGAAACATTAATCTTATTTCTTTCACCTTCCTCCTACCCTTCCAAGGCAAAACATTGAAAATTAACTCTTCAATGAAAGGAAATGCTTAAAACATATCTATAACAGCATGAAAATTCATGCCGAAGTTCCTTCTGTTACATGCAAAGGTAGATATTTTTGGGTTTGTTTTGTTTAGCATTTGGTTTTCTTTTTTTGTTTTTAATTGAGACATATCAACTTTTTAGAAAGATTTGTTACTTTTTTCCTAGCTTTTTTTCATTAAACAGATACATAGTGATCTACCTTTTTTTTTTTTTTTTTTTTTCTTTTAGATTTTGTTACAGGGACTCCCTCTTGGCATGTTGGTGAATATTGAAGGGTAGAAGGTCTCTCCTGTGAATTTTCTCCCTCAGTGTCTTTTGACTTGTGCTAAGACTGTAATCTTCTGCTGTAAGTCTCATCTTGATTTCGGTGGATAAAAAATTCTAAGGTTGCCTGTATTTTCTCTGCAATTCACTTCTTAATCAATTGATTAAAAAAAAAAAATCACTCAATGTTACACTCAATGTATGTGTTCTGGTATATAAACGTGTCCCTGATGTCAATACATTCAGTTACAAAAAAAAATCCCACAGAGCTATATCAAACGTGTTACTTAGATATTATCAGTGAAATCATGTGAATCATTCATCTAGTAGAATTATTTTTTTCACCAGATTTGAAGGTTGAACTTTAAATTTTCAGTTAAGTTTTCGTATTTTCTACATGGAAGAAAAATAAGAAAGTTTTCTTGTTGAATATAACATTTCTTAGTTATTGACAAAGGTTGATGCTTTGAAAGATCAAAATTTTCTTTTTCCTTTTAAATATTTGTTCATAAAAGTTTGGAACTCTTAATTCCATAAAAAAGACACCAAAAAATCTATAACAACAAAGCAAGAAAAAACTCAACCCAAACAAACAAAAAAAACCACATCAAACCCTCCCCCACCAAAAAACTCCTAAGAAACCCAAGAAAGAAATACTGGGAGGGAAAACAACAACAACAACAGCAACAAAAACAAAAAGAAACCAAAAGAAAGAGAAATCTTCCTATGAGATGCAGCTTTAAAATGGTTTTTTGCTTAACTGCAGGCATTCTACAGTGCCAATATCTGCACCATTTCCTATTTCCAATGCACAGAACCCCTCCATGAATAGAATTTCATATGTAATGGAGAAAGGTCAGGTTTTGGTGCATCTTAGTTACTTCTGTCCCTAATTTTATGTGATTGATAAAATGTTAAATGTTTTTTTAATATTAGAATGCAAAAATGTTACTTTGTCTCTGCCTACTTTGCCATTATTAAATTCAGGCTCTATTTAAAGATCATATCTTTTAAGTTGTTGGAAGCACATTATCATCATATGGAAATCATTATTTGCTCTTTTAGATTCAAGCTTTAACTACCCTCTTTCAAGGAGTGTAGTGAGTTCACCTTTTATTTAAATGCAATTAAGAACATGGAAAATTTATTGTTGTCATCACTCAGAATACCTGTGAAAGAAATAGATGTGACTCTGGAAGTTCCAAGATTCAGTGTCTAGTATGAGCCAAATGAGATGCCATTGTTTTCTCACAATTAACTAATACAAAATTTCAAGGTCAATGTGTTAAATGTTGTAGTCTAAAATTGTGAAATGTCTTCATAAATGTTAAGTTAAGTGCCTATTTAGGACTTAATACCTAACAACTAAGAAGATTCTATCTGGAATCTGAATTGGAGAGAGATTTCCATTCCCAAAATCATACATTAGATCAGTTGGACGTTTGTACAATTCTCAAAGGACACCCAGATGAATCCTAAAAAAAGTAGTAAAAAGAAAATTCAATCCAAAATTACTTCAAATGATCTATAAATCTACATGCTGAAATTCTTAAATTAACTAATTTCAAAGCCTTTTATCTTTTCATAGCCATTTTTGTTTTCATTCAACTCTTTGGCAATTAAGTCATGGAAAAACATTCTAAACAAGAAAAACAAAACAAAACAAAGAAACCTCCAAAAAAATCAAAACCAACCAAACAAAAAAAATACAACAACAACAACAACAGCAACAAAAACCACCAAAAAAACCCCCAAAAAACCCCCCAAAAAACAAAAAAAACCAAAGAAACAACAACAAAAAATCAAAGCAAAAAACCCCAAAAACCCACCAAAAAAAAAAAAAAAAAAAAAGGGCACCAAAGCCAAACTTTATTTCCTTTTCATCTAAAAAGCTCATTTTCAGTTTTGATGGTTTTACCAATACCAGCAGAAAAATCCTTATGGGTTTCTTCTAACTTGAGATATTTTATGATAGGAAATCCCCCCAGTACTCAGGATTCAAACAAACAGCTTTTCTGCAGAGGTATCCCCTGTAAGGCACTTAATTCTGGCTGGGTACAGCACAGTTTTGTGAATTTCAGTACCTTTCTAATTTGTTTTAATGTTGCTGTTGGAAAATAGATAATAAAGCTAATTAATAAATAAAGAACTACATTACAAACAGGATTGCACTATGTCTTTACATCCACAACAATGCTTCAAGTGAATGTGGAAACTTATTTAGAAACAGCCTGGGTGGACTGCAACCTTATTGCACTCGTGAGCACTGCAGCACAATAAATCTTTCTTCAATTAACTAAACAGGACTCTTAAACTGCAATGACCTGATTTATTTGGCACAGGAAAATTTAATGTTCTTCAGAGATAATGTACTAATGGGGTCCTCTGTATCAAAGCATCATCAACTATGCATTCTTTGTATTTTTTTTTTATATATCAGCTTGCATGTACTAGGCACAAACAGGAATATAGTGCCAACTTTTCCATTCATTTGCTCCAGTGAAACGTTTGTCATGGGTTTTGTAAAGAGCATATTATTCTATTCCATCTGGGTGGAGCAGAATTGCTTATCTTTGCCCAAAAGGGTCAGTGTCACTTATCAGATGGTGGAGTGCTACTTACCTCTCTTCATTGTTTCACTACTTCCGTGGGAATGTCTTCTGCTAATGGACCATTAAGAGCTCATCAATGACATGACACATTACAGTGCACTATTGTAAGCTGCTCCACACAGGGAAAAGGAGCCAAACCATCTCAACCTAGATAAAAAAGAGTCACAGTCCCACTCGGTATCCAGTTTTTCCATCGAATTCCTGGAGGAAAACCAGACCCATCTCACCATTACTGGACCCTTTTTCTTCAACGGGACCATCTCTACTCCAACAGAACCACATCTGCCACTCCAGGAGGGCTTACTTTGGACTGCTTCCAACACCCTGACCAACAGGGCATCAGGTTGTATTTCTGACTCTGTCAGGGTTTTCTAGGATTTCTTGTTTGTTTGTTTGTCTGTTTATTCTTCTGTACTACAACATCTGTATTTTTATATCCCTAGTAAAGAACTGCTATACCTATTCCCAAAATCTTTGCCTGACAGCCTTTTAATTGCAAATTTATGATAATTTAGAAAAAGAGAGGAGGGGCTTACATTTTAAGGAGACTCCAACCCTCCCTGGCAGATACCTGTCTATCTAAACAAAGACAACGTTTTTACATTCCCTTGTTCATCATTTAGTCATATGAAAAACCGCTATTTGCTGGAAACATGAATAGTTGGGAAAGTAGGTCAAGATCAGACAATAAGCAGTGAGCTTTGGATTCTGTTGACATTTATAGATGGCCTGGTACGTGTGTAGGAGACACCAATACAAGTGTAATTTCTCCATGTGTGTCCTTAGACCATCTGTTTTTTCAACCCATTTCTGCATGTGAGGAGGTAATTAAACATAAGACAGAACACCATACAGCGGTAATTGTCTTAAGCTTTTAGTTGCCAGTGCTATTCAAACAGGAAAATCAAGGAATTTATAACATCAAACATAGGATCACAACATAAGGAATGTCTGCCTCTTTTGGCTATATGAGCATCTACCAAGAACATTGAAGGTGTCAGTGAGTTTTTTTGTGGTTTTCTTTTTTATATATTTTAAACAGCAAATTATTAATTTTATAGAATTTGGCCATAAAACACCAGACTTTGAAGGGATCTTTGGAAGCTGGTTCAAAGTGTTCACTCTCAAGACCCATTAAACCAGATGTTTGTGTAACTACATAAACCTTCTCTGTGCTCTTGCCATCTCTGTAATTGGGAGATTGTGACCTTGGAGACCAATTATAACATTAGTTTTCATCACTGCTCTAGTAACTATACTTTTCAGAAGACAGGACATTTACTTGACTCAATATAGCAAGGTAAAACTGTAAAGAATAATTTCCTGTAATGTACCAATAAGGTGAAGACCACAGTGATTCCCACTTAATGATGAAACATTAATTGACTTGAGCAATATGTGCACAGGAATCTAATTCTTTCTCTAAGATAAAAACATAGGTGTGTTAATTTTATTTTATCTTTATTTTGTTTAATTTCTAAGCAGATAAAAAAAATAGATAACAGTCAGACAGCAACTGTGACAGAGCAGCGTACATGGAGGTGATTCCAGTAGATCATTGAGCAGTTTTGAATTTGTACAAAGCATCTTGGACCTGAATATGTTTCAGCTTCCCAGGTAAGCCTCTATAGGGTAAGAAGCTTTACAACCTGAATTATAATTATCGTATATTTTGCACATATAATTTATTCCCCTTCAAGACACCTAAAAAGCAATGAACTTTTTTCTATTTTCATTGAATTCAGATTTTTGTGTTTTTTCAAGTGAACTGCTCTGAAAATACTGGCTTTTGAACTCTGCCTAATCCATATTGCTGCTTCTGCTGTTTGGTTACCATCTGGACCATTGTTCTGTTTCGAATTTTGCCTCTTGTCATCCATCCGTATTTAGCTTGTGTTCCTGCTCCCTCCTGTTCTGCACTAGTGCAGGTGTGATAATGCTATGGTGTGAAGTTTGAGATTGTACAAGGTCAGTGCTAAAAGCTTTGCAACCTTTTCCTTTCATGTTTAGCAGTCTGTGAACTTCCTCCTGCAGTTCAGCTGGAGAATTTGATTTTTCCATTGAGCTAACAGAAGCTATTGATGGTGTGTGTGCCTTCTATTCCACTGTCTCTTTGAAGAAGAGATTTAAGTTAAATAAAATAACTGGCAATGTTTTGTGCACCATGAATAATTTTGGAGTTTTTTTGTCTCACCTGAAAATAGTAGATAGATGAATGATTGCAGTAGCAGATGTGAATTGTGACGTCAATGCTATTTCTGGCCAACTTAATGGAATAATCTATCAGAGGGAGGGTACAATGACAGGCAAGTGATGTATGAGCAAACAACTCTTGTGATGTCAATCTAACTTCTCTTGGTCTGTACCAGGTAAAGGTTACCGTGTCAATGAATGAGTCACTTCTGTCCTGTTAGACTCACTCAGTCCTAAAGGCTTCTTGAGTAGCATCCATAAACACAGGTAGTCCTAGCTGTCTTCTTAGACCTTGTACTTCATGTTTATGGGAAATTGTGTGACTTTTATCATAATATCTTGAGAGGGACTTATAAACTCAACCTGCAGTTCCTCTAAAATAAGAAGTCTAAGGGTGTCTTGCATGGCATATGCTTTCTGCAGTCAATTGTAATTTTGTAGTTTAAAGGTTGCCTTTAAAGCTAAAATAAATATTTTGGTTTGGGTTTTTTTTAAGTTTTGTGTGAATTTTCAGGAAGCCATGTGTGTCTTTGGCTTGTTTTCCTTAACTAGATGTTGTAGCAAGCAACTTTAACTTTTTTGCCTGTTACTATAGGTTCTTGTATCCCACACACTAACTTTTTATCAACATCTATTTGGACATCTGGTGAAGTAAGAGCTTTCCTATTTTTGGTGTCTAGTTTGCACCTTACACATGCAAATAAAAATAATTCAAGTGGCCACCACTGAACATCACTGCATTAATGCAAGTACTACACTGTTGTATCAATGATTAATTAAAGTTAACACAGAATCAATTTGAAGCAGAGAAGGCCAATGTACAGAAGAAATCTGGGGAAGTCTTTGATGACCTCATGTCTCATTACGTTGGCAGATTTTCACCATTAAGTTATTTAGTTATTTTAATGTGGATATATGTGGTGCCTATTATGGCTTTCTTTAAGCCCTTTAAATTAGCACAGGTATTGACATGCAAGTGATGCCTGTCTGTACCCTGGATTTCCACAGCTAAAATGAAGATGATCCTAAAATTATCCATTTGATTATTGTTTATTAACATAGATACTTGTAGTCCAGTGTTCATTGCATTTGAAGAAGACATTGAAAGGTAAACCAGATAAGATGCCCAAAAAGTTCCCATTTACCTCTTCTGTTTACATGGTAAATCCAAGGTAAACATACTTACATGACAAATGTTTTAGGTAATACAAAGTGAGCCTTGTTTTGTGGATCATTTCCAGTCATTTGTGGTGACTAGCACTGAAACCTGATCAGAGGGACATATCTATCTCCTTATTGACATTCTAAGTTGAATTTTCAGCTCCTGGTCACTCAGCTTCTCTCAGTGAAAAAGGCTGTTTTTTTTACATCAGCTCAGATTTTGTTATCACAGGATTTCCCTCATCTAAGGGGTGTCCTGTCATTTGACGGTCTGAAATGGGAGGATGCATGGCAGGAGTGTGTTCAGTGTGCAAGGAGTGTGACCTCCTTGAATGTCCCCTTCAGCAAACATGTCTCTGCCTGGCACAATGACATGTCATGCAGACTTCATCAGGTACAAATGTCAAATACGCACAGATGCAACCAAACAGAAAAACTGGATTCTGCTGTAACTGACGGCACAACTGTAACAATTTGACATTGTTCTGTTCTGATTTAATGGATCTACTTTTTACTATGTTTGAAATAAGGAAAAAATTATACTGCCAAAAGTAAGCCAGAAAGGAAGAATATTTTCACTTACCACTGGCACTGCTTAACCACTCTGACTGTGGAAAACATTGCAACAAATTAAAACATTCACTTTGTCAATTTATTAATATTTAATGTATGATTCAGAATATATTCAGCCTTAAAACTGGTGGTCAGAACCATATCACAGAACTTGAGGCACTCAGTTGAGCAATGCAAGCTGTTTCTTAATGCCTTTTCTATATCTATGAGGGAAAGAGAAAATAGAGATGGAAACTTGGATAAAGTTAAAAGTTTGTCGTACTTACTGGTCTATTTATCTTGATCATAAAACACAACTGTGATCCATGTTGTGATTTATCATCTAAGCTTCTATATTTTTGGCACATTTCTGCACTAATAGTTTTAATTTTTTTCCTTCAGGCAGAGGCTTTGGCACACAGCAACAGGGTAGAGGTGTCTCTAAAAATCATAATGAGAGAGGAGAGGAGAGGAGAGGAGAGGAGAGGAGAGGAGAGGAGAGGAGAGGAGAGGAGAGGAGAGGAGAGGAGAGGAGAGGAGAGGAGAGGAGAGGAGAGGAGAGGAGAGGAGAGGAGAGGAGAGGAGAGGAGAGGAGAGGAGAGGAGAGGAGAGGAGAGGAGAGGAGAGGAGAGGAGAGGAGAGGAGAGGAGAGGAGAGGAGAGGAGAGGAGAGGAGAGGAGAGGAGAGGAGAGGAGAGGAGAGGAGAGGAGAGGAGAGGAGAGGAGAGGAGAGGAGAGGAGAGGAGAGGAGAGGAGAGGAGAGGAGAGGAGAAGAGAAGAGAAGAGAGGGAAAAAAACGTGGTAGAATGTATCAGTAGTTGCTGTCAAAGCACTTTGAATTCAAAGCTGCTTATTCTTTTGTCTGGTGGCTATAAATAATAAAAAGTCCAGATTCATGCATGAAATATTTCATCTTGATCTTTTCATTCCCCTTTTCTGATTTCACTGCTTGATATTAAATTCTGCAGATGCAAATTATTTTTAAAGTTTCCGGTGTAACCCATTGACTGTATGTGTGCTTGCCTTTAGCACAAAATAATTTCCTGGTCACTCTTTTTTCTATACTGGCCAAGACCTCCTTGGGTGTAATGTGCTTCCTGCTGTACATGACTTCATCTCATTTGTAGGTACTAGTCAAGTGGGAAAATTATACCAGATCACATCCAGAATTTCTGCAACATATAGACAGAGTGCAGAAAATATGTGTATTCAACCAAAAAATTCCAAATCAGGCTGCTATTCCTGATTTAAACATGAGTTTTGTGATGCCATATAGAGTAAAAAAACCTCTTCCGATGTTAAATGTGTTGATTTCTACATCCATATGTGTCAGTTATCCTTAATTAAAACAATATTGTTCATCAAATCAGCCTTTACAGTTTGGATGACCTTGGTCAGACTTCTCTTAGTTTTGAAACAAAACTCTAGGAAAAAAAGCATAGAGGTGTTATGCATGTGCTGTAAACAACACAGTCTCAGATCCTGAAATAAGAGGAAAAACAGAAACATTAAAACTTCTCTGCAATGTTGGAGTGATGGCACATCTTGTATCTCTAAAAATGTCCTTTTGAAATGCTCCATATCCCTAAAAGATGTTCTTTTGTAATGCTTCTCCTCCCAGATGGAAGGTGTGGAAATCACGTCACATTCACCAGACGTCTTCCTGCACAGATCCACCAGAACTGAGGAGCAACATCTTTGGGAGGAAATTCAGAGGTGTTCCCATGCACAGAGCTGATTGACTGGCCTGAAACCACACCTGTAAACAACTTCAGCATTGCAAAGGGAGCAGTTCCATCCAAGTTTTGCTGCATCCACTGAGATCTCTCTGGTATGTACTAAGCCTCAAACATACCAGGAAATTCTTCAGGATGATACCAGTCAACACAAGCCAAAACTCTGCCAAGGAGTGAACTACTTTTTTGAGAATAATATACATAAATACCCACAGATACTGTTTAATGTTCCAGTGTAGATCTCTTCAGTTAAATCTGTACTCATCTGGCAGCAGACAAAACTGCTTTCCCCAGTCATGCCCATACTTTCAGTACTGATTAATATACTAACATATTAAAATCTTATCAGAAGATCATAACCTATTCCCTTGATGTCTCTGATTCATAATGGAAAATTATAATAACCCTAACCCCTTTCTCCAATTATGCAATCTTTGACCAGGGATTTGAGAGTCAGCAGGCAGGAAATTCTTGGCCCTGATGTAGGCCTTTAGATCATATTAATTTGTGTTACATAAATAGAGTTATTTTCCCTTTCCTTAAAATCTTCAGAGTTACGGAGTGTTCTTCTACCCGAAAAACAAGCCTATTATATAAAAATTTATTGATTTCAAAATATCCACTTTTAGAAGAATAGAAAGCCCAGCTGATTAAACTAAATTTTGTTAGTGTATTCAAAATAATTAATTCACTTCTTTACATTTACCTCTGTATTTCTAAAGTTTGAACCATAATATTTTTGAAAGTATTACATTTAAACATATATGGGTTAGCGTTTTTTCTTTTTTTCAAAAGAGAGTGTAAATGTTTAGAATTCAATGAAACACATCTTCCTCAGATCAATAGAGAGTAACAAACCCACATGGAATGCAAATGTTTTTGCTGCACTGACTCATTTGTGAAACCTTCACACACCATAATGAATATTCATGTTAAAAATTAAAAATTCTTTTTGTTCAACTTTTTGGATAGGAAGGGCTCGGCATTTTGGAAAAAAAAAAAAAAAAGAGCATTTATTTCATTTCAATCCTTGTTTTTATTTTTATTCTTCCTCAATTCTTTCAGTGCCACTCCTGTTAGACCTTGTAGTGAGTGGGCATTGGATTCCTTTGGAGTAAATGTCAACATTTCTTTAAAGATGGTGAGACTTTTCTGTTTAAATCTTCCTTCACCGTCTCTATTACCAATTACTAGGCAAGTTTGGAATAGCCACAGTACCTAGTGAAAAGTTGGCTTCAGCATCTTCTTCACTGGTCCATTTTCCTGTCATCTAAGCCACACTGCTTTCAGCAGCACGTTCCAAGTTCTCATGCTTCTGATACTCTGTGAAATGAAAACGAAATTACAATAATTCTTCCATGTTAATAAGAGTCCTAAAAATGACAGGAAATTGCAAGCATCCATGTGAATAATCAGGGAAAAAAAAATTCAAGATGGACCTCTGCATTACATGAGCCGTACAATTATGTTGTTCATTGACTTTAAATGGATTACTGCCATGATGTGGTAAATAGAAACTGCATAAAGTATTTATATTTTATTTAAATGTCAGTTACTTAATTTATTTTCTCATTATACATTAAAGTAATGATCATCCTGTTTATTAGTGTTACATATTTAATGGGGTTGACAATGCTGTGTAACTTGGAACAAATGAATAGAGGTCACTATGTTACCCATTGCGTGAGATGGTATCAGCAGCAGTGACACAGATAGAAAACAGCAGTAAAATCATCATGGAAAAGAGAGGTCAGGATGCTCTAATCTCTTTGAGGAACCATTGTGCTATATCTCTGTTGCCCATTAAAAAAAAAAAAAAAAAAAAAAAAAATGGAACTTAACCATAAGGATTATGACTAATATGTATACACCATGCATCTATATATGTCTTAAAGCCATTTCCAAGGGCATTTTCTACATATATGCAGAATGAAAAAAAAAAAAGTGATCACTAGCAAAATGCAGATGACTCTGTGATGAAATGTGATTGCAGTTTAAACAGAAGACACAAATGTTATGCAGCAGTTTAGGAAAACATAGTGATCTATAATGCAATATCACAAAGAAATGCAGTCAGAAATCTTAAAATCCGAATAAAATTTGAGCTAGGACTGATAAAAATAATGAGATAGGAAGCTAATATACAGGCACAAGTAACCAACCCAAGTCAAAATTAGCTCAGACTTCCATAAAATTCCTTTGTTCAGGCAAATAAGATTTGCACAAGATATTTCAAAAACAGTACTGAATTTTCAAGACCCACAATCTTTTCAGTACTTCTTTCAACTAGTTCAGGATAAAACCTAAAAAAGAGATTAAAAAAACCCAGAAAAACCACACAAAATTTGTGAAGCACTTGCTGAGTTGTCAATGGTCACTGGCACTGCTGTAACAGAGTACCTTCTGTATGCAACAGAGAGCTAAACAAGTCTTAATGAGATGAATAGCTATTTTTATAAAATTAAGAAGGAAAAAAAAAATTGAGATACATACATGGATCTGGTGAATGACCTTGTTTTCCCTGAGCAGTCCAGAGAAGCTACCCACTCATTGCAAGCATTTAAACTGAAAGGGATTTCATAGGTCATTGACTTGAGTTTCTTATTGTTACATGGTATCCCAGTGTTTGCCTTTTTTTTGTACACTCCTTCCAGGGCTGTTTTTAAAATTGACATGTTTTCTGATTAGCTTTGGTTTTTTGCCTCCAGCATTTCAGTCACTCATACAGAGAAGCTACTAACATGGAGAAATAGGAATGAATGAAGACCCAAATGCTGTTGTTTCAATGAGTGTGAAAATTTGGGGTGACACACAAATTTTGATTTTCACTCCAAATTACATTACCCTTAAAAGGATTTCAAGTTCAAGAATGAAAACACAAAGAAATCTATATGCCTGATATCATCTGTTGGTGTCTTGGAAAGCCAGAGAGGGAGGTAAGTTAAAGAGTAATAATTCAGCACAAAGAGAAGGGAGCATGTACCAGATCCCTTCTCACAAATTATGAGCTGAACTCTGCAAATTTTCGCTGGGTCCCTACAAGCTCCCTTCCCAAAGCTTGTGCTCCCCTTTTTCAGTCTCTTAAAATGAGGAGTGATAATCACTGTGCCTGTTGTCTTCCTGCACTCAGTTCCTCGTCACTCATTTCCTCTTGTCTCTACTGTCAGGGAAGAACTCACAAAGAGGGAGAGCCATCAAATTGGGATTTAACAAAATCCTGTCAAATTTGTTTTGAGAGATAAAAATAAATACAACAAAAAATGGGATATTGTAAGAATTTCTTAGCTGAACAACAGAAAAAGAAAAAAAAATTGAATGAATAATAGAAATGCAAAGGTAATTGGCTCCCAATCTGATGATTTGTTTTGTTCCTTCAGCATTGTACAGGTGGAGCATAGCAGTCAGCAATAATAGAAAACCTTGGTATCACACCCCCAAACATCCCTTTGACTCAGACATTGGAAGCAACTTGTGCACCCTACCTTTTTCTCCTCTGAGTATTTATAGCATGTGTGGTAAAAAATGACAAAAACAAAGCGTCCCCTCAGGATAAGAGAGACACTGAGGGACTGGAGCATGTCCAGGGAAGGGAAGGGAGCTGAGGAAGGGGCTGGAGCCCCAGGAGTGGCTGAGGGAGCTGGGAGAGGGGCTCAGCCTGGAGAAAAGGAGGCTCAGGGGGAACCTTGTGGCTCTTCACAACTCCCTGACAGGAGGGGACAGCTGGGGAGGTCGGGGTCTGCTCGCAGCGAACAGGGACAGGAGGAGAGGGAATGGCGATCAGTTGTGCCAAGGGAGGTTAGATTGGATATTAGGGAAAAATTCTTCATTGAAAGGGCGGTCAGTCATTGAAATAAGCTGTCCAGAGAATTGGTGTAATCACCATACCCAAAAGTGTTCAAAAAACCTTACAGATGTAGCACATGGGGACGTGGTTTAGTGTTGGACACAGGGGCATTAGGTCAATGGTTGGACTCAGTGATCTGGAAACTCTTCTCCAGCCTTAATGATTCTAAGATTCTGTGATTCTAAAATGTAAAATGAGACAGTCCCAGACAGAATCCCTGGTTTGCAGCCAGCTGTGCAACTAAAAAATGTACCAGGACTCCAACTAGGGACGTCAGATTTTGGTTGTATCCAAGGCAAGCTAACTAAAGCACAACTGCTTGAAATGGAAAATAAATGGCTTCTAACATCTAACATGCTGCTGTAAATATTTTCTTAGTGGAAAATATCACAGTTGTTGCTGATGTGTCTGACAATATAAGCAGGAATTTGTGTAGTCCTGCCGAGTTTGCTTAGTGTGGATTATGGTGTTCAGAGTGCCATTTCATTTGTACTCCAGGTCTTTTTCAAAGCCATTTAACTGATTAGATTTTCAGTCATGGTCACCCTTAATACAAATTTGATGTGACAAGGTAAAATGGCAAACACATCTTTAAAGGATATTTTGCATTTTCCCCAGCTCAGAGTATTACTGCTTTTTTTTTTTCTTTTTCCTTGAATTTTAAAATAGTTTCACCAGATTAAAAAGTCTTTTTTGTTTCTGTTTTGAGAACAGAGTAATGATCTTTGTTATTAAACCTCAAACTAAGAACCCCAGAACTCCCAAGCATTGCCTTTGGGCTCCTGCAAGGATGTGTCAATTTTTAACAGGGATTCTTCTGGACAAAGCCTATTGTGTAAACACCTGGTGAGTTTTAGATGTCATCTACAGAAGATGAGATGAATCATACTTTAGATTATAAAAGGAGCCTGGGTGGCTGTTCCAGGCTTCAATACCCGGGCTGCTGTCACAGTTTACTCGATTTCACACACACATTTCATTTCACACACCATGGTCTCTGTGCTTCTGCACAGCCAGAGGAGTACAGCCAGCTCATTCTGATTATTTGGGACATGAGTTTCATGGGCTGCTTGAGCTGTATTTGTGGCACAGAATTTATTTATTGTTTGCAAAACAAGGACAATCTCATCCACTTAGACAACAGCTCTCTTCCCATGCATCCAGGTCCCTTGATACTATTTTAATTGTCTACTACAGGTTATGCAGCACAAAAAAAATTAGTACAAGATAGTGGAATGGATATTTTAAATTTTAAATGTTATGGTACTCTCCTGTCAGCTAAAGTAAGCTTTTTTCTGTAGGCACTGATGATTTTATGCATATTCTAATTATAAAATAGATTAAATAAACTAATTACCTGCAGTAATAAAACCATAATCTCTAATGGATTTTACCAGATGTCATCTCTTGATAAGTCTGTTTCTTATACAGCTTGGGACAGACCTTTATCCTAGAAAATTCTCACAGGTATTTTAAATTATCTTTCTTTGTAATTCGGTGTCAAGTAAATTTTGCATAGATGGAGACAAGCTCTTTGAAAATAGTGATAATTTGATAATTTTACAGAAGAAAACTTTTCCCTTTGGTGTTTAGATGTCATTGGACATTTCTAGCTGTCAGTGGTAATGTCCACTGAGGTATTTAATGCACTGGAGTATCACTGCCTTGCAAAACAATCAAGTTTAACAAACAGGATTGAAATACATGTTTTGACTATTTCTGGTTCTGCTTTATGTCCCTTTCAAATTTTAAGGTAATAAAAAAGCCCGTGAAAAAAAATTAAAAAAGGAAAAAGTAACAGCAAGGACAAGAAAGACTATTAAAGAAAAAGATTTTATTTGGTTTAGTTTTAACAGGAACAATGACAGGAGCTAAATAGAACAGTGCTATGCTTTGACACTGGTAATGAGGTGAACAAATTATATCATGTCCCCCTAATTCCAAGAATGTTGAATGGTTAACTACAGCAGTGATAAAATAAGCACATTTTTCAAATGCAGAGAAAGGCTTACTATGCACTGTCATTAGCAAGCAGGAACTTGGCATCCCCTCTCAGCCAGCACATTCTTGTCAGATATTATGAATGGCTGTTTGCAAGTACCTGCTGTAAACACCCCAGGACAAATTAACTCTTAATTGGTTTTCATTTACATTCTAATATGAGAAATAACAAAAGCCCACAATTTTTACCTGACTAGCTAGCATGAGTCTTCTTTTCAATTTTGGTATTCTGAAACCAATGTTACTACCCTAAAAGACAACATTTTCTTTCTCTGTAGTTTCCCTTTGATGCAAAATAATCTCCGTCCTTCTCATAGACTATACAAGTATGACCAGAAAAGAAAGCATTTGCTTTGGAAAATGGTCTGTTTCAGTTAGTCCTCTCTTTGCTTGCACTGCAAAGGATCCAAAGCTGCTGGGTATGATTTTAGGAAACAGAAGATGCATTCAATGTGCCAAGCATAACCAAATTCTGTCTGGTTGTTTGTCTGGCCTTTTTCAGGAGCTTGCAATGCTGAAAATGTGCTACACACTCACATTTGCGCACCCCTGTGAAAGACTGTCTCACTTAAATTTTCACAGGCTTAAGAGTCAGGACAGCTACGCATGGCTTAGCACAGACAGTTCATCCCACTGCCAGATGTCATCCGCTTGATGCTGGCCAGGTGTCTCTTCAATGTCACCTGAAACCTCCTCTTTTCACATTTCACAGGCTGTGGCTCACAGTCTGGCTTGCAGCACACAGGAGGAAGCTGGCTGTTGCAGACTGACTCCCATGAAATCGCCTGCCTGGTCTTAAAAGAGGTGACTGAAGGTTTTGTGGTCTCAACACTCTGCTGAATTTCACTGAATGGGCTGGACAAGCTCCTTGCAAGGGATGTGGTCTTCTTCCTTTGGGACAAGATGATTCTAAGCTCTTCAGAATCATGCTGAAAAAAGAGAGACTCTTTTCTCCTGGTGTTGGGACTTTCTCCCAGTGTGAGAAACCCATAGGGGGTAGTGATTTTGGAGAGGTGGGGCAAAGAGAAAGCAGCTCTGGTTGCTGGGTCACAATGATCTGCAGCTCTCTCCAGGTCTTCAGGGTAAATCATTTGGTCTGTAAAGCACAGGGTTTCTCTTCTGTCCAGACTTTCTCCTTTGCACATTGTTTCTTTCCTGATGTAGGATTCAGATTTGCTTCTAGTTGTTCTGCGCTTCTGAACAATTTCATCAGAGACTCCTCTCTCAGGATAACTCTCTGTGCTGTCTTCCTCTGGCTCCTGCTGGAAGAAAATGTGCTCTATGTCCAGAGAAGGAATGAAAAATTTAGGGATGCGATCAGGAGTCATGACAATATTGAAGATTTCCTTGTTTTTCTGAGCAACCATTTCTTCAGGAGGTGGCTTACTGATTTTAAGACTCGTCCAAGTTATCAAGTTTTCTATAACACTTTTCAGGGACTGCTGGGGTGTAGCACGAGGCACCATTGTTTCAGCCAGCAGTGCTTTCTTAAAACACTCAGTGCTGCCTGCTGACTGAATTCTCACAGCACTGATTGCAGATGGGGGACTCATTCTGCTTATAAAACAAAGCAAATGACGTTATCTGATAGGTAGATGTCATTGGCATGGTAACCAAAGATAAGAAGGCTTTTACACTCCTACTTCTATGCTTAAAGTCTGATTCATGCTGCACCCTTGCATTGAACAAGTTTAAAATTTTGATTTAATTATTTTTAAGTGCCACATTAGGTGCTAGTGCCTGTTTCAGGAAAATAATGGCTGCAAACATACCTGTAACTTTTGGGCTGTTTGGAATATATTCTTTGTGCTCTTAAATGAAACATAATTAGGCTTTTTTTTTTTTTTTTTTTTTTTTTTTTTTTTTTTTTTTTTTGTGTGCCTGATGGTGTAAAATCCATAGTTCTCTTAAGTTCTTTAGTTTAGTTTTCAGCAAATCTTGTTGAGTGTGTTTTGCATTACAAGTTGTGAGTGGAAAGCACAGAAAATAAGTTATCAAGCAATTATTGGACTAGTGCACATATATGACTCCCAAGGGGAATTATTTCCTCCCAAGGAGAAAAACTGGACACTTCTTCAGAGAATACTCATATTGGATATCTGTGGTTAAAGGAATGGGCATATCCTCGGGGACACATGGCAGCCTGCAATTGATATGTGAATTTCTGCTGATCCTTGATTTACTTCTTAGGCTTCTGTTGAGAGCTCCCTCCCAGCAGACTGATCTGCTGTCACTTGGTGCAGCTCACAGTCAAGAAAAGAGGACAGTTCTAGCCAACATGTGGATGATTTCTCATGAGTATCAGACCATAAAGTCCTTTATCCAGCTGTGCTGTAATACCCATTCTCACGTGCTGCTCAAGTCCCTTCCTACTTTGGTCACAATTTCTCCTAATCTTATATGGATGATTCCAGGAATAAAGACATGGATGAACATTTCATCTCTGTAGCAAGTCTGGGTTTGTTTAATGCTTGGCAACTTATGAAGGTATGTTAGGGTTGGTGACATTGAAGGTGCCTGTGCTACTGGATACTTTGAAAGCATAAATCTTATCTGTGTCAGAGTGTGAAGCCCACAGTCTGCTTCTGAATTTAATTTTATTTTAGCTTTGCACCCTACTATTTTTTCTGTTAATGTTTCCACTGCTCACATCTCCCTTTGCCTGCATTTTAAAGAAAGAAGTTCAGTTAGTTCAGCCACAGATGTAATTTATTCAAGAATCATGGAATCAAAGAATAGTTTATGATGGAAGAAATCTTCAAGACCATCTAGTTCCAAGCCCTGTGCCATGGGCAGGGACATCTTCCTTTAGGAGGTTTTGACTCCATAGAATCATTTGACTTATCTGCATTTAGTTCTCCATTCATTTCCTTCTGTCTTTGGCTACAGAATTTGGATGCTATTTGGTACATGTCAGCATTTCAGAACAGCATATTTAATCCTTGCTTTACTGAAGATGAAAAATGACAGTGGAAAATTATCATTGTTATTTTTGGCAGATACGGACTAAGTACCATACCCTTTTCAATGAAGTAGCTCTTGCCTAGGGAAGACAAATCTCTACACACAGAAATTGTTCTATAGGAAAAAAATAATTGCAGAAAAACCCCAATTCAAGCATTTCTGGTTTAGATTGGATTTTGTATAAACTGGAAAAGTCAAAAAATACTCAGTTAACGAAGAAGAAATAATAATAGCAATGTGCATTGAAATTACCCATAAAATGGAGCACTTTTGGTTTTCTTCTGATTCTTAGCAGAAGAGTCAAAATGAGGGAAAGATCATTAATTGTTGGAAATCCCCTGAGGCACTGATATTTGAAAAACACTTAGTGACTTATATAGCACAATTACTTCTTTGGCTGGAAAATCTTCTAAAATTGCCCATTTCTCCTGATTGAGCCACACATTAGAGCCAGGGAAGATTCACGAATTTAAAAGACCCTTGAGAGTTCTGCAGTTTGAAGATAGTTTGATATACACCAGAATTGAATACAGAATTTACATCCCCATTATTTTAACCCTATTTGATCCATGATAAGCTTAATATTTATTTACAAAACTAGTGAAAATGAGCACATAGAGATGTTATTTTAATCAAAAAAAGAAATGTCCATAACTAAATTTGTTTGAGGGACAAATAAAAATCTTGATTCTTCCACTATTTTTTAACCACAGTCATGCAGTCTGGCACCAAAAGCCAGTACCTCTGAATAATAATTCTTATATTCACTAGGAAATGTTTTCTATGGTTATATAGATTAAAAACTTTAAGAACAGTGGACTGCCTACTCCCGTAAGGCTGAAACAACTCTTCATCCAAGCCATTTCAAAGACAACAAAGCCAAAAACCGTTTGGAAAACTTGAAACAGAATTGCCTGTACATTATGAGGCAGAGCAAGGATTAGAGATTATGTCCCTTAGTTCAACATTTGTACATAGAAACAAAGACACCCAGGTATGTTTTGAGTTTTTTGTCACATTTTAAGTGCATTGAAGTTAAACTTTGATATCTCAAACATGTATAAAGTATAAATAAAAAAGTACGCATCTTCAAACCTAATACATACAATTGTGTCATACATCTCATGTAAACCTGTACACATATACCCATATATACACACGTATGTCTCTGTATGTGTATTTGTACATATGTCTGAGCCTGATCTTGATATGTATATAAGTGTATATAAGCTTCATACATATATATATATTTATTTAGGTGCATGTATATGTAATCTGGTGTCTTTGTCATGACAATAAGCCAAATACCCACTCCAGAGTAATTTCTGAAATCATAAAACAATGGAAGATAAATTCCAAGTCCGTTTATTTTTGCACTGACAAAAACACGTTTTATGGCATTACAGTACAAAATAAGTTTGATTTTATCTTCATCACTTCACACAGTAGTATAGTTTAGTATTTATTTTTAATTCTGTTACTTCTCTTGATCTGTGACAAATGTTCAAATGCCCTCATTTTGTTACTGGCAAATTATAGTTTTAATCACAATCAACTGCAATAAGTACAATGTTACAACACCTGTACTAAGGTTTAGATCAAGACCTACTACACAAAATGAACAGTATGAAATAAGATAAATTGCAGAATCCTGGGGGAAAATATAAGGTATAAATATCTTAAATACTCTTTTATTATAAACTCCAAGTAGAACATATTCCTTCCCTCATATCCACTATAATCTCACTAAAGTCATCTTTTTTCTCTCCCAGTGGAATCAGCACGTTTCCAATGATTCCTTCATCCAGGCTCCAAAACAAAAATACATTTTTGAGTGTCTTATACAATATTTTCATTAAATAGTTCAACTACTAAGAAATAATTTTGCAGACTTCCTCTGTAATAAGAGTTTCACCTCTGGAAATTGGACACAACTAGAAAACCTCTTAATGTTTTCTGTGGAGATTGCATATTTCTGGTGTCTGTGAATACACAAATGCTTAGCACTTATGCTGAGCTTTCATCTTTGGCATGCAGTGAGAACATAAACTAATTAATCTTCACAACCACCTGAGGGATAAGTAAGCACTATCCCTGTGATGTTTCCTATGCACACAATAAGGAGAGAAGAATGGAAATTGCTTGTGTTGATGTTCAAAAAGAAAAAAATTAGTTGTAGAGATGAAGAACAGAATTCTGCACTTTTCTAGGGTGCAGAGTTACCTGTTTTAAAGGATCTACTCACTTTGTTGCTTTGGCCTTTTATTTGGTTTTGGCCCATCACTGCACTTTGTTCCCGTGCACACCTTCAAGACGAGCCCTGCAATTTAGGTATGTGGTTTTATTTTTTAATTAAATGCAGCAGGAAAAAAGACTGTTCAGCAGACCTTGGCAGTGGATTTTATCTGGGTACCAGATGCTAGAGCTGTGAACATCTCAGATGATGTTTCTCTTGTTTTAGTATTAAAGCTTATGTTCTGTTAGACACTACCTCCATTTTTCAGAACTTTCCTGGAGCTGAAATGCTTTCAGTTGCCTACAGGTTTTTTTCCACTAAATCATGGTTATAAACAAAAGCCAGCCTTAGTGTCCAGTCTTGTTTGCTTTGAGATTAAGTGTAGCCCTATTTATTGACAGCTCTTTTGCTACCTCTCCAGACTTCAGCTCTTCATCTTCAGATAATGACACCTCCTGGTAATTGCATATTTTTGACAATTTGAGGCTAAAGTATGTCCCTGTCTTGTTATTTGGGAATTTGGCACTGCTACCACCTTTAAAGTAAATTACCTTACCTTACCAACCACAGAGAACCATATACAAATAAAGCATCTCAATTTGGAAGAGATCCATAGGAATCATTGGCTCCAACTCCCTTAAATGCTCCTTAAATGCTTTCCTTGAGATACTACATGGTTGACATAGTCTGTATGGTTATGCTAACCAAGAGTAGGAAAGAAGTATATTCCTGCTTACTCAATCTATTTGTGATGTAAAAGTCAGTTGACAAGACAATTCCCAGCCTGAGTGGCATGGTCCAGCAGAAAAGTAACTGGAGATGAGTCAGAACCCTTAGCAAAAATTTCCAAGCTGTGTGCAACAACAGCATACATCTCAGCTGCCTACAGAGACAGACCTTCATCCAAGCTGAGGTCACTGGTTGTTGTAAATGTTACATAAGGACTTAAATACTACAGAAAAAGAGCTCAAAACTTTTTAAAAAAAGTTTAATTATACAATTTTAACCAAAGGCTCTCTGTTCCACCACTCTCACAGAACTAGCCCTTGTTTCCTGACAGAAGTGGCTATAGCAAAAAAACCCACTACTATACTCCATAGTGTGTGCATATCCAGTGAAGCAATCTAACTGGTAGCAATTTTTCACATCCAAGTCATGTACTTGAAATTGAGATTATCCAAAGTATCAAAGAAATGTAATCTGAGAAAATTAGTTCCCTTTGTTTTCTAAGAGACAAATGTGAAAATTAGAGGGAAAAAAATCATAAATTACTTTCAAGGTTGAACTCCAGATCCTTATGATCACAAGCATTGATTCACAGCTTGTTTTTTTTACTACAGTAAACATCAGCAGTCAGCCACTTTTTACAGTACACTTTTAGGCTCATTGATGGACAGAGGACAATTCTAACAATAGGAGTAAATAACTATTCAACCAAACACTCAGATTTGGTGCTAGAGAAACTGTTTTCTCCTGTAGCTAAGTTTAACAGCACACCTCAGCTCAAGCAGTGAAGCCGAAAGCTGTGCAAAGGTGCTATTTCAACAGCCTTTGCTTTGTTGCTCCCAGTCATTTTCAGTCATTTCCAACTGTATATTTAATAACAAAGACACAGTAACAGTATCTTTCCTAAATTATTAATTTCAGCCCTGCAAAATATCTCTCAAAATTTCACTGCTTATGTTTTGTGGTGTGAATAATTCAGAGATGCTGGAGAAGCAAAGCTTGCCAATTTAGCTCTTATCTTTTGTTTCCTCAACAATATTACACTTCCCAGTCCTGTTCTGATAGCTCACATGATCCAAATCTCAGCTTTCTCACGTTCTTACCAATAGAAGTAGGTTACACTTGACAGAGAGGAATTCTTGTGTTCACTTATGCCCTTTTGGATTCAGAATCCAGAATGTTCCCCTATTTCCAAATACCTTGGAAAATAAATAAATACTACCCTCTGGTGTTTTCCATTTGTAAATATTGTTAGGGTATCCACCATTATGTTTCTTTGACTTTCTTTCTAAGTGTTAAAAGGATTCACCTACTCCTGAGCATCACTGATTTTTATTCAATCTTGAAATAGTTAGAAGAGCGAGGACATAAAAGAGAAACATTAACTGCAGCCTACTGAATGCTAAACATCTCAAATTCACACAAAAAAACCCGACCCCTACTAAATGCAATCATATTTCTAAACTGCTTTTAAATGTCGTGTATAAATAATATATTTATTCTCCAGTAATAATATATTAATTCTGCCATATTTTACATATGCCACTGGTCACAGATATTGAAGGAATATGTTACATGCTCATATTCTCTGGTTTGTCATGTGTAGCTTCTATTGGAGCCTAATGCACTATTAAAAAAGGAAAATCTCAGCTCCCTTAGCACCACCCTGTATAAATATTCCATGAACCACTGAAAACAGTCCTTTAAAGAGTGGTTAACTAAGGACTGGGTGATCAAACCTTTGTCTCAAATCACACCCTTGTAAACAGTAAAGAGAAAGAGTGGGGTTTGCACACACATGCATGTACTGGAGTGTAACATGTTTTGTGTAACATTAAGGTTTTTGTTTTTATTTTAATGTGAAACATGTAGTAGCACCTCTGTGCAGAGAGCACTGAACTCATCAGCTGATAAAATCCAGAGGGAGCTGCTGACATGCCTCTTCCAAACATCAGCAATGCGTACCTGATTTAAAGAACATCTTTCCAAAGGTATATGAAGTCTCACTCTAAAGACTTTAAGTGGAAACATCTGCATTCTTCTGTAAACAGTTTGTTCTACTTTTGTTTGCCATCATGAAGAGGATTCTTTTTCCTTTTCGATTGATGCAATTTTACCCTTCCAGCTTTTGAACTTCCCTTTAGTGAACATAAGCATCAAGAATTTTTTCCTCCTGATAATCTCTTGTCATTGTAGATATTTAACAGAATTAACATATTTAACACAATTTTCATGTGACTTTGATTTTTGATCATCACACTGAGCAAACAGAGGGAGACAAATGAAATGAGGAATGCAAAATAAAGCTAATTAGAGCAGAGTCTTTCGTGCTTTAGGTAGAATTTTGTCAATATGTCAAAATTTCATCATGTCTTTTTCCCAGTAGGAAATCTGGACTTTATATTCCACTGATGTGAAGTTACCATTTTTTTGTCTTGTAAAATACAAAATCTGAACTTTATTTAAATCATCTCAAAGATGAAAAATCAAAAATTCAGGCAGATTCCTTAAAAAGTCTTGAGATTAATTTGGAAAACAATGAGAAAACTTCAATTACCTTTCTTGCATTTGCTTAGCTTTCAGTTTCCAGATCCTCCGTGTCCATCTCTTGACTGTTTCCTGGCTTTGCCATGGTATTCTATTTGAAAATTCAATTGAAAATAGTGGTATTCTGAATCTTGATTCTCATGTTATTTTAAAGAAATACATAGAATATTGTAAGATACAAGAAAGCTACATAAGGACATTTTCCAAGCTTTCTCATCAAGGATTCATAATGACTTCAAACTAAAAAATAAAAAAGAGAAATGGAATAAAAACACATAACTTCCTTTCTCCAAATTAGATTATTTCTCCAACTTCTAATTCTAAAATTTTACCTGCCTTAAACCATATTTAAAATTAGATTAGACACATGCACAGATATGCAGTTTTCTCACACATTGCTTACATGCACAAAGACTTTTTCATATGGTATGGCTGAAGTATGAAATCATTTGCAGCACTATCACAACTGGGTATAAGCACCAAAGATAGTCAGGGGGAGTCATCAATTTTCCTCTCTCTTGATGTGTCTTGGTGACAGTTTTAGGCTGCTAAATATATTTTAGGTAGATAAGACGGATGACACTCCATGGGACTGCCCAAAAGGCAGCATGTTAGAAGGAGTGGCAGAGAAAGGCCTGGCTTCCCTAGCATTTCTCCTCTCATCCTGTCAGCTCACATCCACACCAGTGAAATCTATCTGGTAAACCCCTTGCTGTGGAGCTGGATGCTTAATTACGTTTCATATATCATCACCTAGGGAGAATACAGATTTTGACAAGATGAAGAAAAAAGATCTCTGGAGAAGTAAATTCAGATACAACCTTTCAGCTACAACTTTTCAGTCAATCTCATTTCAGTAGTTTTCTCCCTCAGCTGTGCATCTGGTGTGATGCCTCTATTTCATACTCCCCATGCTGTCCCAGTAATTCTTGGAGTCATGGAGAACATTCCCAGTGAATTTCATCAATGGGACTCTGCTGATATCCGTGGGGCTGTGGCACCCTACATCTGAGGGGGATTTGTTTCAATGTAAGATGACCAGCACACTGCAAATGGCAAATTCATCTGGTGCCTTCAATCTCCTTTTAAATTTATCTATAATACCTGGTTGTTCATTTGATGTCATACAACATTAACTGTATTTTGAAGGCTTCAGCAGTGCACAAAAGGAAGGGAATTTCCACTCTGAAATTTTTTGCTGCCTTTGTGTTTTGCCCTTGCAGGAAAAAATATTTAAGGCATATTTCCAAACACAGTATAAGAAATTCCAAACCTTGAAGCTGATAGTTCTGTGACAAAATTCACAAGAGGTGTGGTAACTGTAGTCATTAATATTTTTCTCATTCATTGAGTTATTTGAAAATGAAACTGTTTCCTCCTAGTTTTGCTACAAGAATACAGAAGAACAAGGTAGTTTAATTCCTTTTCAAAGTAGGAGGACCAAATTCTGCATGAAGTGTCTAGAAACAAAAATCCTGGAATGTATTCACAGAGGGATTTTGGGCATGACAGTGACCTTAGTTCAGGATGTTCAGGTGATTTAGAAGCATGAGGACTGACTTTTTCACAGTCTCAGTTTCATTAGTATTCAGAACATAGCAATGTCCAGCATAATTTTCACTGCCTCTTTCCTTACAGACTTTCCAGATACGTCACCAATATTGTCCACCTTCCTTTATGGAAATAAACTTTATGACAGGTTTAAATTTCTGGATAAATTAACCAGAATATGCTTTACAACTGCCTAATTTCCATCAATTCTCCAAACAGAGCTATTCCTTTGCTTTCTGCTCCAAATAAAACTCAAACGGTATCTCAGAGAAGGTGAACACACAGCCCCATTTCCTTCCCAATGCCAAAATCTAATATAAAAGAAACTTTTACAGAGAAGTTTTGTTTCTAGTCTGACAACCAACATAAATGTGATACAAGTAGTATTAAATTGCTCAGATCCTGCAGCTATAGTAAAAATAATGCAAACTTGTAACACATTAATTTTAATAAAATAAAACTGAGTGCCATGGTTATGAGACCAAAGGCAGAGAAACAGGGAATTTTCTGAGTTTTCATTATCAGTTTTGGTGATCATTGAAAAGCAGACAGGCACACTGGGGTTGACTGTTCAGTGATGGCAAATCTCCCACATTCCAACACTGTGAGATCATACACAAGAATGAATTTTAAGCTACAGAAAAGTAGAGGAGGTGACAAGAAGGTCCATATAGAAGCAAGGGTTTAAACAAGCAGTATTTCACAAGTATTGGAGCATAATTGTATAATGACATAATTAACCTGTGGAACTCCCCATCAAAGAGGAGAAATAGGATTAATAACATTCAATAAGTCATAGCTGGCATAATTTCACAGAAGAACAAACACATAGATTAAAATCACAAATAGGTCAAAGCACTCAGTAGGCACTAGATGGGTTAATGAAAGAATTTCTCTCTTGATAGAACATCCAGATAGATGAGAAAGGTGGTTGTAAAGAACTTGAGAAAGAAATTAATTTGACCCTCTTTACAGGAAGATAAACTACTTGTAAGCAGTTGTGTGAACAACACTGAAATTATTGGACTTTGCAGAAAAATAGGGCAAATGGCAGTTAGCAATTTCTTTGTTGCAAACAAGCTGTATTGTGGATATAACGTTCACTGGAGTGGGGACTGTGCTTGCTGAGGTTGAAAATAAAATAAAGACATGGTATTTTATAATCTGTAACTTTACAATCTTTGTCAGACCTAGTTTTAGCTAATGGTGCACTGTACAATGAAGTTTCAGCACTAACATGACTATTGTTATAGAATAATGAGTGCTGAACTATGCAGAATAAACAGACATTTTAATCACACAGAATTGCATTCTGATATATTGACCAGATGTACCTAGAAAACTTTTATGTAAAGTGGATTAAAGAGGGCACACATTTTTATAGAATTTTTCCTCTGTTTAGATTATGAGTTATTCTGTCCCTACAAGTCCATGTTAAACTAAACATTTCTATAACCACTACGGTATATCTTTATCTCTTATTTTTCCTTAATAAAGCCCAGGGATTTATCCCTTTGGTGTGGCTGATGCTGCCAGGGAAAGCAAGAAGTATTAATTGGGCACTATCTAATCTGCTGATCTAGAGCAGGACGTTTTATAAAAATACAAGTTGCAGCTTAAGTACTCTGAAGAATTTACTGAAGTGTTTGATGTGAAAAATTAGGTGAGATTCTTCGCAGGAAAACCTGTGAAGGGCAAGGAACAAAGTCCATGCTCTGCAGCACAGCCTGATGTCACACCACAGAAAATGGATGTTTTCATGGTATTCAGACATGACTGTATTTCATAATTTCATAATTTTGAAAACAGCAATTTCTCATAAAAATGGCATAGTTTAAAAAAAATAAATCCTTTTTAAGAGCTTTAGCAGAAAAACTGGAACTGGAACTTGAGGAATGTTGACTTCTCTGCCTCCCTATTTCATTCCATATCTGCGGGGAGCAGATTCCTGTGTGCACACAGCCAGTACAGCAGTACCAATTTGTGTCTTTGGATGGCAGCAGCAACCTAAGGACATGAAATGCCCTGGTTTGTACCAACTTCACACTGCCTTGGCGCTACTGGCCACGGTGCTGAGCTCGATGCTCGTTGAGTATGGACACAGCTGACATCATGGTGATGTTTGAGAGGCCTGGCAGGAGCATTGGGACCTCGTTTCATGGGACTCAGGAGGACAAAGAACCAAGTTTTGTCCAATTATCAGTCCAATTCCCAGACCAAGAAGACAGTTTTGCTAATTACCTTCACCATCACCCTATCAATTGTATTAGGCCCAAGACAATCAAAATATTTTTATCACTTTCTATTCCTCCTGGAGCATGAAGTAAATGTTAATAGTAAGAGATTATATATTAAAAAAAAAAAGACAATCAAACGACTACAAGCCATTGTTAAAGAAACAAAAGTTATTTGCTGAAATGTCACTAAAAAAGATGTTTTCAACAGTGCTTTTTTCGACCGTTTTTTCTCTTCCCTCGCTCAAATAATTGTTGTTGTAGCTTGTCTCCTTCAGCTCAAATTATCATGTTTCTCCACTTCACTTCTTATCTGGGGTGTTACAGTAGTAGAGGTTTAAAAGGTCTTCACAAAATTACTTCTGACCTGAGTCTAAGAGGAAAATAATGGCAAGATTTTAACAGGCTTCAAGCAAACCTTGAAGAGATCTGCCCCTTGTATTTGAACCCTTAGGGTTTACAAGCTAGCTGCAGGTCTGATCAAAAACTCATTGTAAAATAAGCTTTAATAAAATAGGCTTTTTCCAACATCAGGAAAATCTCAAAGTTAAAACAATGTGTTAAAGAGGTGTTTACTTCAAAAAATAGCAAATATATATATATATATATATATATATATATTTGTAATTTAATGTTTTATTGGAACTTTTATAGCAGTATGTGATGGCAATGGTCCTAAAGCCTACATTTTTCAGAAGCTATTTTCTGAAGAAAGCATTTCAATGTAACATTTTTATATAGCCAGAGTGTGTTTTGTCTCATTAGGGCAGAATGGAGCTTTGCTTTCATGCATTTTTAAAAGAGCTTCTAGTAAACATAAAGAAGTTATAATAATATTTGTATTGTCTCTCTAAATCAAAACCAGAATCCATAAAACTAACTCAGTTCTCTGCAGCCTTTGAAGCTCCTGTAGCCTCTGAGCTAAAGCTTCATGGCAAATTCTTGCTACGTCCCACCTTGGGCTGACTCCGTCAAGCAAATACAGATGCTGTAATCTCTAAGAGGGCTTATTTTATTTCTTTTAAGAACAAAATTGCAGATCTTGCTACCAATATTCCATGCATTATGTTAATACAAGTCAGAAACAAGAAGGTCAAGATCTGAGGCTTTGAATCTCCCAGCAAAACAGGCTAAGAACTCAAGGAAAAGTTCTCCCTGTGGCTCAGCCTAATGTCTGTTTGAAAGCATGAAACTAGCAGCAAGAGGTAGACTATGAGGAAACAGACACAAATTCCACTTTGAGTGATAGTGAACTATGATTGGGATGTTTCTTCTCACACAAAAATTGTGTTGGCTATAGAACTTGCTGTTTTCTTACTGTAAGACAACCCTCATTTCCTCAACTTAGAGACAACTGCAAGGAAAATAAATGCATTTAAATTTCAGATCATTGGTGTACAGTAGTTTCCCAGTTGCCATGGATGAGGAATAGATGACACAAACAGATGAACAAGTGATGTCAGGGAAAAATTCTCAAGTGAAAATGTTGAAAGTGACTAAAAGGATGCTAAAGGCATTATCAGGAATGTTTGTGTTCCAGTGTCAAACACTGAATCTTGAATGATTTATTAGGAAATAATTACTCCTTTAAAGACTTTTTAAACTAGATTTTGCAGAAGATCATTGATTGTTTTTTGATCCTACTTTTCAAGAGAACTGTGAGCCTACCCTTTTTGAGGCTGTTTGAATGCAATGCATGTCCATAGCTTTTACAAACTTGAGCTGTTCATTTAGCTGCGTGTTTAAGGTGTATGAGGGTAGGAATCAGAGCTAGATTACGAGGCAAAGATAGCCATCTTCTTGAGAAACCGTCTTAGCTCCCAGTGATTTAGTGGAGATACTGTTAATGCACATATAAATATGTTGTAATTCCAAGGTTAATCTCATGCACCAGAGCTTGATTGAGCAGCCCCTGTGGAGAATTCTAGTGTGCTTTGAGAATAAAGTAACTCAGCAATTATTTGTGATTCCTCCAGAAGGAGGCAAGCAGTTATATATTATACATCTCACTTTTATTAGGACATTGGACATTGGACAATTGGACAATTTAAAAGCCTCTTAGAAGTCTCCACAGCTTGGTAGGCAGGTGCCCCACTGCCTGTGGGATGTGGTGCATGAAGAAGGGACGCAGAGTTCTTTGGTCCTGACTTTGTTGGGCTCCCAGTGTGCTGGGTGGGGACCACTCACAGTAGAACTTCCAGAACCCACCATCAGCCATGGTCCAGAAAGAAGATCCAGTCCAAGGCATCAGGACCCTCACTGCTCTGCCGCCACCTCTCTGTAAATCATGAATTCTTGCAATAATTTAGGTTGGAAAAGACCTCTAAGATTGAGTCCAACCATTAACACAGCAATGCCAAGCCCAATATCAAACCATGCCCCTGGGTACCAGATCCACACATCTTTTAAATCCCTGCAGGGATGGGAACTCCACCACTGCCCTGGACAGCAAGGGCTTGCCAACACTTTGGGTGAAGAAATTTTCCTTAATATCTAATATATAGCCCTCCTGACACAACTTGGGGATATTTCTTCTTATCCTACCCCTGTAAATAAGTGGTTGCCAGCCTGCACATTGAAGAAAAGAAAATTATGGATTCACATCTTTCTCTTTTCACACATGTACATACATCCCTCAAATAAAAAATAATAAAAAACACCAAACCCAAACAAAACCCAAACAAAACCAAACCAAACAAACAAAAAAAAAGAAACCAAAAAACAAATATACAAAAACCCCCAAAACAACCAAACCAAAGCAAATAAAACAAAAACAAACAAACAAAAAAACCCCACCCGCACCCCCCCTCAAATAAATTAAAAAACCCCTAAAACCAGACCCACCTCATATATAATTTTAGTAAGAGTCCCCTTCTAGTTCAGTTTTATGGTCATACTTACAAATTTTGGAGTTGGTGGCCTTTTTTGATTGTTTGGGTGTTTTTAAGAGCAATTTTTTTCTTTCCCTTAATTTCTTTTTTATTGGAATTCCATCTGAAAGATTCAACAGCAAATTAGACTGACAGTGAAACAATATAACTCAATCTGTATAAAAATATGTCAAATATGTGAGGGGAGCAAACTGAAGAAATAGCTTTTTGAAAATATTATTTTGCCCCTTGGGAGAAATCCATCATCCTTGCAGGTCCTTTAAATGAGGCAGTGTGTGGTTCAATAAAGCTTTCTGTTATAGTAGAATTTACCATGCACTGATATTTAGTACACTTTTTTTTTTTTTCCCTACAGACAAATTGCTATTAATATGACAACATTCAAATTAAATTGCTATTAATATGACAGCATTCAAACATGTAAAAAAAATTCTTCTCCTTTCAAAAGGTTTATTAATTTAAAAAAATTAATTTGCACAAATCCATTTAATAGCATAACCTAAAAACTATTTAACAGGTGAAAGTTTTGGTAGGTAAGGTCCAATGAAATTCCTGTGTTATAAAAGTATAAATGTGCAAAATGTGTTAAGTTGGGGACATCAAATTATATCCTACATAACTCTGTAACTTAAACACACCTCAATACATCCTGGTATTAGAAATAGATTGCATTGAGGGTTAGCTCATTTCAATTTATTTGTAAATAGCAATCTTTTTCCTTGCTGACATCTGCCACAAGAGGGAGAGATGAACAAAAAATAAGCCATTCAATCAATTCTACAAATTTGAGGTTTCTAAAATAAATGTTGTGATAGATTTAATTATAGGACATAATACTGTTTTGAAAGACTGACATTAAAAACAACAACAACAACAACAACAAAAATTTTGGCTCTGCAATGTAGTATTTTAAGCCAGCCCAACATGAGGATGTCAAACATTATCTGAACTTGCTCTGTGCCTCTAAAAAATTAAGTGCTTTTTCTGAGGGCATGATAATTGCTTTCTCGCAGGGTGCAGGATTTAACTCAATGTCTTACCAGAGCTGTTGTGGATTACACTGCAGGAAACACAGAGGCAAATAAATTTCTTCTCTCTCTTCCTCTGGAAAATAAAGACGGGAAAGCACAACATTTAAAGGGATGAAGCAAAATCTTAATTGACTGCATCTTAGAAGATAGAAGGGATTTGCTATTGCTTAAATATATGTAAACTTGGAACACCAGTTCTCTGCTGCGAGATAGAACTTTAAATAAAATACTTGGAATTACAGGGTTTCAGACTTTCTTAGTTAAATGAGAAAAAAGGTATTGCTTTTACTCAAGGAGAATGAAACAATAAAAACAATGTGTGAGAAGGTACAGTCCTGTACTCTGCCCTCACCCTCACAGACTAATTTCATATTTCATAGTTTACTGCTGGGTAAGACCTTCTCTGGAGCTCCATGACAGAAAGCGGACAAAGTAGACTGCTCCAGAGGAAAAAAAGTAGTCTTTTGGAAAGAGTTAAAAATAAGATTGTGAGGAATTGTCTGAGAGACAACAGGAGAGTGTGATAGAGAGGTTTGCCAGGTAAGGCCATAGTTTATGACCAGGCTCACAATATCTGTCCATTATTAAGCAATTTTATTCACATTTACTCAGTTTTCTCTCGGCATGATGATTCTCACTCTACCTGTCTAAATCAAAGTTAATCTTTTCTTCAGCTTTAGAGGACATAGGACTCAGGACCAAAAGACGTATGCTAACTGTTATTCTCTGTTATTAATTCTGCATGGTAACAACACTCAAAAAACATCCCATTCCAAGCAAAGAACACTACAAATAGAAAAAGGGAACACGCTCCAGGTTTTCTCCTGAGGTCTGTCGTCACTCATGTAATTAGTCCAGAAATAATGCTATGCACTCCAGTACTCACTTTTGACTCCAGTTATTGGTAAGCACTTTCCTAATGTGACAAACACTGTATTTGAGAACAAAACCAGCTTCAAGTATTCTCTTTCTAGAAAATTACTTAGTCCTGCTTTTCAGGCACAAAGAGAGGGGTCTGGGCTAATTTGTTATCCCCTCCAAACCCACGGCTTGTGAAGCAAGGCAGGGCAGCAGCAAGGATGTTATTCTGCTATACTGGTTCATCTGTGACAGAGCAAACTGGGACATGGATGCAAAAAAAGTTGTGATTTAGCCTCTCCTTCATCACACACCACCAAAAGTTCAATTTTAAGGAAAAAAAAAAAAAAAACAACACCAAAAAAACAAACCCACGACTTTTTTCTAGTTTCCTAATATCCTATTCCAATAATGAATCCCTTTATATTTTCTAGTCATAACAGCTCTACTTTTTACAGACACTGATAGTTTTTAAAAGGAACAGTCTTCCCAATTTTTGTAATTTTAAAACACATTTTTAATTAGTGTGGCTACTTTAAACTGGTGTTCTGCTAAATAATTTTGTTATTTTGAAAGCAAACCTTACACATAGGTTGTGAAATTCTTTTCTATTGCTCGCTGGCTTATTTTTCATCATCTTCAAATTACATTCTGCCATTTGAAGATTTCCTCACATCCTTTTATACTGCCATGAGATAAAGAATTTTTTTCCTTGTTTTTTTCTCCAGTAAGAATTTTTCATGTTTGGCAAGCAGTAGTTCAATAGTCATCAACTAAGTGATTTTTTTGTCATTTTAAATATTCCTCAGCTAGCTACACTGTTTTTTTTTAATGGACTGATCAAACAATAGTTAATGAGAATTGATATTTTTTTTAAAACCAGAATCACTTGAAACACCACATTTTTTTGTCTATTCACAGCAGATTCAAAGTCAGTCTAAGACCTTCAGTCTCCTGATAATTTCCATTAAGTACCTATTTTTAGATGTCTATTAGTTGTCCATATAAATATGGAAGAGTTTGGGTAAATTCTGGTGGAAAAGAATTTTAAAAATTGATTAAATGCAGTTAATTATTTATTTCCAAAGACCCACTGAGTTAATCAAATGCATTATCTACTAGGAGAGTATATAGGTTTTATCATAATAGAGGATCATAGAATCAGAATATCTTGAGATTGAAGAGATCCCTAAGGATTCTTTCTTTTTTTTTTTTTTTCTGTTGGTTTCACTACAGCTTACTTCTTACATTGAGCTTAAACCCCTTGTTTTACAAAATGCAGTTTGGGATAGCTCTCTGTTCTACTTTGTTTCAAATCAATATTTATTAGCAATATTTTTGCTCTGATGCAGACAATAAAAAGACATGCATGAAACAAGCAAAAAATTACCTAATACAGAATTTGGGATTAGAAGATCATATAAAGATAAATACATTTTGTTTTACTGTTTACCCATGGGATTAATCTAAGCAGATGAGAAATAAACCAGATTTTTTTTTTTTAATGAGCAAAGGACTCTGTTTGATACGTGTATCTTCATGTTTACGTTAAGCTAGAATGAGGAATTTTGTAGACATATGAAGATTTTTTAATTAATAGCTAAAAGTTTTAAATTAAGAAAAAGAACAAAAAAATATATTGCTAAAAGTAAAGGCAAGAAGGGAAAACATAAGACTTTTTTTTGTTTGTTTTGGCATATTTTTGGGTGGGATTTTTTTTGTGTGTATGTATTTTGTTTGTTTGTTTGTTTGTTTGTTGTGAAGAAAATCAAAGATTAAAAAATTAATAATTTTAATTAATTGCATCAAAATCAGTATAAACTTGTCCTACAGTGAGGTAAAGACAGAGAAATGGATAAAGGAGGGTGGACAATATCAAATGAACATAAAGTCCTCAAAAATTTCCCATAATAAAACCATTTGTTTTATTTTTCGTTGATGGCACTACAAGAGTTTAGAAGTTGCCCATGCCTGTGACTGAGTAGATTCTACTTTCCCTTGAAAGGCAGAAGCTGAAGGGTTGTGCCACACTGTGAACTTACCACAAAGTTTGCTTTTTGGTCCAATATCTCACAAAAAAAACCTCTGTTAACTCAGACACCTTGACTAAGACTACCCAGAGACTCCCCTGAGCCACAGAAATAATATTAAAAATACACAAAAAGAGCATTAAGCTGTAAAACAGTCACTTTGAAGCAATGTATCTTATCTCTGCCAAATCTAAAGGTCTCACTTCAAAAAGGCAAAGTAGAGCTAAAGGGCAGCAGGGAGGGAGAAAATGTTTCCATGGAAGAATAACACTGCACTAAAAGAAATTAAATGGATGATGGGATGTCATGAGGCAGTGTGGCTCTGGTGGAGAGCACCGATTGATGTTCCCAGATGTAAACCAGAAAGTTTGTTCCTAATATACATGCATATCCAACTGCAGTTTTGAAAATTATTCTTTATTCCTTTCTATATTTTAAATATTTAAGCAACTGTGTGAACAGGGTGTCATGCTTTGAAATAACATCCCTACATGAAGTAAATTTCAGCTGTGGTATTTGTGTAATGGCTACTTTAAACATATTAGTATGCCATAGAATTCAAACTGTCAAGTGAGAGAAAATACAGCATCCAGGTTACATTAAAAAATGGACAGAGTGAAGAGGGAAGATACTGAGATTTTCCCAACAAATTAATATTTAATAAGCTACTTACATTGATTATGAATGAGCTGCAAAGTTTGCAATTTGCAAACGTACTTTTGTTTTCCAAATAAGCCAATAAAAATTGAAATTTTCATTATGTGGTGACACAATGACATGGAAGAAGTAGCTTAGTAAGGATAAAAATAATATCTATATCTTCAGCACACTAGTCTTCCACAAAATACTCGTATTCCTGCATTTTCTTTGTTATAGATTGTGTCGAAATCTGCAGGAACTTCTTTCTGAAAGAGAAGTATGATTGTAATTGCTGTATATGGGCCTACCACATTTGTTATAAGAGCTTTAAAAGGCTCACATAATTAGTGTTTGTAAATCATGTTAGAATAATCAGAATGCAATTACAGAATTGCAAAGTCCTATTATTACTATTATTATTATTATTATTATTATTATTGTTATTATTATTACTATCACACTAACATCTATTAAAGGCATACATGATCACATCGTAATTTGTATCATATGAATCCATTTGATATGTAGACAAACCAATCCAGCTTTTTCTCTTGCAATTGATGATGAGGGCTGAGATGGACAATGAAAGGCCAGGTGTAATATTATGTTGCATATTCTTATGGAAACTTCTCATATATTGAGTGGAATAGTGGTTGCAATTTGCTCATGTACTCTACCAATAGAAAAAATAGTGTTGTCATCACAGTTTGTGAAATAGAGTTCTTATCCACACCTATTTTAGAAGTCAAAAGCACAAGTACAATCTTATAATCCTCATATTATGTGTCTAGTTAAATTTTCTAAGTTTGCAGTAGACTATTAAACTGTGGCATTCTTAAGAAGTTTGCTGTGAGTGCTGTATCACAAAAAACATAGGAAAAACCAATTTTCTTTACAACCTGGGTCTGCATTTTCCAGTCCTTGATATTGAAAAAAAGAGCTCTTTTTAAAGAGATTATGTCCTTGGCCAGATTAAACTAACAGCAATATTCCAGCACATGTCTGTTTGTGGTCACCAGCAGTGAAAGTCAACCCAATGGGATATACATTCATCAGTGCTTGAGGCACAGAATTGACTGATTTGATAGGTATCCCCGGGCTATTCCCCTTCCCTAAGGCAAGACTGGCTATTTATACATCATTTCTGATGGGCTCGTAATTTGTTCTTAAAGGCACTTGATGCTGCAAAATCCAAATCCACTTTTTTATCCTGCAATCTATTCAGGATTCATGATCTACTTATAATGATCTCTCTAATTAAAAAAAAAAAAAAAAAAAAAAAAAGTGCTTAATTCTGGAGCAGTTATCTTTGCTGTAATTTTAGGCTGCTACTATTTCCCTTCACTAAGGCTATTCTAAAATCTAGAGTACAGAGCTGCTGTTTTAGTCAATCGGGATCCATCTAGTGCATATGGTGTCTTCTTCCCACCAGTTTTTATTGAACAACATGATGGGATGTTTCATCGGTTTGGTAGCTGAATTCCATTATTCTCTTCTGACAGACTTTTTAACTCAGTGTGATCATAACTTTTATTATGCAAACTTTGACAGATGCATCAAGCATTTAGGCTTCCTGCACCCAATGGAACCTTGAAGAATTTCTCAGAAGTAACAAATGTTGCTTGACTTGTTTGTTTTTGATAAATCCTTGATGGATGCTAATCATCTCCTTATTCCTTTATGGTTTTATGTGTCACTGTTTATGTGCTCCATCATTTTTCTTAGAACTTACATTACAGCAACTGACAATGCCCAGTTTACATACATAAGAAAAAAAATACATTCTTAAATAAATAGGGGTATTTGTATTAATATTTCCAGACATTCTCAGACTTAATGACAGAAAGATTTCTTACATACTGGCTTAAATATTTTTTACTTGATTGAGTAGTTTAACTTTTTCTGTCCCTTGGATATTATTCCACTGATGTTCAAGAAGTGTTTCCTGCCATTTAATCAAATAACTGAGATTTTTTTCATAGCAAGACAGAAAAACAGAGTCATTAATGTTGCAAAAGAACTCCAAGATCATTGAGTCCAACCTGTGACTGAATACCATCACTGATCCCTGGGGACTCCACAGTGACCAGCTCCCAGCTGGATGCAGCAGCATTCCCACCACTTTCTGGGCTGGGCCATCAGCCAGTTCCTAACCCAGACAGGACTGAACCTGTCCAGGCCCTGGGCTGCAGCTTTTCCAGGAGATGCCGTGGGAGATGGTGTCAAAGGCTTTGCTGGACTCCAGCGGACACATCCACAGCCTGTCCCTCATCCACCAGGCAGGTCACCTGCTCATCAGAGACCAGGCTGGTCAGGCAGAACCTGTTTTTTCTAAATGCATGTGAAACTTTTTGGTGAGCCTTTTTTCAAGAATGACATAATGGATCCTGGCTGTCTTCATCTATCAGCAATTTCTTTCCCTCTCCATTAGAAGATTTCTCCTTTGTATACAGTTAAGCAATTAATGTCTTTTGTTTTTTTTGTTTTCATTTATATCCACAGTCATGAAATACTTCCATATTCATCTCAATTGTTTTCCATTTCTACATATTTTGTTTATTCTTACTGTTAAGATTACTGATGAGCCAAATGTAGTTTCAATTTTTAATTATTACTCAAATTTCATATTAATATGTGATTAAACATTTATTATTCTTTACAAAAATTACCTTGCTTTAACATATTTTTTCCCATTTCTCAACCTCTCCATAACCCTATTTACAAAGTTTAATAAAATCTGTCTTGGGAGAAAAAAAAAAATCAGTTTCATCTTATTTGTCTTTCCTGTTCTACTTCAAATACAAATATTTTAAATCTTCTATTACCACAAAGTATTTGGATGTTTTTGCCATTTACTTACAAAATAAACTATGGATTGTTCTGTCCTTCTAATCAAATGGTGCTCAGCAAGCAGACACCTGTGTTTCCTCTCTCCTTCAGTCACTAGCAAAAAACTTCAGCAGTCTGTTAATTTCTGTAGATGAAGCTCAGGAAAGGATATCTGCTACCCAGAGATAAAGCAATACCTTTAACGACATGATGGAAATAAGTGGATCTGGAGGGTCTGCTCTCTTAAAGAGGAGCATGACAAAAAGTTTATGAACATTTCAATCTAAGTTCTAGTGTGATGGATCAGAAAGAAAAAGTACGAGAATTCCTATTGCATAAGACAAAATAAAACAGAAATCCTCAGCTTCCCTTTTGCTGGACAGGTCAGTTCCTGACACTTTTATCCTCAGCTCACCTACTGGCAATGATATGCAGATTTGCCATGAATTTGAGTTTTTCTATACAATGTTTTGTTCTGTAGACACTGGTCCTCCTCACTCATGGATCATCTTCACCCCGCATATTCTAGAAGATTATCTCAATGTGAAGAGTTTCTGTCTGCCCAATCTCAGCTGGTCTTAGCAAAAAAGAACTTTTTTCTCTTTTTAAAGGGATCTATTCAGCCACAGGAAGCACCAGTGAAGGTTAAGACAAACATTCACAGGCCTTCTAGCAAAAGAGAACAATGCCAAATGTCAAGACTTAACAATGACCCAAGACTGGGATTTTAGTGACAACTAAAGTTTAACTCCTGACTCTATTACTCACTCTATTAGAGATTCATTGTCACTTTTGAGCTGTGTAATGCCATTTTTAATATTGTCAGCCAGTCACAGAAACATTGATTTGATGAGATCCCTCCTGATGCCATCCCAACCTCCCACCTGTATCAAGACTATCATTCAACAAGTTCTCTGGGAAACATATTTTAGTGACACACTGCCTACTGGTAGCCAGGAAAATTTTCCACATGTTCAGCTCAAGCTTACTAAGCCACACTTTAATGCTATTTCATGTTGTTTTACCATCTTTCCCAAAAGAGAAGAGTTTGGCTCCATTGCCAGTGTAACTACTTCTCAGCTATCTGCAGGTTCCTGTATATGTTGTTTGTGACTCTGGAATGTGTATCTTTTCCCTCTCTCATTGATACTGAACCCTTAAAGGCAACCAGAACAATATTGTGAATTTGATCTCAAATCCCTGCCTCCTTAAGGCTGGAACATTATCACTGGAACATTCCTAGATCATCTTCCTCTGTGTATTGTGCTTAGTTCCTTTACTGATGTCACTCACTACAGTCTGGACCAGGCCACTATGTGCTGCAGGAAGCAGGTAAGAGGATCTACCCATGGATGTAAGACAGGTATTTACCTTGTTTTCACGGCAGACTAAAGACTATGATTCATTCTATTTACTAGAATAAAGTCAAAAATGCCTGCTGAATCATCTTTGCTGAACATGCAGGCACTTGGGAATTTGATATGCATTAAACCACCTTGAATGAGAAAAATGTTACTGACAGGCCAAATGCTCACAATTCAAATTATTGTAATCTGAGCAGGTTCTAAACAAAATGCTCCTGCCAATGAACTGGTATTTAAAGCAAATCAACCTTAAAGCTTCATCAGTATTAATTACAAAACTCTGGAAGCATTAACTGCTACTACTCTTTTAGTGTATATGCAGCAAATATTTAAGACATTTCCCATGTTTTCTTGGGCAGATACACAAAAAAATAGCGAGGCATCTTCCAGTGAAATTCCTAATTATACACTAAGTGATAAAATGAATAACTCAACTATATGTATTGTTGATATGTGGTCACCCTTTTTCTTCATGGATGCAAGACGAAAATATAGTTGAGTCCAGAGAAGGTGAATAAAACTGGAGAAGTTTCTAGAGGGTGAACCCTGTGAGTAAATGAGGGAGCTGGAGTTCTTCAATCTGGAGAAAAGGAGGCTCAGGAGGGACCTTCTGGTTCTCCACAACTCCCTGAAAAAGGGTGCAGCAAGGGGAGGTTGGGCTCTGTTCCCAGGGAACAAGGGATGGGATGAAGGGACATACACTCATTACACCAAGGTCAATTCAGGTTGGGCACCATGAGGAATTTCTTCACAGAAAGGGCTGATAAGCACTGGAAGCTGCCCAGGTAGGTGGTTGAGTTGCCATCCCCGGAAGTTTCCATGGAACAGCCGGATGAGCCACTCAGTGCTCTGTTGTGGGAGACAAGGTGGGGATTAGTCACAGGTTGGACTCAATAATCTTGGAGATCTTTTCCAACCCAAATGATTCTGTGATTCTGTGAAAAGTACAAGCTAGCCACCACTAATAATCGAGTCACAAAAGACAGTGATGTTCATTTTATATGTGTACATCAAAGGCTCTTACACCATTATTATCAGAAAGTCTAATTATTAGTAAATAATTATATTTAATTATTATAATTAGTAAATTATTTACCTTCATGGTGAAATAATGAGGTCTTTTACAGGCAAAATGATAATCTCTGTTAGCATTTATATCACCGAAATATGCTAATGACTAAGCATTTCAGACAAAATAGTCTTTTATTTTTTCTTCTCCACAAAATCATGTTCCTATGAATTTAACAAGGACAAAATTCAAAGACAATGATAATATTGCTGATATAGTCATATAATCATTGCTGATATAGTCATATAGTCATTGATGTAGATGCACACAATTGGGCAAGATAATACAGAATGGAAAGAACAATTTGCTTATTAGTTTCTACATCAACTATAAGCACTGAGAAAACTAAATGAAGAGATACCATCTACTAAACCTTCACAGTGCATGGTTCATAAAATCACCTGTTTCAATGGGAATGTATTTTTCTTACTTTTAATGATGAGAAAACAAAACAAATCAAAAATTTAAAATGGTAAACTATATAAGGAATGAGATTAAAAACCCCCAAACCCAACCTGAAATTTAAATACAGTAATTGTGTAAAGTGATGGCACATCAGTGGGAAAAATTACATGTTAAATTCCAAAATCTATGTGGAATATAAACATCTGTAAGGTGCCATTAGGACATATGCCATTAGGACATTTTTAATGGGAAAGAAACCATGATGTATAATACTAAAACGCTAGTATTACACACTGCCTGAAGTGTTGAATCAGTCTCCTTAAAAAAAACAAGTGTTTACCAAAAAAGTTGATCTCTAAACCCAATTCAAAACTGTTTTGTCAATGTTTTTAAGGTCGTAGATATCATATTCCAACCATTTGGTTCAACTGGAGATGAGCCCAAGAGATTTTCCTGATGCAGTAGACAAGTACATTTGTAATTGCAACCAGGATGCAAGGACCACCTTCAGAGAACTTAATGGTTTAGAGGAGCACCACGTTTGACCCAGCAGAAGCATTTTCTTCTCTTTAAGAAGACTTGGGGTGTGGCTAAAATTCAGAAAAATGCCTAGAAATACAAGTTTGGTTCTTACCTCAGTCATCTCTTTGCAACACACTCAGAAAACTGAACTACCAAACACCTTTTAGGCAAGAGTATGTGTAAAATAGAGTAATAATTTTCTCAGTAGGAAATGTGAAGACAAATTATTTTTTATTTGCAAGCTAATTAAAAAGTGTTAAATAGAATGCTAAACTAATTTATTTATTCTTAATCGGTTTTCTAGTCTTGTACATAAAAATACCAAATTAATGAAATTTTGTTTGCTTTTTTAACAAATTCATTAAATAAGTGAAGGAGGAGAGGAGAATGATTTGACCTCAATAGACCTGGAGATTATGAAAAAACATGCAGAAATCAAATACTTTAAGTTAATTTTTATGTTAGTACTGTTAAATTGGCAGCAACCCATGTTCAGTTCTGTAGTTTAATTTAAAAGTAATTTATTTTGCTAATCTGTTTCTACTTTGAAAAGAGTAACAAATAAAAGCCTAGTTGTACCAAATGAATGGAAGAGTTTGAATCAATACAATTTCTTTTTTTCTGTAGAATCATTGAATCATAAACTCATTTGGGTTGGAAGGGAACTCAAAGACCATATCATTTATCATTTCCATCCCCCCTGCCATAGTCAGCGACACCTTCCACTATCCCAGGGTGCTCCAAGCCCCTTCCAACCCAGCCTTGGACTCTTCCAGGGGTGGGGCCGCCATAACTACTCTTGGAAACCTGTGTCAAGGCCTCACCACCCTCACTCCAGATTACACCAGGATTACATAGGAGCAGAGTTCTTGTATAAACGGGCTCTTTTTATGGGTTTTTGGTAGTGTGGGTTGCAGGCTCCAATAGTTTCTAGGGATTATCAGCAATCTACACCATCACCACCCTCCCTGATTTCGAACAGAATGTGAAGGAACTTCCTTTCAGAGAACAGCACCAAGTCTACTAGTAGGCAAATAGCTTACATAAATATGCCCCAGTTCCATCAAAAGGTGTAACACAAACTGACCACATTTATAACTTAGCTGAAAAATACAGCGTCTGGAGTAGAGATATAATGCTTGAAGCACTCCAGTTGATTTTGAGGTACAGGACATCTTCAGAATGTTTCCATTTTTCTATATTTTCTAACAACTGTGATTTTTATTACAGGTAAGTGGACCTAATACTCATGAAATGTGTCAGATTTACAGTACTGGAAATAAGAAGCATTCAGTTTAATGCAGAGAAGAGCTGGAGTGAGGGAAGAAGCAGAAAGAACATTTTGATCCCTGAGGGATATGTCTCTGCTTCTTAATGTTGTCTCTGGAAGGAGTGGCTCAGCACTAGGGCAGCCTCCCCTCTACTGCTTCACTGACCACAGCAGACTGAATTCCATTGGATTTTACAAGTATGAGAAGGACAGCTATGTGCACTCAGTTTCTGGTCTCTCCTTAAATCTTTCCAAAGCTAAGAAATGCATTAAACTGGGTATCTTTTGTCCAGACTCGTCATCAACACTACTGGTTTGTGTTCCAGCATAGCAAGGGCTACTGACCAAATCAGTATAATGACACTTAGTCCTTCCCACGAAAACTTGTCTTAGTTATATTCACCTCTCATAAAAAATTTCAAAGATAGAGAAGTATTTATGAAGAATCTATGGGAGGAAAGTGTGAAATAGGTAAGAAGAGGAAACAGAAAGTACATCATCAGAAGTCTCATAACCTATTTTTAGTTTATTCTTCACTCACCATCTTAAATTACCATCTTTGTCTGAGGATACAATCATTCCAGGCTAAACTCGGAAGTGACATTTAAGTCTTTCAAGCTTATACAAACTCTTATGTGGAGCATGGCCAATACTGGAAAAGGTAGCAGCAGTGTGACTCATAAAAAAAATTACTTTCAATATCTCATCATATTGGTAAGTGTCTGAGTCAGAATGTACAGACTTTAGTCAGTTAATATTAGGTTGATAACCCAAAAGGTGATGCAATATCACCTTTCCCATTTATTCAGATTGCTGGTTCAGTCTGTCTCAATAGTGTAACCAGTTAGATCATCTCTGGAAGGTTAAATGTGGTTGTGAGAAAAAGAACTGTGTCAAGAAATCAGCATAGGCATAAAAGTTTGAAACTTCCTCTTTTAATAAGAATCTTAAGAATCTCTTCAGTTACACTTTTCTTGTTTCATAGAAACTGTATTTCTGGAATAATCTATAGAGGCTAGAAGCAGCTAGGCTAATTACTGTGTTGGGAGGTAAAGTTTCATAAAATCATCAAATGGCCTTGGGGGTAACTGACCTCAAAGATCATATAGTTCCAACTCTCCTACTGTGGTCAGTGGCACCTTCCACTATCCCAGGTTGCTCAGACCCCCATCTTTGGGCAGGGGGGAAAGTATCCTTGGCCTTGGACACTTCCAGGGGTTGGGCAGCCATAGCTGCTCTGGGCAACCTGTGCCAGGGCCTCCCCACCCTCACAGAGAAGATTTTTTTTCCTGATATCCAATCTAAACCCTTCTCTTTCAGCTTGGCCCCTTCTCTCTGCATGCCTTTGTAAATAGTCTCTCTCCATCCCTGTAGGCTCCCTTCAGGTACATGAAGGACTGTGTTCAGAGAGTGTGGTGAAATTGTGATCCATTTTTTTCAACTTTTTCCTCAAGTTTCTCTGTTTTTCTGATGGAAGCATATCAGATTTGAAGAGCTGATCACTTTCCACTATACACACACACACACACATAAATATATATATAAATTATATTAATATGAATATATGATATAATATACATAATGTATATTTTATATATATATCTTTGAATATATATATTTTTGAAAATTAAAGAGAGCACAATTATTGTTGAATGGGAAAACAGAACAGTTTATGTGGTCTCCTGGCTCAGCGATCTTAGACATCTTTCCCAACACACATAGTTCTATGATTGTATGAAATATGGCCAAATGGAGCCCCGGAGCCAGCAGAGTCCACGGTCTCCTCAGGGGTGCAATTTCAGGAAGCATCAGTGTTTCTGGTGTTGGGCAACCAAGCCTCCCCCATCTCATCCTCAAAACATTTACTGGAAAGACCCCCATCAAAATTAACAAGGCTGGTATTGATACCTGTGGAATTGTATCATGGTTGCTCCCCTTGAGCACTGACTTCTGTTCTTCTGGTCTCTGAGTAGTGACATCCCCAGTCTGAGAGGACAAATGGATGTTCTCTTGAAGATGGAGCTCTTGGTAATGTCTTGCTGGAAGAGAAACTCTCCATGGTGCCACGTGCACTACAGGGCAAGCAGGATGGGAATGAAGTTATGAGGGGCTGCAAATCACCTGCCTTCTTTAGCATACATACAAACTTTATTTCCAGAAGGTATTATATTGTCTCCCAGATTACATATTTACACCAGTAAATAGGACACCAACAAATCCCCTCTTCTTTATTTATCTGTGTGGAGAAAGCATAGCAGGCAGAAGAGATGGAGAGAGAATTCTCAGTTACTTTAAAATAAAAAAAAATCAACATACAGCAATTTAATTTAAATAACTAAAATGAATATATTGTGATAAGTTCACATATTTGTGTACTTTAATCTGTCAACTGGAGTATTCCCTTTGTTTCTTTGTTGGTAATTTTTCCCCTTTGGTACTTAAATTGTACCTGATTCTTTCTGTACTATAGCCTCAAACCATAAATATAAGATGACACCACCTTTGTTGTTCAGGGAAGCGTCAGTCATATCAATTTTGTCAGAAGGTAAGAAAAAGCAAAACATTCATAGGAATTGTCCAAGGATTTCAAATTAACAAAGCCCTTATTAAATTAATAATTGTTACTAGTCATAGCAAGAACTTCTTATTCTGAAGCATAAAGATTCTGAAACAGAAGTTGTCTAATCATGTCTAATCAGTAGAATTCTGCCACCTCTGAGATGTGAAAACTTTTCAATAAATTACCATGAGTAATTGCACTAGACTGTAGCATCCTATAAATACATGAAGATTTAGTTACATATAATAGAAAATTTATTTTAAAGTCCTTTTATTTTTTTATGAATATAAAATGAAAAGTTAAATAGTTGAACATTTGGACAAACTCTGTGGAGTTAAGGCTTGTTTTGCAACTAAAGAGCAATAATCTTATTGTAGAAGTTAACATAACTTTTACAGTTAACATAACGGACTACAATGCCTGTTCCTAACAATTCAAGTTATTTTTGAAACTTTGTCTCTTATGTCAAGCTTAAAGTGAGATCTGAAAGGAAGTTGACAGGGAAGAACCTTTAAGTAGCCATATGGAAATACTGATGTACTGGGCTACAAATAGAGGTTCAAAATGGTACAGTCTGGAGCTACGGAAGAAATAGGAGTCTAGAGATCAGAGTGGATCTAGTTTCTGATACGATTAAGCAGCCCTCTTTCTTTACATGCCGTTTGTATTCCCTACAGTGAAGCCATACTTGAAACCGAATTGATCAAAACATAGAGATTGTGATACCAGATTTGTTAGGAGCAGACAAATGGTACCACAGCTCCGTGGTAACAGATGGATACCTTTCCTATGTGTATGAGGGAATGGAAGGAACTGGATCTCAGGGGAAGGTTAGGCTGGATATCAGGGAAAGGCTCTTCCCCCAGAGGGTTCTGAGCACTGCCCAGGCTCCCCAGGGAATGGGGAGCCCTGAAGCTGCCAGAGCTCCAGGAGCGTTTGGACAGGGCTCCCAGGGATTCACAGGGTGGGATTGTTGAGGGGTCTCTGCAGGGCCAGCTGCTGGACTCAGTGATCTCCGTGAGTCCCTTCCAACTAAGGATGCTCTGTAATTCTATGAAATACAAAATGGTGATGCATTTTCACAGAATGAATCTCTTAATGGTGACTCCTTCCTGGTTGACGAAGAAGGTAAAAGACAAAGAATGCATATCTTTCTTTTCAGTTCAGCCCTCTTTATTCTGGTTATTTACCACTCCATACTTATTGCAGGGTTTTTTTGCAGTGACCCCAGAATGATGCAACTCTACAAAGATGTGTCATGGAGTGCTAAAACCCGTTATTTAAATCACTGTCCCTGTAAGACCAACTTCCAAATGTAACTATGAAGCAACCACTCTAAAGTTAACTGGAGCAGCAGGAGACACAAACTCAGAAGTGTTTCTAGCATTTCCTCTCAGGGTGCTAATGGACCTCGCTGTTCCAAGGGCCTGAGCAATATCTTTGTGTGTCACAGGTCAATAAAGGTTACCTGTTTGCCAAACCCCACATAGCAACAAATAGACCAGATATGTGGCTGACACCATCCTCTGCAGTTCTTTCAATAAAAGACATTTCAGAAAAGTCACACCTCTTTTACGGTGAAGCTTAATCTGATTATAGACTCTATAGAATGTACCCTTATTGTTATCTAAATATATCCCTCACTAGAGATCAGGACAAAGTTTATTCAAAACCTCTTTTGAGCTGCAGAGGCTATAATTTTAACTAAAGCTAAACACAAGGGTGATTTGTATCTCCCACATTCATTTAATTAAACATGGTTCATAAACTGCCATCATTAATACTAAATCACCATGAAAAATCTCTGTAACAATAAATTAACCTTTGATTCTACATTTTTCCTTTTATGTCATATTTGATAAAACTTGCAAGGGGATTTATGGATATTATTTAACTAGAGATAAACAGCTGTATGCAAAGTACAACAGGAAGCACAGTTTCTTACTGTATGAGTCAGAAAATATAATTACAAATAAAATGCAGCTGCAGGCAGGAAGATGATTTTAAGATGTATATTGAGCTTATAGCAAGCTATTTTGTGATGCTTAGATAAAGGAACGCTATGACAAATTCCAGTTCAAATTAAGTAAACCCCTCAATGTTTTGCTATGGATCATTCCATCTGACTTTCTGTTTTTCTCTAACGTAGTCATTCTATGTCAACCATGTTGTCCTTCATCACTAATCATTAATGATCATTTATCGTTGTTACCCTTCAAGATGGAAATTAGTCTCAGTTTTACAGTGAAATTCACCCTTTTTTTTTCCCTAGTCAGTATTTTTTGTCATGGCTCTGACAAAGCAGAAGAAAAGACTGTTATGCACACTGTCTCTGAACAGACTTAAAAATTGTAGATGTCACAATCAAGCTTATTTTAATAAAGGAGTTCACCTAGACTCTTAGAGTTTTCACTCTAAGGTGTATTTGATAGATGCCAAAGCAGTTTGTTCCTTATTTGTTTCATCACCAGTTTGTAAATTCCTCTGTAAGGCACAAACTAATGAGTTCCATGAAGTATTCAGTTTCCTGTTCCAATACTGCCACACCCAGTCCTAAAAATTCCACTTATCTACTTACTGCTCATCTTCATTATTGTCAAAAATCTTTGCCACAAGCTAGCAAATAAAATGAGAGACAGAATTGTCCTTTTGTCTGTTCCTCTTAGTACTTGATGCAAGTGCAGCTCACTAATTAACCAACTCTAAACACTCTGGTAGACAACCTGGCCCCTATTATAGAATAATAGAATCATAGAATTATAGACTTTTTAGGTTGAAGAAGAAATTTTAGATCATATGGTCCAACACTTAAAGCAGAGCTGATAATTCCATCCCTAAACCACATCCCACATTTTAAATATTTTTATGCATGGTGACTCCACCTCTGCTCTGGGCAGCCAGTTTCAACTCCTAGACACCCCACAGGTAAAGAAATTTCCTCTATTATCCAATCTATCCCCTCCCTCACACAATTTGAAACCATTTCCCCTCATTCTATCCTTTGATATCTGGAAGAAGGACTCCATCCCCACCTCACTGCAACCTCCTAGCAAGGAATTGTGGAGAGCAAGAAGGCCTTCCTTCGATCTTCATGTGCCATACCATCTTTTCTAGGGGCTTTTCTTTTTCCTGTAGCAATTCCTTTTTCAAGCAGTGAATACTAAATAGGTACATTGATTGTTAGTGTATCCAATGATTATTTTCCATTAGCAAACACTTAGAAGTTTTTCATTAGTAAATTCAGAACCCATTTAATATGAAACCTGTAGATACTTGTAATTTTTTAAAGCACCTCCCCAACAGATGCAAGTCAAACGCCACATGAAAATGCACATGTATTACATATAAAGAGCTACCTTTATCAACCAAATTTGTATTCTTATCAAATAATGAAATCTAAACTATTTGACAAAACCTATTTTCCATAAAACAACATTGACTGGCATGAATTAGAGTCCCTCTCTCTAATTCTCTATTAATGGAAAACCATATTGACTTTTTCATGATATTGTCAGAGTTTTATGTCTTGGTAACTGGCTTATAATTACTAAGATTTTTTAGCTCATCCTTTTTGAATATCAGCATCACAGCAACACATTTTCAGAAAACCAGGTTTACCTAAACCAAATTTTTTTCTGAAGAGTGACTATTTTTTTAATTTTTTTTTTAGTGGTCCACTCAAATGTTCCTTTGAACAGATTATTCCTCCTAGATTATGAATGTGGTAATCAGCCTTTTATGACAAAGACATGTCATTTACTTCAGTGATGATGATGATAAAATATTTTTGATGTTTATTTTATTTGGATTTTTTTTTTCATGGCTTTGAGTTCTGTATCCACCATCATTAAAACAGGATGGGTCTGTAAATGAGCATTAACATTTTTCTTCATAGGGAAGTTCACAGTTCCTAAATATCATTTTAAGCAATATTTTTCTTTCTATACCTTTTCTTGTCATCAGTTTCATATGCAACCCTCCCATTTATGTTTGTGTGTATGTCCATTCAATGCTAAGTAAGATAATGACAAAATTTTGATTGTTAGGTGGAAAATTCTGAATTCTGAGTATTCTTGTCAAGTGTTGCAAATGATAAACTGGGAACTGATATTTTTGTGATCGTCTTGGGGACGCCATTATTACTTTCATCATTGGTCTTCAAGGGGAGAAAAACTGATAACAGGATGAATCAGGAAATAGAAGTAAACATCCTGATAAAATTAGACAGAGCAAGAGCGTGCCGTATGACATGCAACTGTTCTGTCCATTACTGCATAAATTTATTCAGGGAATTTATTTAAATTGTGATGTAGAAATACAGATGTAAAACTTCTACACATTAGATCTCATCTAAAGTTGGTGCAAATGCACAGTTCATCTCTGAAAGCTCTAGTAATTGTCTCTTCCATTTCTTGAAAGAAGAATAATTTATCTCATGTTTGTTAAACGGAAACACTACATAAGTATGCAGTTACTATAACAACAACTGCATCATAATTTCATACCCTGTTTTACCCTAGGAAGGTGCTTAATAGCCATATTCTGTTAGAGCAGACTAAAGATTATGAGTGACTTTTCAGATGCTCAGAATGTGTGTATTCCCAGACCATGCATATGGCTATGCAAGGACGCTGTACCTGTATTTTAAAGGAAGTGTTTGAGACTTTTTCTCCACTTTCCTTCACTGCTTCCTGCAAAGAGAGCTTCCTGCCTCAACCATCAGTCCTTTTCCATACCACGAATCCCTCGCCATGTCAGAAACCATTGACAAAGTTGTGCTTACCGCCGTGTTTGATAGCTGGTTTGTCACACGCATATACCATTTGCTTTATTTTTTTGCATGGACCACTCACAACGTTCCTGTGCTTCTTCCTCACCTGCACAGATGAGCTGTAGGGCTTTGTTTTTCCCAGACCATTCTGACCACACCCTTGTACTTCACAGTCTGTTGCTACTATCTCCATTTTCCCTCTCAGACTTGTTTTCTCTTCGACCTGCTTTTCTATCACCCTGAGTCTTGGCAGTCTGTGAAAGAGAAAGGAACACTGTCTACTTCAGAGTTCTCCTGGCAAGGAGAAGGCTTTAACCAGAGGAGGTTGTCAATATTTACCACAAAATATCCTACCTCAGGCACTTGGAATTCAAGGAGTAGAAGCTCTGGTCTTTCTTTTCCTATGTCACCCAATCCTAGATACATCCCAGCTTTGTGGGATAGCAGATCTGGCTCAGCATCTGCATATAATTCATGGAGTGGGTCCACAGGCGGGGAACCAGGTCCTTGGGACAAGGCTTCTTGAGGCAATCTGCGGTAGGAATGAGAGGTAAGCATGGGAATATTTATTGCATTTATTTCAACATGGTTTAATCTTCTCTACCCAGACAGATATTTTTGGAAGCTCTTACTTTGAAAGATTCAAGTTAAGCTGCTGAGTTATATGAATATAGGGGGGAAAGGTTTAGTCTTCTTATTTGAAAAGCATCTTAGGTCAACAGGGTAGTAGATGCAGTAACTGAGATACTGTAGGGAGGAGTGCTGTTCACTCTTGATCCAAGCATGCTGAGCAGAGAAAAATACGTGGTCCAGAAAGCCCTGCCAAATTCTGTTTTCACTCAGTCTGTCATGCACGCCCAAATGCCATTCCCAGGGCCCAACCTTGTTTCTCGCTTCCTCGTATTTATCCTGCCCCCCACACTATGAAGCTCCTTCCCCTCTGACACAGAGTTTGTCTCTTCACAGTCCACCCTCTCACTTTCTGCTGTTCAGTCTCCCACCCCTCTCTCAGAAGTTATATAAAACTCTTTCTCTGTTTTAACACTCCAGTTGTGCTGATTGCCTGGTGTGCTCAGAGTACAGCTCCCCAAAACAGGAATCCTCTTCCTCTGACAGACGTGAATTGTAGCATGTCACAAACAACTGACACAGCATTACAAGAGCCAGGGGTGACCTGGCTCCATCCATGCACTGAGAGCCAAGAGGAAACACCCAAACCTTCTCCTATCTGGCTTGAAAAGAAACTCACATCCTCAGAAAGTCTTTGCCTACACACTCTTTGTTTGCAAACTAATTCCTTATTTTAAGTTTCACTTTCCCCAAAGGATAGGAAATATCATATAACAAGAATAGTTATAATGAGGATGATTCGTTGAAGTATGAATCTTGGGCAGCATAAGGATTTGAAGTGTAAATCAGATCTGGGAAAAATAGTTTGTCAACTTTTGTAAACATTCTTTCAAGGGGAGAATAAAATCATGGAGGATTAGGAGATTAGGAGTATTACCCATACTCATTTTCCCTTTCTGCCAAAACTCAAACAAGCATTTTGATTTCTATGCTTTTGATAGAAAATTGTTCTCATTCTCCACTGCAGTTAGAGGTGGAAGCTGTATTTACCTAAGATCACTAGTCATGTTACAACCACAAATATTGAGGGCAGGAATTATTTCAGCATAGGCCAAAAAGAAAAAATTTACCTGATTTTTTTAAAAATTCTGAAGTTGCTATAATATGGATTAGATCACAAACCAAACCTCACATGGTATTCTAATGCTGCAGACAGTTTACAATCAGCATAGTAAACTTCCCCATAATCATTGATTTCTGGCTGCTATAAATGATTAATTGTTCAGCTCTTACTGCAATGTAATCTAGTATTTTACATATAAATATGTAAGGTTTCTCAGCTGTGCCAGTTGTCAGTTCTGTTAAAGGATACGGGTGAATTGAGAAATGGGTAAGATTCTCCCCCACAATCCTTTCTACTGGAATTGGCCCTTGTTTTGAAGTCCTTGCTAATTAACTCTGTCAATACTGGGGGAAAAAAAAAAAAAAAAAGAGCAAAGAACTTTATGAAGGGACACTGATTTCATTTATGTGGTAAACTACCTATACAGCTGCCCTATGCCCAAAAAGAAAATAATCATTGAGGATAACTTCTGGGAAAAATCCTTGTCCCTTTCTATTTTGTAAACTGCTTGAGCACTGGCCATAAAAGTGCAAGCAAGGACAGATTAAAATCATGCTGGTGTGGTGGCAATTTTTAGCTTATATCCCTGAAGCATAAACACAGGGATTTTCACATGTAGATCCATGGGTAAAGAACCATTAATTTGGAAAAAAAAATGGCATTAATGTGATTTTGCTGGAAAAATTAGCAGTTATTTAATCTGTCAATCAAGTCCCAGTCAGGGTCATTGACCTTACTTGATATCAGTGTACTCCATGGTTTTTAAAGTTGCTTAGGATTTTCAAGTGTTGTTAATTAGACATGGGTAAGCCCCTCATCCCCTTTTCCCCACTCTTAACAGTATTAATCCTGAGATTTACACATTTAAATGCCCTTTATCTTATGTAGAGGGTACTTTTCTCTCTTCCTGTTTAATTTGAGCACCCTTGAAAGATAATTTGAAAAATTTCTTAAATACCTTCAGGGTTCTGAGAGTTCATGTTTTCCTGTTTTCTTAAGCACCTGAACTCCATCAAATCTCATAGTTTTGGTTACTTACCCATTTTTCTTAGCCTGCTTTTACATTTCCATATCCTTTCATATTGCCATGATTTGACAATAAGCAATTATTTTATTTGCCTTGCATGCATATAACTTGCAGGCAGCAGCTTTGCATGTAATAAATGATTCTGTCAAAGAGAGACTTGGACAAAATGCAGTCTTCTGGTAATATTCATTTCATCTAAAAAAGAATTACACAGCAAACAGACATTTATTCCAGATCCAACTGCCTATTCATGCAGTTCAGCAGACTGTCAGATTAACTGTAATGGTACCTTCTAGTGACTGAATAATACAACAGTCTGTGTCCTCTCAGTGTTTCTTGCCTATTTTTTTTTTTTTAAGTGGATGCAAGATGTGTGTCTGTGTTCAGGTTTTGGAAGTGAGAGGTTACAGGGCTGTCTTCTATTACAAGTTGAAGTTTCTCCCTACCTAAATCCCTTTTAACTGGTTATAAAATATGAAGCAATAAGGGCTTTATTTGGACCTAAAAATTATCAATACCTTTTCCCAAGTGGAGTCTGTTCTGTCTGTGGTGGTAAGTGGTAAGCAGTCCCCCTGCCTTCATAAGATGTTTTGCCAATGAGTCTGGGTAGTTGGGCAAAGTCTGGTTTGGCTTTGAGGGGCACTGGCACAATGAATCTCCTCTTTTGTAACTTAGTGATTTTGACACAGCTGAACTGGCCAACTTTATTTAATCTGGAAAAAGGACATAGTCTCCTCAGCTTTTCCCCCTATAACACAGTGAGCAGCTGTGTGAGCAGTAGTGTTAAAACATAGCTCTTGAAAACAAAGTGGTCTCTTTTCCTTGATAGACAGAAGTGACTTTAGTTCAAAACACATCCAGGCCAGACCTACATTTCCTAATTATTTGAGAAAGAAAACAAAGGAGTGTCTTGTTTAAAGACACGTATAGCTGTGTAAACTGTGCACACATTTGAATAACACATACGGATTTTACATGTAATGCTTTTTTAAGTGCAAGAAAAATTACCTTATATTTTTTAGACAGAAGAGAAACTTAGCTGTGTCATTAAATGATTTAAAAGCAAAAGGCAAAAATTTAGACAAAAAAGAATTTCCATATAGCCTTTTACTGAATCAAAGAATAATGAAACAAAAAAAAATATTATGGTTCAAAAAGAGAATTCAGATAATCAAGTCCAACCTTCAACCCATAACCAGCAGCATGTTCTCATTAAATCTTGTCCCCACATGTCATATTCAAATATGTTTTGAACACTTCCAGAGTTGGTGGCTACACCACTTCCTTGGGCAGTCTGTTCCAATGCTTTACAACCCTTTCCATGAAGAAATTTACCCTGATACCCAACCTATTCTTACCCTGGCACAACTCAAGGCCATTTCCTCTCCTCCTGTCCCTGTTCCCCAGGAGCAGAGCTCTAACCCCTGGCTGTCCCCTCCTGTCAGGGAGTTGTGCAGAGCCAGAAGGTTCCCCCTGAGCCTCCTTTTCTCCAGGCTGAGCCCCTTTCCCAGCTCCCTCAGCTGCTTCTGGGGTTCCAGACCCTTCCCCAGCTCCATTCCCTTCCCTGGACACACTCCAGGTCCTCAATGCGTTTCCTGTATTGCATAAGAGGAAAGAAAATCAGACAAGCCTAGGTGCTCCCTGGTCTGTTCCACTGTGAACAACTTCCCCTTCAACTTCTAATAATTACTTTTTGCATAACTTTTCTAATTTGTCATTTGTCAGTTCTTGTTCAGCAGAAAGGTAGAGAAAGCCAGTGCAAAAGCCGTGTCACCACACAGTCCCTGAGCGTAAGTGGTTAACACTGCTGGAGAAATCTTACTTTCAGTCCATAATAAAAATAAAAACAACATTTGGGTTGACAGGAAACAAGTTTCAGAAGAACACAAACAACTGAGGAGTTGAAGCTCCTATAGACTTTAAATGAGATTTAATTTCTAAGTTGTATCTTGTTTATCTGTTAAAACATATTCTAACGTGTACATTCAGATTAACTGAAGCAATTTGTGAATTCAAGATGATCTCAGCTATTTGTCTGAATCATAAAAGAAGAAAAGAAAGAATATTTCTCTACGGCTATTTCTAAATGGAAACAGTAAGGTTTTTTTTCAGCTCAAAATACTTTATAATTACTAAAGTAACTCAGAACAAAAAAATTCTGACATATTGTCAGGTTAGTCTTTCCAATAACTTTCTTATCATGTATACTTGGCTTTGTACATTTACATTCTCTTTCTGACTGTGGACTGGGGAAAATTTAATTTTGATTACAAAAGTTTTTTTCTGTGTCTTGTATTTCCTTTTCGTACTACTTTTATGAACCACGAATATTAACACAAATACCATTTTAATTTTATCTAAAGAAAAAGGTGATACAATTTTCTGGGTTTAATCCTATTGCACTTTTTATTTTCTCCTAGTGCTTAATTAAATTAAAAAATAGTTCAATTAAAAATCAGATGTAATTTATTTTGAAATTAAATTGTTGTGAACATTTATTTTAGATGTGTAAATCAACACTGTCCTATTGAAATCAGAAGAGTTACCACTGGCTTTAGTAGAAAAAATCTGCTTAAATGGTTAAAAAGGCTCCAGCCTTTGGTTTCCAAATCCAAGAGTGAGAGGTATTTATAGAAGAAGACAGTTTCCCAGCCTGCTTCAGATATGGAGTCTTATACATACATAAAACATAAAAACACACACCAGCGTGCCAACAGGTTTTTAATTATTTATCACACTCAGAACACAGAGTGTGATAACATTTCTGAAGTCACTTTTTTGTTTGTTATAGCAGGCTTCCATAATGTATGTTCAGCACTTGTTTGCAAAGCATGAATGTAAAATGGAACAAAATAAGATCTTTGTCAAAGACAATTTAAATGGTAATGCCAGTATTGCAGAAGGTGATAGTCTGTGTCCTTTATATAGGATTTATTTCTACTACCCAGCATAGCCTGCTTGCAAAGCTGGCTGATTTACCACCCAGTGATTTGGACTGACTGAGATTTTTCTAAATGTCTGGATATTTTAAGGGGTACATATATTAAAGGTGTGCTTGCACCAGGGTGTGCAAGCAGAGAGGGGGTCTTTTATAATTTAGGAGGTGCATAGTGTTTTCTTATTTTCAGAGAAGATGACATCAGTAATTTCACTTTTATTTATATCTGTGGTATAGCACTCAGTTTTCAAACCCAAGATATGTCATAAGTGACACTCAGTAGAATACTTCTTTTTGACACTGACTGTCTGTGCAATCACCCAAAGTTACAAGTCTTTTCTGGAAATAAGTTACATAAGATTTTCTTGTTCAACTGATAGAATATTATATCAAAAATTCATGGATATTTATTGCCCTATTAGACTAGAGAAGTACACCTGTACAGGAGTTAATACTTAAGGTACAATTTAAGTGTCTGAATATAAAAATCACCTTATTAAGCTCACATTTGGTTGAAATCCCAGAGTACCTAAGAGGAATAACTTTTCCAATGCCCCTCAGTGATAAGTCCCTTAAGCTGTTGAACACAGATGTACCAACCACAATTGTTATTGGGCAGTTCATATCAACTGTCTTTGAAATTATCAAGGAGAAAAAAAAAAATTTTTTTTTTTTTTTTTTTTTTTTTTTTTTTTTTTTTTGTTAGATGTTTGGGATACAAAAATCGTTTAAAGTTGGTGATTGTCACTTAAACAAGAAAGTTTATGACAAAACATCTTGACAAATCTTTTTTTTTAAAGTTTTTGGGGATAAAATCAGGGACCATTGAGACTTCAAATACTGATTGCTGGTTGCACACAGATTTTTTTTCCTGGTAGTGATAAAATTATTTATGTGTGGTCAATTTAATTTTAGCTGTTAGAAGAGGTGTTTAGTGTAAATTGGTCATTATTTGAGTTCCTGGAACAACAGATAAAGTTATTCTCTTAGAGAGGGCAAATATCTCCTTTCAAGGGTGTCTGGCCATCAGTATGATACACCTTCCAGAACAGTTTCCTAGCAGACTAGACAGAAAGCTTACCCTAATTTTAGATTTCAAAGTTAGATGAAATGATACATTAACTCAGGTGCCTTTTTGATACTCTAGAGCCTTTCTGGATCAAAAGGTACCAACATCCACATCCAAAACCACCTGTAACTAAAAAAAAGACTGCTTTTCAAATCAGTTGTCTTAAGCTCATTCTTCTTGGTCAGAAATTTTTTTCATTATATCTAGTTGTTATTTTGTCCACTGGCCTTTTACTCATTTTGAGAGTTCTTCCCACACTTCCATACTAAGCTGCATAGCTCAATATTCATTTTATAAAGTTTTATGCCTGTTCTCTGTATGTATAAGGTGCAATACAGAGCCTGCAGCCAGAACTCACAACCAAATATTTTCAATAGAAAGGTGTTCACAAGGGCCACAGGAAAGAATGCTATCATTAGAAGAAGAATGGTTCTCTAATCCACAATAATTTTTTTCCTGTACTGAGAGACAGATCCACCTATCCTAGAATACTTATTTTTATTGCAGATAGAGTATATCTGCATTCTGAGTTCCATTTTGGTATAACGGTGGTTCTTAATTTAATTACTGCTTCAGTCCTTTTCCAATTGCCCCTTCACTCCTGACATTCAGTAAATTCTTCACTGAATACACTGAGACTATTTTAGCTCTGTATTTCCAAACCAATGTCAAAATTATGGCTGGCTCAAGTACAGACAAGGTGGCTAAATCCACCATCTAATCACAAGGTGACCAGAATCATTCTCCTAGAAATGTTTCTGAGATTTTGCTTTCTTTCCTCTTGACTCCTTTCAGCTGTTCAACATTTTGTTAGAAATTCAGGGCCTCAAAAGGGATGTACTTGCCTTCCCTTCTTAAGTTCCCTGGTTTGTTCCCAGACTTGGATATTTCCTAAGAAGAAATGATCCTGGAGTAAACTAACCCTATTTGGGGTGAAGTTGAAAATCTGCTTTTAAATGTTGTCTCTTCTTTGATCTTTAGACTAAAAAAGACTGCCCCTACATTTCTAAAAGTTTGTTTTCCTCAACATTGGTAAAGAATGGCTTCTGCTTCAGATTTTCTGTTACTTGTGCAAGAACTTCCTCAGATAACTTTTCCCTTTATGAATTATAAATTAAGAAGCCTTTATTCCTATTTTACAAAATCATAAGATTTTTTCTCTAATGACCTTGGAGCTTAAAGGAATGATCTGATTGTTTTCCATACTCAACTTTTAACCAAAACAAAGTGAAAAAACAATTCTTCATTTCTGGAGGAAATTTTGAAAATACTCTTCAGAAGAAAAACTAGAGGCTTTTTTAATATGTTTTCTCTGATAGTCAATATACTGCACAGAATGAAGTTCCCCAAAGTAGAATTTCTGGCTAATAGTCAGTTCAAATTTGAGATTTCTGGAATGAAGAGACAAGTATTATTCTTGTATGGTCATGGGTCATGATTTCAATGTTTACTTCCAGCATAAATGTTAGAAGAATAATTTATTTCTGACTGCTTCTGGATAGCATATGTGTGTGATGGGAATATATAAGGAATACTGCAGGTTGTTCTTCAGAAATTCAGCATATTGCTATGGAAGTGTGCTGGGTGAGCAGGAGCATAAGAGAAGTATTTGGGAGAACAAAGAGAATTTAGAGTCTCATATTGGAGAAAAGTGAAGGGATAGGAAAAGATAAAAAGAGAAAAAACTTTGATGGTGAGGACTAAATTAGGCATATTAGGCATCAATATGAATCTGTCACTGTATGCACAACTCTAGACAATTTTAACTCTTGTGTGAAACACAAGTTTGGAAATTCTACTGTTTCCAAAGATGTCTAATTTCCCTATTTTTTGAACTGCCTCATAGTGCCAAATTCCAAATGGCTTTTGGGAAGCTTTCCCCTCTGAAAGGGGTCTGATTCTTCCTGTTCTTTCCCAGAGGCAGAGGAAAAACCTCACTTCTCTGGACTGGAACTTATGCCGTGAAGGATCTCAAATTCAGACAGGGGCAGAGTGAGGAGGGCAAATGTGCTGTGCACATCCTTGGGACAGTAGCATTGATTCTTCTGAGGCAGCAATAATAGAACCAGCTCTGGTGACTGAAGCAGTTCAAACATTTAAAAGCTTTTGCTTCAAACCAGATTCATCTCCATGCTGGTTTTTCATTCAGCTGGGAACATTTCATGGACATGAAGTGGTTTCTTCACACTTCTGTGAACCTCCTAAACCACAGATGGATGTTGAAAGCCATTTTCTTTCATCCTTCTTTTTAAAAGTTCCTTTTTCAATACTGGCAATGTCACTATGAAAAAAGCAGTGTTTTGTGATTAATTTTATAAGGTAGTACAGTGGATAATAGACTTCCTAAAGTTAGGCTGAAGAATTTCTGTCTTCCAGGAACTTTGGAAGTATTTTACAGTCTGGGTGACTGGAAGGATTGTTTAAAACTTGTTTCCTTTGGTAGTGATGCAAGAAAAGTTAAGATTTTAGGGTAACGGTTTCTGAAGCAAAGTCCTCCCAAGAGTCAAAGATACATACTCTATTATGACTTTGAGTGGGATGAAGTTCTAGTGAGTGAATTAGTGAGTTTTGCTGTGTCCCATGTACTGCTATAAGATACAGTTTCTCATTTACTGCAGGCAGGCAGCACATGTGCCCACTCTGCACATTTCACACATCTTTAAGGAAAGAGAAAAAACATTATCAGAGAAAAACTGTTGGTGCATTACTAAAATCCATTCTGAATTTTACTCCTGGAAAATGCAAGAAGGTAGAAATGTAGGAAAGAAAGCAAAATGTGAAAAGTTATGTAGAAAAATTGTGGAAAAGATTGATTTGACAGGGCAGAAAAGAAGGAAGGTTACACCAATGTATTTGTTCTTTATAGGAATTACAATAAGCAGAAATGGATGTGAAGGAAGAGAAGGTGTGAAGGTGCCAAGTGGGAGAAAGTGGAATAAGTTGGACAAGTTAGTCCTGGAAGAGAGATAATAGATTATGGATCATAGAATGTGAGGGAAGCTTCTCAGCAGCACTTCCCTTTCACTTTTTAGGATCTCCAGCAATGTAAGGAGGAAATAAAGCTAGAAGGGGAGAGTATCTAGAACTTCACAAGGAAGTTCCAGAAGTCCAAAGGCACTTCACAGGTCTTTATCTCTCCTGTTAGTGGAGATCCAGAGCTTGGGCCAGAGGTGACAGGAAATACATCTGTTGAGCAGGCAGGTGGAGGAAATATCTTCTTCATGAACTCAAAAAATAAAGCAAAAATATTCTGGTGAACGAGCTGACTATCTTCTGTGTCACAGCTCAAGGTAAAAAATCAGGCCAGAAGATATGGATGCTGGTTTGCTGGGATGTTTCCTAACTGAAGATATATTATTTGTTTATAGTCTAATAGCAGAAGGAGCTGGTTTTGATTACTTAGTGCGTGTAAATTTGCCACAGTGAAAATTTAAAGAAAACCAGAAAGAATATTAAAGTAACAATTAAAAAGAGTCTCTTGTAGTAAGTATGTGAATCATTTTATTGTGGGCTGTTTCTAAAAGGTGAATTTTCCAAATCATGGCATTTAGCAGTACTCAGAAAATGTATATTTTAGAAGAAAGAATTCAAGGAAAGTCTTTCCATGTGGAAGCAGCATGAGTATGGATTCAGTTTTTGTTTAATTGCTTAAAAAATAAGTAAGTGTTTTTAATGGAATATGCATAAAAGACACAAGACCCATAAAAGACATGTGCCACATGAGTGGAATCTTCATGCCATTCGAGGAAATAGCATAATTTGAGAATGATGTACGGCAAGAAAGAACTTGAAATTCTACTAATATGTTAATGAAGATGGTTCTGTTAGGTTTTGCGCTTTTTTTTTGGTATTTTTATTTTATTATTATAAAGGGGTTTGTCATTCTTTGATACATTTTTTTAAAAATGGCATAACTTCTAAAATGTGCAGAATACTGGAAATTTTTTTCCTACATTTGAATTTCCCAGGGTGCATTTCTCAAGCTTTTATATGTGGTCACTATAACTTTTTTTTTCTCCATTCAACAGAGAAGCATCAGGATTTTTTTCACTACATCTAACCTTAAGCTGTTATAATATAAAAGAACCGTTCTTTTCCTCCTTCAGCCGTCACAGAGAGAGAAAGCAGTGTAAAGAACAGGACTGCTTAATGAGGGAATTGTCTTATAGTTTAGGGCAGCGTTATTTGGTAGTTATGTTTATGGCATGCAGGCTTTTGCTACTAAATATTTTTTTAAAAAAAAAAGGTGGTCTCTCAAATCACCTGTCTACCATTTCTTTGATTTCTTTCAAAAGATACCCATTTATCCATTTATATGAAGTACATCTTTATCTAAAACAGCACTGCTTACCACCAAAATCAACAAAGTTGTATGTCCTTTATCTTGACAGAAGAATGTTCTTTTCCTTTCTCCCCTCCTCCTGTGAGTCATTAAAATACTTGACAAATTTTGGTTTTGTTTAGACCCTATACAGAGGCTCAGGACACCTCGCTTTTGAGGTGGTGACTTAAAACACAGTGACACTGAGAACTGTCACCCTTCTACAGGGAGAAGAACCCCACTGCTGATGTGGTTGCCACCACATAAATGGGTCCTTGATGATTTTCCTTCTAATGATGTTGTAAGGATAATTTCATCTTCTCTCTCCATTTCCCTCTCCATTAGAGAGAAAACCAGTGCTTTTAGAATGAGAGTAGTTTCATTTATATTTCTTCTGCACAGTAGAACAACCTTGGTTTCAACAAGAACAATACATATTTTTTAGAATCATAAAATTGTTTGGGTTAAAAAAGACCATATGGATCAAATATCTCCACCTCATGCCGTGAGCAGGGACACCTTCCACTATCCCAGGTTGCACCAAGTCCTGTCCAACCTGACCTTGAACACTTCCAGAGATGAGGCAACCACAGATTCTCTGGGCAGCCTGTGCCAGGCCTCACCACTCTCACAGGGAAGAATTTCTTAGTATTTAATCTTAAAATAATCTCTGTCAGTTCAAAGTCATTACCTGTTATTATACCACTATGTACCCTTACAAAAAGAGCCCCCCCATGTTTTTTGTAGCCCCTTTACTGGAAGGCCACCAGAACATTTCCCCGGATAATCAATCCTCTTCTCCTGGCTCAACAACCCCAAACCCCTCAGCCTTTCTTAATAAGAGAGCTGATCCAGACTTCTGATCACTTTTTTGATGTCACACTAATATTTATATTTTTTGAATCAGACTAATAATTTTTCTTAGCTCTGACTAGAAGGCAGTGCCAGTCCATGAGTACGATTCTTTACCTCTTTCCATCTTGTTTACTGGAAAAAAGAATTCTGTGCTGTTCTTGCTTTCTGTGCAGTCTTACTGAAAATAATAAGTGTCTGTTTTTTCCTTTCTACCTGCTTGCCTACAAAGGAGAGTAATACAGAATAACAGCTTCTAAAAGCCTGACCTCCGAACCAATGTTCAGGGAGATTAAGCCAAATGATTAGTAAAACCAGCACAGGTGACAGTATGTCTCAGCATGTATGAGGGAGAAGAAATACTCTGGTATAAGCCCTAACCCTGGGTTTTGATTTATTTTAACAACCACTTCAAAACCTTGCCTAGACTTTTAAGATAGCTCCTGTGTGATGAAAATTCATACATGATGAGTGTTTCTGTATAATGCAGACTCATTATGGTGGGGAGCTAGACTCTCCTTAAAAGGCACACCAGATTTTTATCAGGTTATTTCTCTGGTAGTTTGACCCTGGATGGACACCAGGTGCCCAACGAGCCACTCCATCACTCCCTTCCTCATCTGGACAGAGAGGACAAAAATACATTTGAAAAAAAAAAATAGTCAAGATAAGGGCAGTTTAATAAAACAGAAGCTACATGTGAAAGCAAAGGAAGACAAAAGATTTATTCTCTGCTTCCTGGCAGCAGGGAATGTCCAGTCACTTCCCAGGATTCAGCATGTAGGCAGCGGCTCCAGAAGACAAATGCCGTAATAAGGGATGCATTCTTATTCTCCTTTAAGAGAAGAAAGTTATACTGCTGTTGGGTCAGTATTCCTGGCTGTGTCTTCTTCCAGGACCTTGCTCACCTCCAGATGTCACTGGGGCTAAGCCAACACTGCTCAGGGTAGCCAAAGCAATGGTGTGTCATTAATACCTTTCCAGTTACCAATGAAAAACACAGCACTGGGTGGGCTGTTATTGGGGAAATTAACTTCATCTCAGACTGACCAAAACCAGCTTCTTGGAAAAACGTGTGATTTATTTTCTTGGTTTTAGTGGTTTTTCTTGGCCTGTTGTCCATGAACACTCAAGGTACCTTTCTAAGAGCTGCTCAAAAGATGGAAAGAGAAGACAAGTTTTTGTTCATTCTCAAGGGGTCTGTGCCTCCCTTAGAATATTTGAGGATTGACAAATCTTCATAAAAATTTGATGGCCACTTCTATGATTTATTAGATTCTAGCCAATATAGACAAATTATATCTGTATTTAATGATTTGAAACTTTTCCGTTTCATGACATTTTTTTAAAAGTGTGGGATTTTCTCAGTTTATCCACAGTAGACAGGCAACATAACCCTGTGAATCAAAGGCAACTTAGCTATGATGCAAGTTCTTTATTTAAGTGGTTTCCATAGGTTTCAGTACACAGAGAATCAAAATCTTTTCTCTTAATATAATTTGTAACTTTGTTTGCAGTATTTGGCAGTTTGCTCTTAAAAATTCACATTTGGCATTTACCAGAACAGCTTCACACTTTAATTCCCTATATCTGAGACTCAAATTCCTACACATAATTAAAGTTTTAGCATTCACAAGACAGCATGAGTGAAAACAGAGAAGTAGTTAGGTATAATTTTCTGATTCTAATACCTGACCAACTGTACCCCTGTGTCACATCTGTTCCACACATAGATGTATAAACCTATCAGGACTTCTGAAATGAGAGACAAGTTCCAAAGGGTTGTTTAGAAACCACAGTATGAATTCATAGATTGAAAGGAATAAATCTGTGATGCATTTACTTTGGTTCCAAATGAGACTCAGGATATGGGCTAGGCTGTGAAATTATTCCTGTCACCAGATGCTGTTTGTCTGCTTCTGTGCTCTAATTGCTATCAATAATTAAACACAGGTCTCTGATTCATATGCACAGAGGCAGGGATTCTTAAATTAAACATTTTAAAGTCATTATAGTACATTTTCTATGTTCAGCTAAACACTGCACTCAGGCTGATTATGATTAAATACACTGATACCAGATTACATATTGATTCCATAAATATCAACGGATATCCAGAACAAATAAGATTCCTAGTAAATAGAAGGAACATTTTCATTTCAGATGACTAACAGAAAGTGGCTTATAGTCACTTATATATGATATGTTATGTTGCATATTGAGCAAAAAGATGGTATCTCCCAGCTGATCTGCAGAAAACACACAATAATTTCCATCCATCTGGAAAACATCAAATGAAAACAATGGGGTATGCCCAAGCTCGTGTGAGAGCCACTTGAAAATCCAAGTTTGAGTGCAAGTGAAGCTTACACTTGTTAATCAGTGTGTGGCAGACATGATCTTTTCCAAAACTGTGTCCCCAAGGTCATTCTCACTCTTTTGAAACAGAATACAGTCTTCAGTAAGTCTGGAGAAAAAAAAACCAAAAACCACAAAAACAAACAACAAAACAAAACAAAACAAAAAAAACACAAACAAAAAAACCCCCCTGCTCTTTGAAGCTGTGTTTACCCTTTGGCAGGCTGTACAAGGTGATGACATACTTTCTCAGGATGATTACTATTAGTCATGCTACCATCCTGCACAAAGTTTTGTCATGCTCTCAAATAGAGTTACGATGCTGATGATCATGATGAGCCATCTCTGGTGATTCACTCTTTCCACTCCAGCCACTCTGGTCACTGTAGTGTGACCACAAATATCACGTTTCCATAGTGCAGTACCTCTGCTGCCCCTCTTCAGACATTATTCATCTGCTTGTTCCAGACCTCTAGGACTGTTGTCCTCTGTTTCCAAAATCCCATGACCTTCTTTCTGTGACCACTGGTCAACATGAGAGGATTTCAAACCACTCAAATATCCCTTGGCTAGAGTTTATTTCATTTACAAGTCCAAGCTAGGTTATTTTTTGAAATCTGCATCTAGAGGTGAGTAATTTTCAAATTTATATTAACTTTCTTTTTTTGCTTTGATAAGCTGTGACTGAATATTTCTGAGAATGCACAAATCAGGAAGAGAGTCCTGTTGAACAGAGGCTACTGAAAGACAGTGAGTTCCATTAGACTTTGGAAGGCCCCATTCTGTTTGCAGAACAGCTCTTAAAACTAATTTATTTGTTGCTAATAGAGTCCCAGAAGTGCTAGCTCTAGGGAAGTAGCTGGAAAAATAGTGTGCCTGAAGTATAGTGTGTGTCACTGCATTTTATAGAGGCTTCACCACTGTACACTGGAAATCAGAAGGTGACTTTCAGCCTGACAAATTGGCAAAAAAATAATTGTAAAAATTACATAATTTAAAGTTCTCTTACTCAACTCACACTTCCAATCACTTAGGCTCTCTTCCATAGGTTTTATTATCAGAACAGAAAATGTTATCTTCTGAAAAATCAGTTCAACTCCTAAGATGACCAGTGCAAATCCGCAGTTGTTTCTACAGTGAACCGCATTTCAACAGAAAGGAGCTGTTGTTGCTCAGGATACAAGATAATTTAACTTTATTGCTTGACACAATATGGGTACTTAAACATAATTGTCAAATGGTCATTTGCAATTTTAGATGTACCAGGGGTTTATGTACCTATGCCTCCAGATTCACTCCAAAAAAAGCATGGGTCTCTCGTAAGTGCTGTGTCATGCAGGTCTCAGATTTCTAGGATGTTGAAAATTACATTTATGTTGAAGCAAGTTGACTCACTGGCACATCTTTATGTGTTGCTTGTGGAGTCCCACAGGGGTTAATGTTCATGAAGTGCTTGGAAAAAGAAAGTGCCCAAAGTGTAGCATGTGTCATCACACAGTTAATAAAACTAGAAATCTTCAGTTAGCTGTTGTTTCCTGTTAGCTTGAATTTTTGTATTGCTTTGCAATAGCTCTACTATGCAAAAAACCCAAACAAATTCACCAGAAGAAATTTCCCAAATTATTTGCCACATTTTCTAATAAGCTGATATTATTGTCCAGAACAGCTTATTAATCTGCTAAAAAGTTCAACTGACATTACTTATTTTAAGACCTTGTTTACAGCTGCTCACAACTTTACAAGCCCATAACTCTGTGGACTAAAATACTTCATGTACTCTATGTCTGTGCTTTGTGCATGGACTGTACACATAACTAGACCACACAAAATAATGTTGAAATTTTTTAGCCAAAACAGCTCAAATAGCTGTTATTATAAGGAAGCTAGAGAGAAAATATTCAGTCTTGTTCCCAGAAAACTCACAGTTAAAACCATAATAATGCAACAATTTTCTTTTCATAGCTGCATGTTGCAATACAGGCTGTGTGTTTGGCAGGGATGTGGTCTTAGTAATCTGACTGAGCCACTTTAATTCAGTCTCTCTCTGGGAATTACTTAATGATGGAATTATGTACATGGGATCCCTATCTGTTCTAGAAAACTGTTGTATCCTAGCGATCAGGCTCATGGAATAATGCAGATTGCTGTTAGTAGGATTCCACCTCAAAAGCTGAAAGGTGAATAGCAAACAAAGTTGTAGACTGGGAAAGAAAAAATATAATCTGATAAACTAATGAAGTATTGTTTGCAATGGATGGATGGGCTGACAACTACTGAGCTTGTAAATAGAATTAATGAAGGTTGTAAAGTGAAAGTCTCATACTTTTGTAGACCTGTAGACATTTGTAGATCCTGTTAAGAAAAACAGGAGGAAGAGATACCATTTAAGATTTAAAAAACACATTTAAAACATGTTGGACATATTCATAGTGGTCAAAAATCCACCTGGAGACAAATCTTTTTCCTAATGTGCAATGGAGCACAAAATCTGCTCTATTCCTCCTCCTGTGCTTAGGACATCTCTAGTGACAGCAGACAGGTGAATTTTGTGATTTCTGAAAATGGGTGAGTCTATCATCCAGTTTTTTCCTCACTGAGATCTTCTGCCTGTCCTATTAACTCTCTCTGGCAACTCATTCTAGAGTTCTATTCTTTTGAATTTAAAGATATGACAAGCTAATAAAGATTTCTCCTTCACAATGCCAGGCAGAACTTTTGTCTCCTCCTTCACAAAATCTTCATCATTTCTTCCCCATGAATCCTGCTTGCCAAAGACCATCTACTTCCTTCCCAAACCCTTCCCTAGAATGTTCCATGTCCCTGTTTCTTTTTGGCTTGTTTGCTGGACAAAAGGCACTACAGGTAGTGCAGTGAATGGGGTGATTGGTCATTTGCCTCTCAACCACTGAGTTGGTCAGGCAGAAAGTGACATTTTTCAGCAGGCAAACGTAATCCTTAGGCTGCATTTTTGTACATCTCAGTTGTGAGTACTTTAATATATTTAGTATTTCTGCTCCTCTGTCCAGTTTGGTTGATATTAGTCAGAGGTATCCAGAGTTATAGTAAGAAAGAGGACCGACAGAAAGAATCAGTCACAGAGACAGAAGCGATGCCATGACATCAGGTTCGGCCCCTTAGGAAATCAGACTAAAACGCTGGACACTTTTAGTATTAAGAAATTTGATTGCTTCCCCAGAGAATTTCCTCACTGAATCTGTCACAGCTTTCTTATATGACGGTGGACACACCACTTCAATCATCTAAGTATGATTTCAAACACAAATTCAGTGGAGATGAGCTCTGGCAACCAGGCTGAAGTAAACAGGGCTTGTGCTTTAAAAACACAAAACCTGCAATATAGCACTAACAACTCTGAAAACACAATCTGTCTGGGACTGGTGTGGGACACTGAATCAGGGCAGACTCATGGCCTGAATTTTTCTTGCAGGCATTTAAGAAATCATTTGGGTTCTTGAAGTGACATTTGGGTGAAATTTAAAAACAGATGGAAGGAAGACAGTTCTGAAAATCATGTTTACTTTTAACTGCTTGCTACCTTGGTGAAATGGGGGTCCTTAGTACGATATTAAGAATTAGCAGAGTCTGATCACATGCCTTTCTTTTTAATTTCCAGTGATCTCTCAATAGAAAGTACTCAACTGGTCCTCTGAGAAAATCGTGTCATAGTTTGGAGGTGGGATAGAAATGGTGCCAGTAGTATCACAGTAGCCACAATAGTACCAGCCGGAGGTTGTGACTGTCTGCTGGTGTAAAACTCACAACTATATCCTCTCTGTTCTTACCACATTCTACAGCCAAGTTCCAAGCACAGTTTCATTTCTCTCTCTTCCTCAGGCTCCTTGTCATGATTTTCACTCCTGTGACCTCCATAAAATTAATTCTGTCCTGCTAATATTTATATCATCTAGGAGTAACAATCCATGGTCACATGCTTGCATTTAAATTATTCTCAGAATACTTTTTGTTTCAAGTTTCCTGTGGATGCTCAAACACTACGTGCTGCTGTCACATCCATCTCTATAAACAGATTTTACATTAGACAATTGTGCTGTCATTTTGCATTTATTTAATTTGATTGCCATTGGAAAGAGGAGATCGCTGAGGGAAAGATTTGATTATGAGCAACAGGAAGTACATATTTTGTGTCATGTTGTTTTCCAGAAAGATAGAGACAACCCAGTTTCTATTGAATTTCCTTAGGGAAACCATGCCAAGCTAAATTCATGTACATATGGGCAAATAGGCAGAGAACATGCTTCCATTACTTTGATTGGAAAGTGAAGCTTTCCAGGAAAGACCCGAGCAAGTGAGGTGAGGCTGGAGGGCCAAGGTTGATCTGTACTGATGTGTAATCCTCAATATGTGTCATATATTTAATTACAGCTTTTGATCATTGTGTTGTGTATCATCATATTTTGTGCCTGTAATCAAAATATCTGTTGTGTTTTCTCAGCTACGCTATTTCACTGAAATATTGGTCTTTTCTTAAGGTGTCAGTTTGTGGGACATCTTGCAATACCCATCAGAATGAGCTGAAGTTTCTGTGAGTTGATGTAATCTCAAAAAGTATTTTGAAGGGTATAAACTTTCACAACACAAGAAAATCCACTACACAGATAATCTGCACTTCAGCATGTCTGAATATTGAGTACAGTAATGAGCAAGATTTGCTAAGAGACTTTTGTGTACCTACTAGTTAAATTCCAAGAGGAGAATTAATTTTCCTTACTAAAGTAAATTAATATAGGATCTCCTTGCAAGAATCCCATTGGAAAGAATTCAGGGAACCTGAGTAAGCCTATGAATATTCCAATTCTTGCAATCTAATGAGAAAATTCAAGAATATTATTTGAACTGTTATCCTTAATACTGCAAAATTCAGGAGATTTTAAATCTCTCTGTTCGAGATGTTAGAAATTCTCAGAAATGTAGATAGCCCACTGGAACACTGGGCTTCAGTTGAAAGCATAACAGTGAAAGATATTTTCCATCTGATGCCTATGAAAATGAAAAACAACAAAAATGAATACTTATTTTCTGGCACTTTTTATTGAATTAAATGAAAGGTATTGTTCCCTTTTTCTAACAATATATCTTTGCATCAGAGATAATTACCATCTTAACCCAAAATCTTGTGAGAAAATATAGAAAAATAACTTTAATTATCATCTTCAGCACTTTTAGTATTTCAAACAATGTCTAGATTTCAACATAAAATGTGTGGAGTGTTATTTTCCTATTTTGTCTGTCTTTCTTTTTTTCTTCTTTTTTTTTTTTTTTTTAATATTACAGCAGTTGGCTCCTTTAAACTTATCTGCATGACATGAAAGCTGTATCAAGCACTCTTCATGTTCTCAAGAATGCCTAACAAAAGCAGCTCTAGAGATGTCATGCATACCATATTAAGCAGAAATTCAGTGGAGCAGAATTGTAGCTGTAGATTTCTCTCCTGGATTGTCAGCTGCTTGCATCACTACATTTTTAATTTTTTCATCTTTGCTGTCCTACAGAGCTGAACAACCTCTTTTCCTCTTTTCTTTCCTCCTCCCTTCCTCCTTGTTTTCTGTTTTTGAATTAGTTTGCAGTGAAATTTGTCCAAATTTAGGCTTCAGATTTTATCATAATGACATTTTAGAGAATTCTACAGATGTATTGAAGAGTAAATCTTAATTTCTATCTGTAACTGGTTAATATGTGAATGATTTGGACCCACCAGCATACAGGATGTATAGTGGGAAAAAACAGAGACATAAAGGAGGAAGGTACATATTTTCTTCCAGCAATGAAGAATTGAACCCTTCACCATTTGGCAGATTCATATGGGTTAAAAACAAAGAGCTCCAAGATGATCACTTAAGATCATATGCTGCAATCCTCATAGCACTGATGTAGAAATAATTTGGCTCAGAAATCCTAATGCTATATTTAGTTAAATGAAAGTACTTCTCATAAATGCTTTTATCTGGAGGATGCACTTGGTTTTCATCTACAATTTCCATTTATTTCTGTAGTGGCTCCAGAAGCCCCACCCCACCTTAAAAATTTTAGATTTTACTGACGCTGTTTTTCAATTTTTTACTTGATGTGTTTCTCTTCCCCGAAGAGCACACACTGTCAGGGAAAGATCACTTGGAATAGAGAGGAATATATAATGGTACGATATCAGATTTTCAATGAATTTTTGGAGTACTTGATCTTTAAGCTCCACACATTGTTATATTAATTTGTATGCTTAAACTGAGGTATATTAACCTTAAGAACTTCAGTCAGAACTTTCAAATCTGATGAAGACACACACTACGTGAAGAATATTTAGGATCAAATATTTGCTTGTAGATACAGATTTTTACAGGATTTTTATCTTTAAAAACCCTCTTTATCCTCTCCTTCTTCTCTTTTTTCTGTGACTCCAGTTTCCTCTGTCATATGAGTGTTTCATCTGTGCAGAATAGTAAGTGTTGCAACATTTCTACAATTAAACTCTGTAAATGTTAACAGTATTGCATACCTTTGTTGAATTGTACCATGTAATTCTTGAAGTCTAGACAAAGAGCAGTCATAAGAATGAAAGTGGTATATATTGCATTAGTTGCCCTTGCTAAATACCCTCTGTAGTGCAGACCCATTTAGTCTGAGTTTCAGAGAATTTTCCTAAAGTTTGAACCTTCAAACATTGAGCCTCCTGCTAGAGAGAAGCATTTGCACATGTAATATTCAGCTGCCATTGGTGCTATGATAGAGATCTGCTTGGAATGAAGATGAGAAAATGTGTCTCCATCCTTAGAGGATTGATCTAAACCCTGTGTTCATGCTGCATATTTATTTTCTGACTCAGTACATTATTATATTGGAAAAGTATCATTAGGTACATTTCTAATTTAAAGAATATTGTTCAGGATATTTCCACAAGAAATAGGAGCATAAGAAAGATTTGAACCTGGTTATGAAACTCCTGGTGGAATGCTCTAATCTCTGGTATCCCAGAAGGAAATAAGACTCTCCAGATGCTTTTGTCGAGACAAACAGATGCATGTTCCATCAGTCATATCTGAGGAATGGATAAAAAAGAAGTGCTAAGAAAGGAATTAATTACCTCACTTCTTAACATACCAGGTCGAGCGTTCTTGAGCATGGAAAAGAAAACATATTACAGGAAGTCCTTCTTGTTGTTCTAAAGTTTCTCAAGAGGTTCAAAGTCTTAATCATAAGTCCATCAAGGACTTGAAGATTTGAATTTTATATTAAAGTTCATAAAACTGGAGTTAGGTCAGATTTAGGCCTTAAACCCCTGAGTTTGCATGGTTTCCAGTCCTTATATTGATTAATTAAATAAAAACATAAAAGGCCTCTTTGTTAATTAAGGATGAAATTTCTAAAGAAATCTGAATTAATTAGGTAAGAACTTAAAATTAATTTGAGCCTTCTAATACCATAACACTTCTCCAAAATCTTAGCCTGTCCTTCCCTAACAAATCCTTTTTTTTCTTTTATTTGAGTTACATTTCAACTGCTAAGTAACAGGCAAAGGAGATCCATGACAAAAATAAGATTCTCATTCTTCTCCTATTTTCATCATTGTTGTTATCAAAACTTTTACTTGAAGGGGAAAGGAATTTTTTTTTCCTCTACAGGCAAAGGTTACTAATATGAAAGAGCATTCTGTCTCCTGAGGTATTTATAGACCTGGCTGAAAGTGTGAGAGTTGTTCTGACTCACTAGACTGCAAAACCTATAAAACAGGTACAGGCACAGTAATTTTACCAGCTCACACACGAACCTTAACACATTAAAACCAGCAGAATCTAGCTTTTAACAAAGTAAAAGTGTCAATTGACATGATATATTGCCTGGAAAAATTTATCAAGAGAGAAAGAAAAGAAAGAAAGAAAGAAAGAAAGAAAGAAAGAAAGAAAGAAAGAAAGAAAGAAAGAAAGAAAGAAAGAAAGAAAGAAAGAAAGAAAGAAAGAAAGAAAGAAAGAAAGAAAGAAAGAAAGAAAGAAAGAAAGAAAGAAAGAAAGAAAGAAAGAAAGAAAGAAAGAAAGAAAGAAAGAAAGAAAGAAAGAAAGAAAGAAAGAAAGAAAGAAATGTCATAGGAATTATTAGTAGCTGCTGCCTCCAAAACCAAGGTCTGTTTCTCGACAACTTGTAACACAGATGTGCCAGTAACTCCCAGAGACTTGATTTTCAGGCACTTTGAAAACACTGTGAGTTCCAATATGTATGGATTGAAATCAGTCTAAGGAAAAAATTAATGGAAACAGTGAGTGCTATTCTTTTTCCCTTTCTTCATCCACCATGTAGAAATGCAGAAATATCTTAAAATGAATAAAAGAAAACAAAATAAATTTCATTGTATGCTCAGCAAAACATGCAAGCTGCTCCAGTTCTGAAGGCATGGAAATACTGCTTATCCTTGGAAGAACCTTGTCACCAATCAAACAACCAATGTTGCTTCCTCAATATGAAAATCACTGCTAAATGATTGAAATTATATCTTTCACTCAATCTTACAATCCTATGGTCTAAACAGTGCCATTACAGAGAAAAATACTTGGTTTTGTTTTTTTCTAGTGATAAAATGCAACTGCAGCTGTAGACTCCTACCATAGCCTTAGGAATGGAGGTCAGACCAAAAACTACCATTTCAAGCTCCATCCAACCTGGCATTGAAAAATTCCAGGTTTGGGGTATCCACAACTTCTCTGGGCAACCTGCTCCAGTGATCACTAGGGCATGGCTGAATTTCATGTTGAAAGCATTAATGTACACTTCTACATATCCATAGATGAGCTAGGGGATTTGCTCAGCTGCTTAAATGACACAGTATAATAAAATTTAAGGCAGGTTGCCTAGACTAACCAATGTAGCAGGCACCTCTACCCCACCCTCTGCTGCTGTGCCGGGTCTGTACAGGTGTCCTGTTTATCCTTGTATTCACTATCTCTGTGTGAAAGTTTAGGGCTTTTAGGTGACTATAGACACATGTTCAGAAGCAATTCAACCAAGTCTCAGAGAGGGAAAAGTTCACCTCTAGATTTGTAGGCCTGAAATTCAGTGGATGTGCTAGAGGATGATACAGTTACCAAAATCCATACCTCTTGTGCCATTTCAGAAGCTCTGTGGTATCTAGTGTAGCAGTATGGAACTGGTAAATACACTCCAGAAAATGCACACAGCTCTGCAGCAGGAACTGGAAACCATGCTGAAGTATTTCACTGTAGCACTGAACAATAAACTGCATAAAGATAAATTCAGCAACAACCTGGGACAATACATCATAAGGCCAAATAGGCAGCAAGGTGAGAAGTCCAGGGCTGTGTGTGTGCGGCACTCAAAAAGTTGCCTTTAGGCATTTAAGAAGTGGCAAAGGCTGAGAGATGAGACAGGGAGGGATGCTGGCCCCTTTCTACTATCTAATTGTGGAGCTAACTGAAGTGGAAATTAATCAGAGTATGAATACCTAAGTCCTTTGTAGATCCCTTTGAAGTTGTTTGACTTTCAGAGTGTTGAATGTTCTTCACTTCCCAAAACCAGGGACTGATATCAATGCTCTTGCTGAGATTTTATTTTGTAAGCATGGCTGGAGGGCTAGATTTTAATAGGCACTGAATATTATTAATTAACGTCTGTAGTTTGGCACCTGGCAACTGTAGAACTCAAAATTATATGCTATTTTTGAAAATGTGAAACTGTCTTTGAGCTCCAGGGAAACATTCTACAGAGACAGAAAAAGGGCTATTTTCCCAGCTTCACCTCATACACATAAATCTCTAAGTTCTATTTTTAAGTGTTGGCTGACTTTTGGGGGCATGGGGTGCTGAGGGGACACATGTTTGAAGTAACTTTATTTGTTTTATTTCTTAAAAGGAAAGGATTATGTTTTCTTCACACATAAGCATGGGGATCTGAAAAACAGCGACAATCTATTTGCTGTTTTTCAGAAAAGCGGGGGCCACCTTTTCCAGCCCGATATGTGTATTTGGAGACTATATGCTTTGGAAAGTGTACAGTCTCTGTCACTTAGCAACCACTCTCCCTCTTCTTGGAGTAGCAGGAGGATGCTCTGCGCATGCATGTGCACCAGTAATCTGATTTTCAGACCACAGAAGGTCTTGTGATACAGTCAGCCAGATCACATACTGTGATATTTTCCAGATGATCAATCCATTTTGATTCAGTGCAGGCAAAATCTCAAGCCAGCTCCTTTTAATGTTCTGTCTCTAAGCTGAAAGTGTTTGAGATCGTAGTTTGCTGAAAAAAGGAATGGACCATTACCTGGGCAGTGAGTTCCTAGTCTGAGTTTGTACTGATGAGCCTGCTGCAAACTGTGTAAAGGGAAGTATACACAATGCTTCCTTAGAACAGAGGGAAATGTGAAGAACTTACAGCTGCAGAAATGAAGAGTCATTACTGTTTTGCAGGACTGAAAAGCCATCACTTAATTGGTTAAGAAACACACAGGGTTCACTTGATTTTCTCTCTGGACACTCGTCAGAAGTGCAGTGAATCAGCAGTGATCTGGTTATGTATTCTTGTGCATGTAGTACCTACAGGGGTGCACGTTTGTCATCCAGTGCTGATGGGTCTGAGATGTACACTAGATGGTGCTTGCACAACGCAGGCAGCAAACGCGTGTCTGTCTCAAGATGTGCCAGCAGCTCAGTGTTCCACCTCCTCCTCAAGTGTTTTCTGTGATGAGCGCTCTGTTCCATTAAGTGGAGTCCTGTATTAAATACAGAAGGTTCATATGTGATGTAAAAAAAAGTTTATTTGCTGTTTCACTGACCAGAGCAATAAAGAGATAAAATTACTCATTTTAACATCTGTAGATATTCTTGCACGTGTTTCTGTATGTACACAGTCTTGAAAACTCCAAGTTTCTAAAGACAGAGTCTTGCTGTTGTGAAACCTTTTTAATGTTACCTTTATTAAGTGATACACATACACAAAACTAAGAGGAAATGAAGGGCTCTCTACTCTGTTTGTACAGCACACAACACCACTCAAGTCTTAACTGGAATCTAAAATCTATCATGAACTATCATGAATTTCTGGAAAGGAGGGAAAAAAATATAAATAAAAGGATAAGTGTCTTCCTCATTTCATCAGCATTGTCCCAGAAATTAAAAGAAAAAAGGAAACATTAAATGCTGAAGGAAATTATCCCTGTGAATTATAAAAATAAAGTACATATTGTGCAAAGGCTTTTTATGTATCCCTGGGACATATGAGAAACTAAACAAAAGAAAATCAGAATCAATAATTTTTATAATTCCATGTGGTCTCTAAATTATGTATATTTTGACAGACAAAGTCTTGGGGTTTACTCAAAAAAAAAAAATTTAAAAATTACTGACAATAATTCAAGTGTCAGTATAATATATATGCTCACTCTATCCCAGTTCAAGTAGGATAAATGCACTACCCAGATATACCATATATTGATTTTCAGTCTTTCGTTGATCCAATAATTATACATGTTTAACTCTTTTTTTTTTTTTTTTTTTTTTTTTTTTTTTTTTTTTTTTTTTAAGGATTTTGTTTATTTCAGTCATGTCTGGAAGTTCATATACCTGGAATATAATCTAAATCAAATATGATTACTTTCAAAGTCTACACATTTTGAGCAAGGCTGGATTTTGGACAGGGAAAAAAGAAGTGGGCAGCAGGGCTAGAGGAATGAGGATTGCCAGAAAGAATAAAGAAACTGAGCCAGGTTTTCTTGGATTTGTGCCAACATGTGAATCCAAAGATTCCAAATCAAATTGTTCTGCCAAATCACCAAACAAAGAGCCTTACAACAATTTCTTTAGTCTTCTTATACCCAAATTTGTTCTACTCCAGGTGTTTGTACCAGGAACAGCTGTAGCAGGCTATACTCTGCACTTCATTGAAAGTAATGGGATGTAATGATGGTTAGGGTGGTGGGTATGACTGTTCCTGCAAGAGTTTTGCTGCTGTATACACAGGCCCAGTATAACAGAAGCAGATAAACAAAAACAATATTAACCAATGGATTCACAACTCCAGGATATGCCAGGCACTTCATTCAGCTGTGTTTTTACACCAGCTTGCCGTGTTGACTCAAAGGGAGGCTAAATTTTCCAATGACACTAAGTTGGGAGTCAATTCCCTCAAGGGCAGAGAGACCCTGAAGAGAGACATTGACAAATGACCGAGATGGGAAACCACCAACTGTATGAAATTCAACAAGGGAAAGTGCCAGATTTGCACCTGTGACAGATCAACCCTGGATGTATGGGCAGACTAGGGGATGAGATGCTGGAAAGCAGTGCCAGGGAAAGGGACCTGGTCAGTGGGGGTTCTGGTCAGTGGCAAGTTGAACATGAGCCAGCAGTGCCTTGGCAGACAGAAGGGACAACCCTGTCCTGGGGGCATCAGGCCCAGCATTGCCATCCAGGCAAGGGAGGGGATTGTCCTGCTCTGCTCTGACATGGGGCAGCCTCACCTCAAGTGCTGGAGGCTGTTTTGGATGCCACAGTAAAGGAAAGAGATGAAGGTCTTACAGGGTTTCCAAAGGAGAGCTATGAGGATGGTGAAGGATCCATAGGTGAAACAGAATAAGGAGTGGTTGAGAGCACTTGGTCTGTTCATCTGGAGAAGAGGAAGCTGAGGGGGGACATCATCACAGTACACAACCATATTTATATATTCTGTATATTTCTCATGAGAAACAGCAGAAGGGCAGCCACTGATCTCTTCTCTGTGGTGACCAGTGACAGGGCATGAGGGAATGGCCTGAAGCTCAATCATGGGGATTTATACTGGATGTTTGGAAAAGGCTCTTCCCCCAAATGGTGGTTGGACACTGGAACAGGCTCCCCAGAGCAGTGGTCACAGAACCAAACCTGACAGAGTTCAAGAAGCTTTTTGACAATGTTCTCAGACACACAGTGGGATTCTAGGCATGTTCTGCTCAGGGTCAGGAGTTGGACTTTGGACTTTGATGATCCTTGCGGTTCCCTTTGAACACAAGATATACTATGATTCCATGATCATCCTACCTTAATTTTTCAAAAATCCCAGAAACTTCACTGACTTCGCTGAGAAGTAAGAATGTGCTTTTAAATGGGGCAAGACATATTAGCTTCCAAGTGGCTGACCATAGAGTAAGGTCATGCCAGACTATGTCTGTGTCTAGATTTTGTTATTTAGAGAAGCAACAACACCTGTTTCCCATTTAGGCAGAAGAATTAGCTCCAAACCTGGCTGCTATACTTCCATTTGAATCCATGAGGAGTCAGATGCCAGGTGCTGGCTTTTGCAGCTATGTTTCACAAGTAGTTAGCTTGCTTTATTATACACTGTAGATGTTCTAGTTACAGGCAGCCCCACTTTCTTGTCTTGCTCCCCTCACATTTCTCCTGTCTGCCAGACTCTCTCTGTCTCCCCACCATATTCTCAATTCACACTGGGAGACAAGAACTAAAATCTAGAAGTATCTAGGTAAAGTCATCTCTTTCCCAGACCTGCAAGAGGATTTCCAAACTGAGGGGGCTGAATGTTTATGTAGGGGTAGATGTTTGAAGGAAGCAGGGAGAGGCACAGGGACAAGTCACATCCGGAGTTTTTGTGTCTCAAAGTCAGTAAATGATCACGTCAGTAATAAGAAAAATGTGTGCCCTGCAGCTGGAGCTCGGGTGTCTGGACTGTCTCAGATTGGCAACTCTTTCACATTGTTGTTGTAAGCTGTACAGCTGATAGTTAATTAAGGAAATGAATAGATCTTACCCTGGCAAAAGAGGCACACCCATGTTTTTCAGAGAGTGCACTGAATCACAGCCATTGCCATTTCACTGTTTGTGTCCGGTGGAGGGGTGTGTGGGGGAGCTCATAACCTGCAGCAAGGCAGTTAAAATAATTGATGAGTGCGTGTTCAATCCCAAGACAGGGACGGGGAGAGGGGGGAGGAGGAGGGTGTGGGAAGGGAGAGAGAGAGACAGAGAAGGGGTGTGGTGGCTAGGGAGAGGGGGAGGGAGGCGGGAAAGGTGCTGATTTCAGCCCTGTAGCGTCAGGATTGCGTCAATTTGGGTTTCAACCGCGTACCCAGTCTCAGAGCGGAGCTACTCAGAAGAGCCAAAACAGGAAGGGGGTTGCAAATCAGTGTGCAAAGGGGAGGACCGAAGGTTCCCCTCCCCCCTCTCCTCCAGTCCGCTCGCAGCGTCCTCCTCCACTGTCCCCACTACTCGTGTCTTCGTGTTTTGGGTGGTTTTTGTTGATGTTTCCTTTTTTCCTCCCTTTCTGATTTATTTTCCTTTTTTTTTTTTTTTTTTTTTTTTTTTCCTAACTGCGCTGTCAAAGACGCGGCGCCGTGGGAGCGGATAGCCAGGGTACAGCAGGGCAGTGCGCTTGGTGCTCCGAGCATCTGCTCGGCATCGGGGGAGGCGGCTCCCGCATCCCGGACAGCGGCTCCAGCACCGCGGACAGCGGCTCCAGCCCCGCGGAGAGTCGCACCGGCTCCGCGGACATCCCTCGCCAGCAACATGGCTCCGATCGCGGACAGCCGCCAGCAGTTCGGTAAGCGGGTCCCAGCTCCCCGCACCCGGGGCCGGGCGATGCTTCTCTTCCCTCCCTGGGAGAAAAGCAGCCTCTGCTGAGACTCCCAGTGCCTCCCAGCACGCAGCTTGTTGGGAGAGACCTGGTTTCCCCCCCAGTTCTCTCCAGGTCTCAGAAGTTGTTTGAATTTGCTTTCTTTCCCTGATCTCCCTTCCTTCCTCCCTCCCCGTTCCTCCTCCTGTTAAAATACTGGAAGACATAAAGAGATTTTTGTAGGTGCGGTCTTGGATGAGAGAGGTCTGGGGTTGTTTTCTGCATCTCTGTTAAAGTAACGTGCATCAAGAGTTAGATGATGTTAATGCATCTTGTGCTAGAGGAAAAAATTTTTTCAAGTCATTCTTGGAATAATTGTCATTCCTCTTATTCTTATTGTAGCTCAACCGTTAGTTAAAGTGAAAAGGCATTGCTTGGAAAATGAAAATACAGGATTTCAGTGTTTTTATCTGAACAACTGCATCTTAACCAACCCGGGTTAATTGAGAATAACAGAGATGACAATGAACTTTTCAGTTTTTGTCATTTCTATGCACTGCAGATAGTGTGGTACCAGAAGTTTCAGAACCAGTCATGTATGTGCACTTATAAAATGCATACATACATAAGTTGCTTTAGTCAGAAAAGCAGTAAGAGGGAATGTTTCTGAACTCTGCTATACAAATATTGACTCTAGCCTACATTATGCTTACTTTAGCAGTGGTTTGATTCAAGGATCATCCCACTGACTTAGTGAAGAGACTCCAGATTTATATCACTTAACTGGAATAATAACTTCTCCCAGAATCAGGTGATGTTTTCTAATAATGTACTGCCTTGAATGTTAACCAATTGACTATGACAAAAGCAAGAAATTCATGTTTTGACAAAACTCGCTGTAAATATAAAACCATTTTAGTTACCATTTCATCTTCTTTCCTATCCTACCCACTTGAGGTTTCTAACCATACTTGTGACATCATGCTTGTCTAATTATTTATTTTTAAAAGATAATTAATATCTTAAATATCAAATTGATTCTACCACTACTTTCAGTAGTTGTAGAGTTAACGTAGAACATAATATTCATTCCTATAAAAAGTCTATTATCTCATGAGAAAGCATTGTATTGTAAAGTATTGTAAATATACACACCATTCTCAAAAGATATTAAAGTACTCTGATTAGTTTTCAATTACTTTTAACTTTCTGGTTTTACACCATATTTATTTAAATTTCTGCAGCCCAGGGAATTATTGAAACTCAAAACCACATGCTTAAGTTAGGAAAAATACTTTTTGGTTATGGGTATGATTTTCAGTCATTTCATTAAGTTCTTGCAATTAAACATATAGACTTATACAGCTTGTAGGCATCAGGAAAGTGTTGTCATAAAAAAATTAATAGCCAGCCCTGATCCTTTCAGTGCTGGAACACTATGTCCTACTTTTTTCTGATAGTATTGTTGTGGATTTTTTTTTTCTTAATCATCCCACTATAAAGCAAAGGTGCATTGGCAGCACATTTATCTGCCTAGCTTTTGCCTGGATGAAGCTGATTTAGTAATACAGGGGGATAGGGTTTTTTTACTCATCCAGAATAACCAGGGAGAAACAGAATTATTACACAATTGCCTTTATGCATAAACAATGTCAAGACATTAATATTCTATTGGACACCCAGGGTTGCATGGAATAAAGATTTAGCTCTGATTGTTACATTGTGAGAGGTTTAAACTCACTTAGTGACGTTACTTATGGGCAAAATTTGATTTCTAATTAGTTGTGCTCATTTACCCTTTGATGCATGCTTTGAAGGGCTAATGATACTCCATATGTAAATAATATATCTGCGTGGCAATGGAGGTTGTAACACTTGCTCAAGTTTCTCTTTATTCAGTGTAAGCATAGGATTTATATTAAAATTGCAAAGAATTATTCTTTGGCGTCTTTTCTTATATACTCCTGAGTACTGACCCTTTCTGTATAACTCCCCATAAGCTTTGCTTTAGTGTCTTCAATGTAAAGTTTAGTGGTTATCAATGATAAACTTAACATGAATTTTTCATCTTTGAACTTGCATGTGCTACCTAATATCACATCCATCTGGAAAAAAACACTTTCTATATAGGTATTCTAAATTTTCTTGATCGACTGCCTCCTGCAAAGTACTGAAAATCCCAATGAAACTCTTGAGTGCTATAACCTCTAATTAAACTAACTTCTTTCAAGAGATACCTCCAGGAAATTATGGGATCAGACCATAAAAAACAACTTGTTGAATGAACAAAGTATCCTAGGAAACACTGTGGAAAGCAGATGATGTATCTATATGTAATGTATATTTCAGAGTGTGTTTTAGCTAACAAACAAGCCTCTGTAAATGCAAACCTGAAACCAGCTGAGAGCTGGTATTATTCACAGCCATATAAGCTCAGAAACTACACACAGAGGGTTGAGACAGTAGAGAAATTATAAACAGTGATTATTATTAGGATGGGAACAGTATTTTCCTCTCTAACTCTCCGTGTATGGAAAAATACTAGCATAACAAGCAAGCCTCAGAGTGGGACTGCACACTGGTGCCTGCAGGTGGCGAGCAATGTGTACAATGCAGAGCACTTCCAGTCTGTCGATCCTGCTGATATCACCATCTCGTATCAATTGTTTTACTAATTTATGGCTTTATTAAATATCATGCAGAATTCAAGGTACTGCTGCTTACATGCTTCTTGCTATTTATTTGATTTGCAGATGAAATTCCTACAGTGGTTGGAATCTTTAGTGCATTTGGCCTTGTCTTCTCTGTGTCCCTCTTTGCTTGGATCTGCTGCCAACGCAAATCTTCCAAGTCCAATAAGACCCCTCCATACAAGTTTGTCCATGTTCTGAAGGGGGTTGATATTTACCCTGAGAATCTCAACAGCAAGAAGAAGTTTGGAGCAGATGATAAAAGTGAAGCAAAGAACAAATCAGCAATGCCAAAGAATTCTCTCCATCTTGACCTGGAGAAGAGAGATCTAAATGGCAATTTCAAAATTGCCACAAAAATGCAGGGCTTTCCAGATCTTGAAAATTCGTCTCCTAAGCACTTTGCAGAAAGGAATAAAGATTCAGTATCCCCTGATAGCTTAAAATCCATCACTTCACTGTCATCTGAAGATAAACAAGACAAGCTAGGAACTCTTTTTTTCTCCTTAGAGTACAACTTTGAGAAAAAAGCATTTGTAGTGAACATCAAAGAAGCTCGTGGGCTGCCAGCAATGGATGAACAGTCAATGACTTCTGATCCCTACATCAAAATGACAATCCTGCCTGAGAAAAAGCACAAGGTGAAAACCAGAGTGCTGAGAAAAACCTTAGATCCAGCTTTTGATGAGACTTTCACGTTTTATGGGATCCCCTACAGCCAAATTCAAGACTTAACACTTCACTTCATGGTCTTGAGCTTTGACAGATTTTCCAGAGATGATGTCATTGGAGAAGTCCTCATCCCCCTCGCTGGAATTGAACTCTCAGAAGGAAGGCGGCTAATGGACAGAGAGATCATCAAAAGAAATGTTAGGGTAACATCTTTTTTATTCAAAGTTTAAAAATGCTGTGAAAGGGTTAGTTATGATTCTTGTGTACTGCTGCTGCCATCTTGGAAAGAAAAGCCAAAAACCTCACCATTCAATTCCTAAGATACTTTCCTAATGCCAGTGTGAGGAAGGCATTAAACATATGCAATTTAAAAAAAAAAAATGCAGCAAGCATGTTGAAAAAAATTGCTAATGCCTTAAGCGTTAGTTTCTTATTCATCTAGTCTGGCAGGTTTGAGTGGACCCATTCCAGTTAGCTCAAGCAGACTCAACCCCCACTGATTTGCTTTTAATTTCTTTTAAATGAAAGAATAAAAAAAATTATGTATTATTTCCTTTCTCCTCTGTCCCCTTTTATATTTAGCATCATTCTTTCTTAAATCTTACTGAAGCCAGTGGAAATGTCAGCTGCGTGGGTTGTGTAGCACATTCTTAAGGAATGTAGGTAGTCTTTAGTTAGGGAAATGGGACCTGTTAGATACCATATTGTTGATGATGTAGCACGTTCTTGCACGTTGGTGCTGTCACCACCTCGTCTCTCAGAAATTGTGATACAGGCTGCAGCTTTATTAAAAGTAATAAGGGTGAACCCATAGACCTGCTGGAGTTACCAACAAAAACTTCCTGACTTTACTGGGACAAAAAATATTTCATGCTGTGTTATCTTAGTTGAAAATGTAAGAGTCATTCACACCCCAGATGAACCACACAAATGCACAGGCATTGCACACACATCTCTTAAATCTCTGCTAAAGAAGTGGAATGTGTATTGATGTTCAACATGATTGGTTTCAAATGACAAGCATACTGCCAAATAAAATAAATGTCTACTAGGCAACATAACCTATAGCTAATACTGTTATTTTGTAATTCTATCACTATATGGCAACAAATATAAGTATGTCATTGATCTTTTGTTGATTATTTATTGGATTTTCTGTTATATAAGGTACTATCTTTTCTTGCTTCCCTTACCTTCCTTCTGCCTTTGAAATAAACTACTCCTGCAAATTCAAATTCAAATCAAACAATCATAGAGAAGATCTTTGATCTCACCTTTATTTCATGTATAGTATACTGCTTTAGAGGGTTTCAGGGGATAAAATTTCACTGACAGTTTGAATCCTTCCTGTTAAAAATAATTTACCAAATATTTTTTCTTTACTTGTCCTAGATCTTTTCTCCCCAATATATTTTTATGGAATTTTGCTTTGCTTAAGATAATTTTCTTTTTTAAATGAGAGTGTTTTTTTCAGGGTTTCATTTCTACTCTCCAAAGATAGTGATGTCATGTCAACCTATATTGTCCATTTATTTATTTTTGTTCAGTCTGATAACCAAACATAGGAAAAGTTAGATAACTAATATAGAGGAAAACTATATTTACTATGTAAATCAGAATAACTGCATATATTATATACTTTTACACAGTTTCAGAGCATACATTTCTGTGACATTTCATTAACCGTTTTAGCACTGGTTTAAAGCTTGGTCAATATAATTGCTTAAAAATAGTTTTATTCCATTTTTTTTTTCTTTAATTTCCTCAGAAATCATCTGGTCGTGGAGAATTACTGGTCTCTCTCTGTTATCAATCTACAACAAACACACTCACTGTCGTTGTTCTAAAAGCCAGGCATCTACCTAAATCTGATGTGTCAGGATTATCAGGTAATGGTTTTAATAATGAATATGCCCTAGGAATATAAAACAGAATTACAAAAGATAGCTGAAATGAGGCATTTCAAAGACAAAAAATTTTCCGCAAATGCAGAAATGATGTTTCTATCATTTACAGCCTATTCGTTTTATTCATATCTAGGTCAACGCTTTATTTCCAGGGTATGTATTTTACACATTTGTTCTTCAATCACATCGAAAAAAGGTGACATCTGTTAGCAGTGGAAACCAATGATTTTTATGATTGTCTTGAGCAGAACCCATCTGCCATAAGTGTGGGATGTTGTTTGCAGATACCAAAAGCTCTTATTTATGACAAAAAATGAGTTTATTTGTAGAAGATCAGTATTGAGTGAGATCATCATATAATTTATCTCAGAAGAAAAGCAGCCTCTTACCTCTGTGTTGAATTTGGCCCACTGAGCACTAACAGTTTTTTGGCAAGGCAAAAAGGTGAGTTGTGCCAGTGCTGGGAGGAGGCATGACACACATAATTTATTGTGAGCCACACTTGGGGTGCACTAAGAGGGCTCAGGTTTTATCCTCTTTTCTCCTTGTCTGCTGCAATTTCTCATTCAGTGGAACCTTGTCTGAAGACACTTCTAGAATTGCACATAGAAGACACATTAAGGCTATATAACATACTATATAACATAATAACAGTATAAAATTTAATGTCCTATATATAAGACAGCCACACAAAAACAACAGTACACAAAAAAGGGCTGTAGTACCACAACTGCTGCTGCTTCTTTATAGAACTTATAGGCTTTCATATCACTCAGTATTATGAAAGAAGCAGAAGAGGAAATAGTTTTGGGAAAAAGTGAATAATTATCATTGCAGCCAATAATACCGTTTTTGTCTTTCTCATACTGCAATTTATCTGGAAAGTGTGCCCATCTTGAATCCAATAAAACAAAGCTGTAGGCAGCTCTCACCAAGTTCCATTTAAATCTTCCTTTTGATTTATATTTTCTTCATATATCAGAAGGAGAAAGGATGTATATGGAGCCAAACAATTTACTTGACTAAGAGTAAGGATATATATTTTTAAAAATCAACCCTAAAGTCACAGAAGATAGTGGTTTCATGAAGACAGCATGACAGCCAGCTGATCTCAGTAGACCTGCCTGATGTTTACCCAGGTGGAAAAAACACTTGGTAAAAAAAGATCTCCTTGCCACAACATCAACCTAGAACCTATGTAACATCCATTGTTTACTGGACCTCTTACAAGTAAAGCTATAAAATTTGTTTGCTTTTCCTGCATCCCCCAGGAGACCCTGGCTAACTATAATGGGAATGGCATCCCAGTATTTCTGCAGGCAGCCATGTTGCACCTGAACATCTACTTCATTTAAACAAACTTTCATTATTTTCTGTTTTTCAATAAGGCCATGTGCAATGGATATTTGGGTATCAGTAGCATACTGTACTCAGTACAGTCATAATTTCCTCTGACTTTCTGAGGACTTTCTTCTCATCCCAACATAAATCTTGGAAGCAGAAGAGGGTGAAGTGGTGTTTCTATGGGATAAAATAAACAATTCCACTCTTCAACCTCTTTGTGAATATGGAAAATTTTTGTACTCAGAAGCTCTTCCATTTTCACAATCTCTTTGATTTCATTGGTCACAGGTGCTGAGTGACCTTTATTAGTCGAATAAAATCAAGTGGAACTCTCTAGTCTTATACAGTAGCTAGTCACAGGTAACAGAAAATTTCTTCTAAAAAGACATGGAAACCAGTATGAATCCACTGACTGATATTGATTTTGGTATTTCTAATGCTGGTATGATGCACAATAATTTCAAAGCCAATGAGAATTTTCATTAAGCCCTGTTTTTGTAATGTTCATTATGGTAATAGAATATGAAAGTATTACACTCCCTCCTCTGGTAGACTAATGTGAGTTCATTACTTTTACTCCTCCAACCATTTCAGTCTGATAACTGACATAAAATGTATAAATGCTGTTCAGTTTAATATTACATTTTTTAAAAGAAGTATTCCGGTTTCTTGATTATTTAACTTGGCTGATTGTTTACATAAACTATCATGTTTGACTGGGTTCAGTAGAAAAGATTTTGTACTACATCACTGCACCATGAGAACTTGGAAACAGGTCCACAGTTTCACTGAATAAATGCCAAGGTAATTAAAAGGGTTGATTTATAAAATGTCTCCCCTGAAAGAATAAATATGGCCATTTTTGAAGACAATAGCAAGGGAACCTCACAACAATTAAATAATTATGATGGATGCAAAGACTCAAAGTTGGTTGGCAGCAAAAAAATGGACATTTTCCCTTCCTGTATTCAACAGTAGTACAACACAGGTGTAAAGACAGATACACATTCCAACAGTAAACATACCCTCACATTTAAAATTTAGTGTGAAATTTGTTCAAGAGCAATTAGTGGCCTCAATTTCACCGGCTTAACTGACTTCAACAGAACCCCAGCAGAACTATCACATCCATTCTCTCAGTGCAAGTGTATTCACTCCTTTCTGAAGATTTTCTTTCATGAGTTAAATTAGTGCTGATGATTATACCCTAGTAGATTTTGTGAAAAGCAAATTTCTGATTCACATAAATATGTAATGATACATACTTTTCAGAGACCTTTAGAATTTTGTGCGCTTTCACACCATCTTTGAATGTGGTAGATGTGTTGTTGGTTTAATGGACTGCAAGACAGGATTTACCTCATGAAAGAAATACCTGCATTTGATCGCAGTCTAAACTTCACTGCCTGCCTTGAACACAGCTTTGGTGACCATAAAGGGGCTAATTCAGATATAAAGAGATAAAATTTTAAAAAATGATTAGATGAGTCATCTTTAATAACTTGAAACAACTACTCAGTGGGATGTAATTATATTGGATAATTATGGAATTTGTCATAAACTAGATCAAGGAATGTCTAAACACTGGTCAATAGCTGATCTGTGCTCTTTTTTTTCATTGCAGACCCTTATGTCAAAGTGAACCTGTACCATGCCAAGAAGAGAATTTCTAAAAAGAAAACCCACGTGAAGAAATGCACCCCCAATGCAGTGTTCAATGAATTGTTTGTCTTTGACATTCCTTGTGAGGGTCTTGATGATATCAGCATTGAATTTCTGGTTTTAGATTCAGATAGGGGGTCGAGGAATGAGGTGATTGGCAGGTTAACCTTGGGATCTTCAGCCGAAGAAACAGGTGGAGAGCACTGGAAAGAAATTTGTGAATATCCTAGGAGACAAATTGCCAAATGGCATATGCTATGCGATGGTTAGCGGCTTAGAGAAGGGCTGGATCTTAAATAACTATATATTTTTCCATAGGCAAGGAGCAGGTTTTTGTTTTTTTCTTTGCTATGTATAATTACAAGCTTTTAACTACAAAACTTTTTTTTTTCCAAGGGGGCAGATGCTTTGAAATAAAATTGGATTGAATTACCACAACAGAAGGTAACTAAATTTTCACAGTAAATAACAGAATTTCTATTTCATTAAACTTTAACATCATTAGTTCAGATTTATATTCTTCTACAGTTTAAGTGGCCTGTAAATTCTAAAGCACTGTAAACCTCAAGAAGGGAAAACTATGTTTTGAAAGAGTCTCTTATTAGTGACTCATATTTGGAAGAAGATAACCTTATTACAATATATCTAAAAAAGACCCTACCTGTGGCTTATTAGAGAAGGGGATGGATCTATAGAAGCCATGGGGATTGAGGCTGAGCAGGGGGGGAATTCCTTCTGCCCCTCCAACAAAAAACTTCTTTTATGAAAATTTAATCATTATTTGTCAGTTTTGGTTACTTATACTTTGATCATCCCAAAGAATGAAGATGTTTCCAGCATTTTGCTTTACATATCACGTTGTGTAAAACTATTTTTCAAAGTGTCAAAATATTATATAACTACTTACACTTGGATTTTTTTAGTAAGTTTATATATATAATTTGTTTTATTACAGTGACCAAAATAGATACATACTTCAAACTAATGATTAAGTTAACATAGGTTTCTTTTGTTAAAAGGGCTCCTTTACGGGTGACTGTACGTGTTACAGTATAGATTGAATTTGGGGTTAGATATGGCTTGCATTTTTTTCCTCTAGGTAGGATTACATTTTAAACATTTCAAGCCATACAAAAGAATTTCTGTTGAGATGAGGTAACATACAGGATATTACAATCAATGAATTTTTACCAACTATATTTTAACAATTCACTAATACTAAAACAGTGAGACAAAGAAGAAAACCTTATTCTGCTGTTTAACTTCTTGTGTTTAACCTCCCAGACTATAACAAATGCCATTACAGGCAGTACCAATATACAAACTTCAGTGCATTTTTAAAATTTTGCAAGAGAGGAAACCAAATTCACTTTATAATTTCTCCAATATTATGCAGAAAAAGTACTTGGAAAGTACTTTGATTAAATGAATTAATGTACATTACTGACCGTACTGGAAATGGTGATAGTAAGGGAAAATAACATCCTGATTTCATGTCCGTGTGACACCTGTCTATTTAAACTTAAATTGTGTCAGGCTGAGGAAATAGCAAGTGTAACAAAAACAAGTATATAAATAAAGCATTTAGACCTGTGAAATTTTGTCTTGGTCACACCAGATAGGTTTTTAGGCTGTCAGAACTATAGCACAACTATAAGCAGATTATTTCCTAAAGTTTGTGCACTAACTTCTGATACAGAATTGTTTGCAGGTACTAGTCCTACTTAATTTTCAAGTACAATATATATAAAAAAGAAGATAGTGATTTTAGTTGTTGAAATAAGAAGGGTTAAAAAAGTGGAAAACCATTTTCAGTATTTTTGCATACATCATTTGTCACATGTAATCCCATCGAAGCGAACAAGACTACTTGGGAATCAAGGTACTGCTCATCGTGAGTGAAGGTAGCAAAATGGGCATGCCAGGTTAGAACAAACCAAACATACATTGAATGTCAATCTACTTTCATTAAACAACAGACCTAGGTCCTACTTAAAACTGTTGGGGATTTGTTGTCTACTTTACCTGTTCTCATATGGCCAAATTATGTTTGCAGGAAAGGACACTGAAATATGAAATATGCAAGTAGACAAATAGTACTGGAAGAATTCCATTGAGGCTCTTCCAGATTTTGTGTCAGTATTTTCTCCAGTTTTTGAGAATGTGTTTGATACAACAGTGTTTATAGATTTCTGTAAAAATACATTTTCAAAATAACATAAACATGCTTTTTATGATAATGCTATTGTATGTATGCTGTTATTTTATGATAATGTGTATTGTATGTATAAAGGAGAGGAATCTTTTTTGATTATTTCTTTAGAAAGCTGATTAACTGCTTAAGGGCTAGAGTTTTCCAGCCAAATTCAAGCAGAGCTAATCCAAAGTCACCAAATGAAAGATGCCCACAGGCTTCAGTGGGGTTTGAAGTGCAATCAGAGAGAAAAACTCTTTTGAGTCAACCCAGAAATGTCACTGGAACCATAGATATGGTGAAACATTATTTTATCCAATGGAGACTGGGAGAGTTTAGGTTCAGCACAACATGATCAGAGTTGTTACAATTTCTGAAAAGAAAGTGAGCTGGAAATGATTGCATCAAAGAGAGTGGGGCATCTTGCAATTATAAAAGATGGAGGGTTTTGTACGCTGGCCCATAAGTAGTTCATTATCTCTAAAAATCATATGACAGGCATCATCTGTCTCCAATGAACACCCAATATGAAATTAGGGGATAACAATTCATCTTTTTGAATTAATGCTGGACTGTGATGATCATCTTTCATTTTGCATCCAGCAAATCGTCACCTTTTTTTTTTTTTTAGCTTTTATAGCAGCTTGAGGGTCAATATTTCTGCCAGCTAAATGGTAGTTTTTGTTGGGGATAGGGTGTTGGAATGGGAAAAGGAAGCGAAGACATTTTTATTTAATCTAAAAAACCCTGTAAATAGATGGGTTTTGGGGGGTTTTGTTTGTTTGTTTGTTTGTTTTTGGGGGTTTTTTTTGTTTGTTTGTTTTTGGTTTTGTTTTTTTTTTTCATTTAGAGCAATTCTTAGTTGGAAGATTGAGTAAAGACGACTTGTAACACATTTTAAACAAGAAAGAGACAGGAGAGCGACTGTAGGCCTGTACTGAGGTGAGAAATTCTGCTGTTTTATAAAGTATTCAATTCTCATTGTGAATATCTTGAACTCTGTTAAGGATACTGTACTGTATTAAACATGTAAAAAAAAAAAAGATGTTTGTTTAAGTAGCTTACAAAAATATTAACTCCTTGAATGGGAGACTATCCATGTCTGGAAATCTGTTGTAACTAAATACCTGATTCGTTATGGTGTTGTAACTTAATAGAAGCTATTCAAGAGGAAGCATGGTGTATGAGATTTTGTAAGTTTTTTGTGCTGGTTCTGTATGTTGTGTCACGTGTGCAAGACAAGAATAAACTGCTGCTTTTGTTCATCTCATCACAAAATAATTATCCCACCTATGTATCTTTTTTTTTTTCCCCCCCAGGATTTCTGCTATTGTTTGTGTTCATGGTCTACCCTCTCATGCTTCTGTTGAAAAGCATTTGACTTGCAGTCTTCCTCTTCTCACAGAGGTGTATTCGATTTGTTCTGCCAAATACTAGCCAGGCACATCACATATTCTTTATTCACAGCTGCTTGCTGAATTCAGCTGATTCAGCTGAATCCTGAATTGTACTCTGCACTCAGGCTACAACTTGGAACATGGCCCATGACAGAAGATATGAGTCCTACAGGGACAGATATACAGATACAAACAAGAATGAATTCTAATATATTAGTTAGAAGGAACAAAGTTAAAGTCAAATTATCCTGCTGTCATTCTAGTTGTTTTCCAGAAGCAAAATATTTACCCTGGCCAATCATGCTCTACCACTTCCTCTTAGACAAGGAACTCATGTCAGGCTCCAGCTTGTCCCTGAGTTTGGAAGCTGAGGTAGAGAAAACATTCATTCAAGTGCTATATACAAATATAAATGTAATTCATAAATGTATAAGAATATACAAGTATTCACTAGCACAAAAACAAAAGCCAGGGAAGGAAGAAGGCAGCTGCAGCTGGGATACGCTCTTCCATTTAATGATTCCCATTGTGAGTTCCAGCACCTGGAAGGGATCCCTGATCTTTGTTGCAGAAATCAATTACAGGATTCACTAGCCAGATGTATAAAATAGAACATCTTTCACAGTTATAAGCTGGTATATTCTCTCTGACAAATCTCCTATCCCCAGGAGACAGGTATCAAGTGAAAGACTGCTCTACTCCATCCCATGCAGGCACTTCTTTTCCTTGTGTTGTACAGCTCCCCTAAAACAGTGGTTATTCACATGGTTCACATTCCAGACCCACTTCTTCAGAATGGAGATCAAGAATGTTTTTATGTTTCAACCAAGAACACCTTTATGTTTTTCAAATACAATGCAGGTGAGCCTTGGGGGGAGTCTCAAAGCTAATGTTCTGATTGCTATTTGTACCTCAAATTGCTACAACAGACCACTGAGAGAGCCCTTGCGGATATCCTCCTCTTTACAGGACAAATGCCCAGGGTCTAACACTATTCTGTAAACGCATCGTATTTTATGGCATCATGGGTAAAAACATGCTTAACACGTAGTAAAAATACATAACCACAGATGGTCATACACAACACTCCTTTTTTTCCTAAAACAAGATTCAGATATGGTCCATGTAAACTGCTACCTTTTTATCTGCTCTCTCCTTCATGATGTCTCATGGAGGTGCTGAACAACTCACAGCACTTTTGAGGCTGCTGTAACTGGCACTGACACTTACTTGCTTTGCTGATGGTGACTCCTGAGCAGTTACCTTAACCCAAAAGGTCTTACCCAGTTCTCACAGGCTTTTTCCTTATTTCTAACCCTCCACAATTGAACAACTGTTGTAACACAACTTTGTTCTGGAAGCAGCACTGTAATACTGTTTATGGTTGTAGCATGGAAGAACTTTATATTTAGGTAGAATCAAAGGATCAAAGTCATTAAGAAGGGAAATGTTTTTGCTATGCCTGCACTGTTATGTCAGTTTTGTCATTGTGTACTTTTTTACACAACCAGAGAACATCCAGCAGTCACAAGTGTGAATGCCCTGATTGCAGCACCAGCAACAAAATCGGGTGTTGTCCTGAAAGATCTGTCAACTTCTGCTTGAGCCCTTTAGTCTCAGCTGCAGCAGCAGACACCACTTAGGCCCTCACACTTTGCCCTACCCTCAGTGCTCTGTTGTCACCCTTGACAAGCTCTGCGTAAACCCTGGCAGTACTCTTCATGCCCAGATGGAAGAGTTGCAATACTCCAAGGGCTGGAAAAGCTTTGGCAGCAACCTGAGTTCTGGTCTCATTGCAAGGACCAGAATTCCTAAGGTATCATCAGGCAGGTTGGCAGATTTGCAGATTTGGCATCTCTCCCTATGTGGATTCTGTCTCCAGTATCTCTCATACTCCTTTTCTCTGCTGTGAACACACACAGCCTGTTGCTCCAGGCTGAGGCTTGCTCCTGTGTCCCACCCCTGAACACTGAAAATCTCACCAGTTTCTGGCATGTGCCACTGCCCACCCTCACCATTCACTCCTCCTGAGTCTGCATTAGCCCCAGACATGTAACTCCCACATATTTTAAAGTCTCTGTACTTGTGTAATTGCTTCTCTTTTAAAAAGCAGAATGTCATTCACCCTGCAGATCCTGCAGGATTTCTTGCTGAGAATCTTTCTGACAGCAACATGCTCTTAGGTCAGTTTGGGTTGGGTTTGATGGGAAAACGCTCAGCCTCCTCTCATCCTGATGAAGGAAATTTAACTCATTCCTGAATTTTTTTCTTCCTCTTTGGACAGTCTCTCAAGAAGGTTTTTTATAGGTGCCCGGGCGGTAAGAAGACTTGGTTTTGTGGTTTTTTTAAGTGGATATTATCACATGGAATTTGGGTTTAAGTGAAACATGCAGGAATGTTGGGTCCCACTGGGTGACAAGGTAAGTGCTGTGCTACTGAAAGCAGCTTCACTGGGGCCGTGCTCACACACAGGGCTGATGCAGCAGTCATGTGCAGGAGTTCTGAGTCATTGCATTTTGGATTGTGACTTAAACTAGAATAGATTGTTTGCAATATAAGTTAATGTTGCAAAAATTTCCCTGTCTTTTTTCCACAGAAGAAATACTGTGTTATAAAAGGCTCTGCTTCTAAAAAAAAACCCAACAAAACAAACACCCCAAAACAAACAAACGAACAACCCCCCCAAAAAAACCCAAACAAACAAAACCCCCACAAAACAAAAAACCAAGAAGGATAAAATCCAAGATGCAAAAGTTCAAAATGCACAATGAAACACATTAAGACTATTTTCTTTAGAAATTGAAGGAGAAAAAATAAAATTGTAAAACAATATCATGGCTATTACAGTTCTTTTTTTCTAACCAGCTAAGGGGGCTGTATGGTGACTGATATTTAATTTAGTGAAGACAACCCCAGGGATAGCCATGAATTTTCTCTGACAGATGCTGTAAATATTTTACATGACTCAGAAAACACAACTATTTTTATGGAAACAAGTAAGAAGTATTTCACAGTATCACTTGCCATATTGATTGCATCTCCATAACACCCTCTCAATGAAATAGCCTTTAGGATTGTGTGAATGAAAGTTTCTAGTTGAAGAGGTAAACCTCTGCATGCCTACATCTGAAGTAGCTCTGTAAATTGATTTGTGGGGAAAATAAAAATTATTCTAGCCTCAATTTTCCTTTTAGTATCATGGGATAAAGCTTAACAACATCAATAGCAGATACTAATTTCATGACTTTTGCTATGCATTGTTATTTTTGCTGTTCTCCAGGGTTGTAATGTTGATCTGGAGACTGCATTCTCTTGAGATAAATCCCTCAGAGCTGTATGCTGCAATGGATATATATGGAGAAGAAGTAGATGTGAATCATAAAAAGGCATGCAACAATAGAGAGTTATCCCAGGCTAAAATCACAAGTTATGTTAAATAGCAATAAAAGGTACAGATAAGTAAATCAGTTTGAAGTACAGATGAGTAAAACGTTGTCAGCAGAGAAAAGAAGGTAGAAATCTGACACTTTTACAGAACAAGCAAAACCAAGGTCCAGTTGACCCCTGATTACACATTTATAAGTCCTGTGAGGAGAAGCTGAGGGAGCTGGGAAAGAGGTTCAGGGGGAACCTCCTGGCTCTGCACAAGTCCCTGACAGGAGGGGACAGTGTGTGTGTGGTGGGGGGTGTTGGGCTCTGCTCCCAGGGAACAGGGACAGGAGGAGAGAGAACAGCTTAAAGTTGTGACAGGGGAAGTCTAGTTTGGACATCAGGAGCAATTTCCTCACAGAAAAGTTTGTTAAGCATCAGAAGGTGCTGCCCAGGGAGGTAGTGGAGTCACCACCCCTTCCTTGGAGGTTGTCAAGAACTGACTGGAAGTGGCACTTAGCGCTCTGGTCTGAGTGATAAGGGGGGACCAGTCACAGGTTGGACACGATGGTCTTGGAGATCTTTCCCAACCTAAATATTTCTGTAATTCTGTGGTTCTATGATTCTGTGACCTGTGTTGGTTGTTTTTTGCTGTATTCACTCAGTGAAAGCAGCATACCCTTATTTTAACCTGCTTTGATTCACACTATATTCACAGTGTGTGATTGGTGTTGCCTTTCCTTTGAACAAAGGCTGCAAGGGTTGAGTATTGCACATCTTTATTTGTACAAAAAATTGCCTAAGGGACTGTCAAGGTTTCATTGTGAGGAAGTGCTGGGTCAAGGCTGATGCTGTCAGGTCTGGACTGATATAGTGATCAGGGAGTTCTGTTTGCCTCAGGTATTCCTCTAGTATCCAGGAAAAGCTTTCATTTCTTGTTAGGAGACTCAGAGAGGGAAATTTTGACCAGAGGTATGTTCAAAACAAAAGGTTTGGTTTACTGCTCTGCTCCAGGCTTTTTGAATCACTGCATTACTTTCTGATTTTTTTAGTAGCTATTAAAACTACATTTGCTGCCCTGATATATCCTTTTCATAGGCATGGACTGATCAGGAGACGCTCTGCCAAGAAAGACTTGGGGTGCTGGTGGATGAGAGTCTGGACCTGCCCTGGCCATGTGCAGTCACAGCCCAAAAATCATATCACAGGCTGCATCCAGAGCATTATGGGCAACAGGTCAAGTGAGGTGATTTTGTCTCTCTGCTTTCATGAGACCCCACCTTGAATGCTGCACCCAGCACTGGGGTTCTCAGCACAAAAAAGATATTCACCTGTTGGACTGAATCCAGAGAAAAGCCATCAGGATGATCAGAGAGCTGGAACATCTTTACTATGAGGAAAGGCTGAGAAAAATGGGATTGTTCAGGCTGGAGGAAAAAAAGCTTTGGGGTGACCTAATTGCAGCTTTTCAGTACCTGAAAGGAGCCTAAAAGAAAGTTGGAGAGAGATTATTAACAGAATTATGTAATGAAAGAACAAGAACGAATCGTTTTAAACTGAAACAGAGCAGGTTTAAATTAGGAAAATTTAATTTAGTAGGAAAAAATTCTTTAGTGTCAGGGTGGGGTGGTGAGGCCTTGGCACAGGTTGTCCAGAGAAGCTGTGGCTGCACCACTCCCAGAAGTGTTCAAGGCCAGATTGGATGGAGTTTTAACCGATCTAGTACAGTGGAAGTTGTCCCTGCCCCTGACAGTGGAGTTGGAGTGAGATGATCTATAAAGTTCCTTCCAACCCATATTCTGTTATTCACCCAAGGAGACAACCTAGGTTTGTAACTCCCCGTGCATCATTTCAGACAGTAATGGTTCTGCTACATCTATAGCCAAATTTTGAATTTCTGAATCAGTTACCTAGGTAACCATATCCTTCACACATTTTCATTGAGACCTTTTCTCAGACATGGCTGGCACTGCCAAACTTCAAAAGTCTCCAGTGCTTCTCTGTAACAGCATGCCTTTTCTGGCTATGACTGTTCCTTAACCATTTGTGATATCCAGCCCTCCCCATAAAGCTTTCTGGGACTTTTTGCATCTTACATTAAAATTGGTCACACTGAATCAGTACTTACGTCTGTTTTAGTAGTTTTCTTTTTAAGTTGGCTAAACCTCAGGCTGATGCCTAGTCACTGGTTATTTGTCTGGGATTTTGCATTAAATGCCAGGTTCCTTATGTGTTCCTATGCTTTTGTGGGATAGAAACTAAGCTTCAAGAATTACGCTTGGATTGTTGATGTCCAATATATCTGTGTTAAAAAAAAGTGGTTACTTTGTTTTGCCTTTGTACCACTGGATGATATTTTAGCTCTGGCCTAAATCATTAAGGTTTGGAACACTGTGATACCTCTGAACACTTAATTTATGTGGGTCAAACTGTGCCTGTCTTGAATCTCTCTTAAACATTTCCTTGTTGAATCGTGTGTTCTGTTATTTCGAATTTGGATGGACTCTGTTGCCTCACAGTTAATGCAGAGATTCTGAAAAAATGCATCCTTTGTTGTAATACAGTCAACAGTAAACTTCTATTTTCTCCCTTCTTCCCTACAGCCAACATTACAAAGCCAGAGACTGAGATAGAAATGATCCTCCAATACTCCATGGAAAATCCTGATGCACAGAGCTGGGGCAGCGTCAGTTTCACAAACTGAAGTTCATCCATCTCCGATAAAAACTAAAAATATGCAATTAAGGTGAAAATAAATTTGTGCCTAATCTCAGAGTAAGGCCGCTTGAAGTGGCCCCTGAATAATAATATAAAACTATTTTTCATGGAGAGGCAATAACTTGCCCATCAGTTTTGTTATGAATTTAATGTTTCAACTGATAATTTTTTATTATTCACATTTATGCAGGATGCAAGGATCTTGTCACACACTATGCCTCCCTGCTGGACATGCTTCTCTCACAAGAGGTTGTGTTCTTTGCCCATGAAGGCAATCTTCACACAGCATTCTACTAGAGGCTATCTTCTGAGTGGAAATTGTTATCAAAACTACAAGGAGCTCAGAAAATATATTCTAGGGACAGGAATTTTATTGTGATTCGTGTTTTTTCCTGTTTGTAAGGTCAGTAAAAATTTTGGAAAGGAAACAGTTTTCACAGATATTTCATGTTCTATAACAGATGGTTATTTAGAAGTAAATTGAAGCTGGAAAGTTAGTATTTTAATATCTGTTACATTAATTGAATCATTAATGCATTCATGACTTGAAGAAGGCTGGTTCAAGTTGTTACTCTGCCACAGTGTCAGATAAATATTCTGCCTCTGAGATCACTGGATACCTAGACAGTCAGCTCTTTGAATCATCCCCTTTTTAAGCCTAATAATGATTAATAAGAATTAGAAGCAGGCATAGATATGACTCTTAGGGAGAATGTTTAGTCATGGACTTGGCAGTCCTCGGGTAAAGGTTGGACATGATGATCTTAAAGGCCTTTTCCAAGAAATGGTCTTATGATTCTGAAATGAAGAAGAATCTGGAGAAGAAAAGAATTGTTGCTGTGAGCTAAGAAAGTAGTTAATTTACAGCAAATAAAAAAAAAAAAAACACAAACAAAAAACCACAACAAACCCAACCAAAGCAAAACAGAAAACTCCCATTTACAAACAAACAAACAAACCCAAACCCAGTAAATCCCACAAAACCTATGAAAAAAATCCAAAACAAGAAAAGGAAAAAACCCAATAATAATAAAAAATAAATAGCTCCACAATACAAAACACTCAAGCAACTTTCTTAGTTCAGAATGGAGAGTAAAATCAGATTATGTTCAAGATTTTCAATACACTCTTTAGAAAGCAAAACAATAAAAGCACCACGATGGCTTTGGAGTTTTTTGCTTAGAAAATTGAGTAGCTGAGCTTTTGAAGGTAGAGGGGACATAAAAGGGTTGTTATAAATGTGTTAAATAATGTGTAAATTAACAGATGACACATCTCCAGGGTCAAGAATTCTACTGACCCAAAGTATCTAGTATCTTATGTTTGTTTACATTTGGGAGTATGCTTAATCCTTGGGGAAAAGAGCACAAGTGAATGGTGGGGACTCATCCACAGAACTCACATGTGGGCAGAGTGCTTGCACCTGATGATTTGTATTTTATTCTAACCATTATTGCTCTCTCAGTGATAATTTGCCACTCAGAAATGCTAAAGAGTTATGATACCCAGAGCTAAGAAATATCTGCAGAAAGATTATACTGTCAACCAACACCAATTATTATGATTAAAATCTGATGCAGTAATAATGCCTTTCCTAGAATCCCCTTGACATTAACTTTGTTATATATACATGGCACTGCAAAATATCATCCATACAGACACTTAACTGAATTTGCTGTTTGCATAAATCTACAATATATAGTACCTATATAAAGCAGGCAATGTTTGATATGAATCCTCTCTGAAATATAGTGCATAAAACTGATGCAAGCAGCAACAAAGTCAATGCAACTAAAATAGCATGTTATTTAGGTCTATAATGTGAATGTCTTAATGTTTTTCCTCATACTTTTGTGCTAAATATCAAAACTGGCCTGTAATGGTGAATGAATGAGAGACTTATGATACAGTATACATCAATCATGTCACTTTTATTTTGTGCAATAAATTTAAATGAAATACACATTATCTGAAGTGGTGGTTGCTCTCTGAGCTGAAAACAGACATGTTCTCCAGCAATCTTCATGTTATATTATCCCAGCTGTGCTTCACACTTGAAATTTTTTTCCTCATTTCTGATTAAAAAAATCTAAAAAATTTATCTTTCACAACCTATTCTGGAACCACATTAATCAGCCTGTATTTTTAATTCTTTTTGGCTTCAGGGTAGAAGAATTGCTCTGAACCCAAGAAAACCTGGGGAGATGTAACTCCCTCTAAAACAGTCATGCAGATGTCAGACTGTTAATGGGGAAGTTAAATTTTCCCATCACAACCAGTACCCACAACAGGTGCTGCTGGTCATTTCCTGAACAAACATAAAAAGAATCATGCTCCGGCAGACCACAGAGTCAGCAGGTGAAGACACTGGAACACAAGTCTGATGAGGAGAAGCTGAGGGAGCTGGGAAAGGGGCTCAGCCTGGAGAAAAGGAGACTCAGGGGGAACTTTCTGGCTCTGCACAACTCCCTGACAGGAGGGGACAGCCGGGGGGGTCGGGCTCTGCTCCCAGGGAACAGGGACAGGAGGAGAGGGAACACCTCAAACTGTGGAAGGGAAGTTTAGGTTGGACACCAGGAAGAATTTCTTTTCTGGAGGGTGGTCAAGCACTGGAATGGGCTACCAGGGAGGTGGTGGAATCATCATCCTGGAAGAGTTTAAAAGAGGACTGAATATGGCACTTAAGTACTATGGCTTAGTTGACAAGGTGGTGGTGATCAAAAGTTGGACTTGATGATCTTGGAAATCTTTTCCAACCTAATTGATTCTATTATTCTCATTTACAGTGTGTGTGTGTGTGTGTGTGTGCATCTTTGGGCCATTATTTCTGTCGGTGCAGTAGCAATATCTCTGACCAGTGCAGCAAACACATATCCTGTTACATGTCACTGGAATATGATTGTGGAGTGCTCACCCTCGTGGTTTGTTAGTTTTGGCCTTTGGTTTTGCTTGTAAATTAAAGTCTGAGGATTTTTTCCTGCATGCACCTGTTCTCATTCACCTCCAAGATAACCTTCTGCAGTGAGTTGGAGGTGATTTATGCTCAGAGTGCTGAGAAGCTCTGAACAATGCAAGAGAAAGGAAGAGCTCTCCCATCAGCATTGTGCTGTGTGAGAGAGTGGGAGCAGGAACATCCTACATGGGTTTTGCTTGAAAAGCTGAATTACACCAGAATCCATCTATGGAGCTAGTCAAAACAAATAGTGATGAGATTCTGTCAGGTGAAAAGGAAAAAGAAACAGTTTTTGAGAAACAATTCATGCTACTATGAAGATGTTTTCAAAAGTGGATTTTTTAAAAGTATTATTAAAACTCTTTTATTTGTCAAAAATGAGGATTGTCTGAGGCAGTATTGGTGTTTGACTACATCTTTGTTGCTTTGATTCATTTATTAAAGTTTTACACCATTTTCAATTTTGCATTTGCATACCATAGTAAGTAGGAAATAAATATCAATATATTGTCACTATAAAAACATTGGTTCAGAGATTCTGAATAAAATTACTATGTATTTGTCTTAAGAATGATGCAAAGATTTGAAAATTTGGATGGTTTTCTAGTTTCAAATTATAACAGTTTTGAAATAAGGTTTTTCCTGTAAAATTGAAGTTACGTCTTCTGAATAACTTCATTGCTAGGAATTTGATTCTGCAAATTTAACACACTTAAAATGAGACAGATTAACTGCAACTTGCAGGAATGAACCAGCCTTAAGGAACTTTTTAGTTTCAGGGCTTTTCCTAGAGTTTTTTTTTTCATGTTAATGCATTCTACCGTGTTGTAGAAGGGAGCAAAACAGCATCTAAACCAAAGCCTTCTTATCTGTTGTACTTTATGTTGTGAAAACAGCAATAGAGAATTTGTGGGTAAGTCAAGTTTTTTAAGGTGGTTACAGGCCTATCTTTCACAGACCACTCTTTTAATGGATGTGTTTCCTAGGGGCACACAGATATGTCTTGCAGGGTTCAGAAACGGAACTTTGCTGTTTAGTTGAGTCTTTAAACTCAAGCTTTGCTATTTTGGTTAAGAAACTTAACTGTGCCTCTACTCCTTAAACACAAAGGGGATTGAGACATGATATTTTCCTCAAGGTTTTCAGGGATGCCTGAACACAAGCTCTTCTCTGTTTGAAGTCCAGTGGCTTTACAAAGAGATTTATACTGTTCTCCTGTTCAGCCCAGTGATGAAAGAGGAATCTGAGCCTCAGGGCTTGCAAGATAAGAGTTAAATTGTTACACAACTTTCCTCAATATAATAGAGCTGTAATACATGTCCATTTCCAGTAATATATCATGAAGGAGATAATTAGTAGCTAGAAGAGCTATACCAGATGGATATCCTAAAATAACTTCAAACTTTCCAGTTCATGCTTTTGGATTTTCAAGAGTGTTCTATGTTTTAGAGTCCAAAATGAAGGTCTGTGGTTCGTTTTCTCAGAATTGCACTGTCACAATGTAGTGTGTGTTATCACCAGTTGCCAGGAAGAAACACTGTGTGCATGGGGTTAAGCTGTTATTTCTGATAAAACTGGATTCCCAGATTTCTGCATCAGTGTCTTTGATTTTGACACAATATTCCAAACTTTATACAAGATGAAAAATATAAGGACTCTTGATTGCCATGTTCAAGCATTTGATAGTGTGAGCTGAATAGAAGAAATGTCCTGCAGAACGAGCTAAGTGATGTAAACAATGTTAATTCCTGGGCTTTCTGCCTGAAATTTTTAAACTTTTTTAGATCTTTTTTACTTAAAGGCAACATCACTGAATTTTACCACAAATAAATGGACACTGCTGTCCCTTACTATGACCAAAACAGATCCTCAGAAAGAATAATTCATTAGCCTGAAAGTTGTTGCAAATTAGAGGCTAATAGTGTAGGAAACCTCCTATTTTTATGAACATCAAAAAATGATCATGATACAGTTACTCACTCTCTTAGCTCATTATTACTAAAGCACAAATAAATTAAAATTAATTTTCAAACTCCTCAACTTCCTCTGCTGGTTTTCTTCCTGAATTTTTTGGAGTCTCTATGTTCCAAGTGTTCCCAGTAGCCACAGAGGATTAAGTCAATGCCTACGTGCAAATGAAGTTCTCTTTACAAACTCATTCATTCTTTCCCCTCTGCTCAAAGAAGGAATTTAGCTATAACCCAGTCTCCAGCATCCAACAGAATAGTCAGGGTACTTGTTTACTGAATGAATCAGAAAAAATAAAACCTGCTCCCTTTTGCATCATGAATTAAACTTCTTTCTCATTTGCCACATAGATAATAACTGGGTGTCCTTCAGTATGAAAAATAACACTTGATTGTCTTAATTAAATAGAAAACAACATTTTCCTGACTTAAAAAAAAGATATTATATCAATTGATATTATTGATAATATCTAAAATTAATATTATTTTTGCAATTGATATGTGCAATATTATGCTATTGATAATATCTAAAAACAATATTACAATAAATTTCTAGAATAATATATTGGAAAGGAAATTGAAAGCAGCATTAAAAAGTCAGAAAGCAATAATACTATGATATTCTAAGTTACTACTGTTTTTAAGAACAGTTCAATTTTTTTTCTCCATAAAAATAAATAATGTAGAAAGCAAAGTCTGTTTGGAGTGATATTCTGACTGAAGAGAAGGCTGAAACAACAAAAGTACTATTGATATTATTTTAATTACGGTCAAGTGAATTCTCTGTAAAGATGCCCAAACAAAATGACTCTTACTTCAGGGAAAATATGGGAACCAGAGCAGTTATTTTCAAAAATATCTACTAAGTACAACATAGGAGTATTATGGAATATAGAAACATTATACAATATTATAGAGTGATAATTTTCATCTTAAAATTAATGTAACAGATTATTGATATTAAAAAAGTTGAAAAATTCTTTGGAACACCAATATTCATATGGATATATATGTTGACCAAAGATGTTGTGTAATAAATGCAAGGGCCTTATTTAGAAGTTTTTGTTTTCCTCCTAATGGGTGTGTGCTCTGGATCTCTGTCTTGGTTTGGGAAGACAGGTATCTGTCAGGTAAAATTACAATCAGAGGCTCTTTGGCAAAGATTTGGGAAATAGGAATAGCAGTTTTTTACTAGTATGTAATACAAAGCAAACAAACACAAAAAAACCCCCTGTGATAAATAAGAAGGGTGATGAAGTTATAAGTTGTTGGTTATAGAGTTGTAATGTTTTGTTAAATTTAGTTCAAGAGTTATAATGCTGTTTGGCAGTTTTGTCCACTCTGTATCCCCTACCCCAAAATTCCACTTAGCCTTTCCATCAAGTCAAGCTGTTGCTGCTCCCTGGCATCACTGCTCCCTGGCATCACCGCTCTCCATTTCTGCTGCTGCTTTACCTGCCTGCACCCAGCCTGTCCCATCGGCTTGTTCCCTGCTTGCTCCACTTCCTGTCAGATCCTCTTCCTACTTCCTGCTGACAACCGGCCTGTCAGTCAGGCTGCTGCTGCCACCCTTATGGTAATTAGAAGAGCCCAGCTGCATGATGGGACCATATCAACACCAAGAACCCCTAGCCAAAACGAGCCAGCTCAAAGTTTAAATCTGCCAAAGACAGCACTGGACTTAACATACACAAGAGTATTTATGCCGAGGGTTTTCATAAGCTTTTGTATCTCACCATAACTTACAAAGTACTTAAAGAGCAAGACATCCCTGGACTCCATGAGCCAAGAGAGTTCTTTGGAACCCCCGCGAGGCAAGAACTCCCACTCTGCAGCACGAGCAGCAAAGTGGATTGCACCTCCTCCTCAGCAGTGTGGACGAAAGGGAGCAGCAGCGGCGTAGGCCACCCCTCGAGACCCCGTTTATTAATAAAGGCATTTAAAGGAGGAAACTGTGTCTCCTGCCCATTTATAACACCCCCACCAAACAACTACTGCATTAATAACAAACGACAACAGTACCAAGAACCTTGAGGGCTTTGTTTCACAAAACTCAGGGCAGTTTGGTTTCGGTGTCCCTGCAGGATCCTCAGAGCACCAAGCTGAAACAGTGGAAAAGTCCCGGGCTGGTAGCTGGGATGGCAGGGTGTCCCGGCAGGCAGGGGCAGGGTGTCCCGGCAGGCAGGGGCAGGATGTCCCGGCAGCACAGGGGGTGCAGGGTCACACTGTAGCAAGAGGAGCAGCGCCGAAGAAGCCGAAGACGAGGCAGGGCCTGGACCAGCTCCCGCGGGTGGCGGAGAAAACTCAGGATTCAGGCCGAACCGGTGATAGTAGATTTCCCAGGACTGGATCCCTTTGGCCACAGTGAAACCCTTCCAGCCAGCAACAGCCGTTTTTTCTTTCTCCAAACCCGGAAAAAGAAAAGCCTGCAGCTGCCTCAAGCTTTGTCTTTTACCTGCCTTATCTCTCCCTTTCACTTTTGTTTACTTCTTTGTTTTGGTTAAGTGCTCTCAAGTATCCAACACTTGGTTTCTTTGGTAACTTGTGGGGAAAAAATTCTTTGGAGAAAGAAGGAGCAAACCTAACCCCCAACAATCCCCTTTAAGGATTACCTTCATCAAGATCCAGTTTTTTATAGAAGAGTCATGACAGACTTTACAAAGTGTGGGGGTTTAAGGCAGATATTGGGAGGAAACCTCCTAAGGGGGCCCTCCCTCCCCTCCCCCAACCGGTTCAGGGAAGAAAAAACCTCCTCCAAGAGAAGTGGAAAGAGCCCTGTTTATTAAACAGACAAACACTCCCCAGCACAATAAATTTGGCAATACCAGATGACAAGAACTTCGTGCCGCTCTGGAGAGATGACAGGATTAGAAAAGAAGTCCTTCCTGGAGGTGGTTGCTCTGTCTCAATCCCTCTGGTGCTGGGAAACGCTGCATAGGATGGATCTTGGTGGGTTCCAGGTGCGAGCCCCCACAACGCTCCTCTGAGTCCTCAATCCAGAGAGATTTTAACAGTTCCAAGGGAAGACAAAAAAAAGAGGAAAAAAAAAACAGGAAAGAAAAAAAGAAGAAAAAAAAAAAACAGGAGGAGAGGGGGAAAAAAAAGTGAAGCTTCTCCTCCTCTGCTAGCTACTTCCTAACTAGCTAACTAACTACTGAAGAAAAAAAAAATCTCTCCCTCCCTCGCCGGTGTTGCTGAATCAGACACTCAAGGCCAGCCGGCGGAGGAAAGTTTCTGAAAAAAAAACCGCGCACCTCTCCCTTCCCCCTGCTCCCAGACCCAACACCAAAGGCACACAGGGCAATATCCAACAGAGACGCAACAGACAATTGGGGATACAAACCTCACAATGTCACCCCAGGATACAAGGTCACCCTTAAACAGCTTCCTCTTAGCATTACAGTCATTAATGAAGTAAAAACTTGGATTTCCTCAGGACTTTCCTTTCAGTGTGATTACAGAACAAACAGGTATATGATACTGGAAGAAAAAAAATACTGAGGATAGTCTGATAAAGAAAGTTTTTATGCAAATGCTGCTAAATTATATTTTAATCAGAGAGGCACATATCTCACTCTTTTCATGTCTTCCTGTGAACTAGCAAAGATATCACTTTTTCAGGTCAGTTGTGTCCAACTTTCATGGCATTGCTCAGTGAACTGGGAGAAGCAATGTTAAAAAACTCCCTTTTTTCCACTCTGGTTTTGCTGGAAAGGAAATAAAAAAGGTACTGTAGTAGCAACTGTTTAGAGGTGTGAATCTGTCTGCCTTTTGTTAACTAAACAGTACATTGGCACAGAACAGTCTGCCTTCTCCTGACGATGAGTAGATGCTCTTTTTGTGGGTGTAACTGGGATGATAAAGGATGAGATGTAGTTCAGGTGTTCCTCTCATGTAATTGTCTGTCGTTTTTTTCCACTGGACAGAGCCTGCCTCTACCTCTAGCCTTGTGTTGCTCCTGTTCCATGTTGCATAAGTTAGATGAAATGGCAGTGAAAGCAGAGCTTGAAGGTTTCTAGTTTATAAGGAGGGGCATTCAGAAACTAGGTAGCAATAAAAGTTGTTTCATGTTCTCCAGGTGTCTGACAGGCAATCAGGATTACAACAGGAAAAGTAAGATGTGTAAAGATGATAACTTATATTTACCCATAACCTGCAATTATATTAGAGTTCCCTGCTTTGAGCAGTCATTGAGTTTCCCACTTGCACTCTGTATTTAGTTGTGATAAAATTAAAGGCAACAGGCAGAAGAACCCGGATGCCTTTGATGGGAAGTGATATTTCATGACCCAAGTCCTTTGTTCCAGAAGAGATCAAGGGAGATGTAATTAAGTATATTTTGGCTAGAGAATTATTCTCAAAAATGAAACAGAAAAGTTGTTATTATTATTTGAAATTTAATAATAATTTAAATATAATAATTAATTTTACCTATATGTATTTAGCCATATGTATTATATTGGCACTAAAAAGACATGCCAATAACAAAATTAGGAAATCTGAATTAGCTGAACTTATATAGGTTCATTGAAAACCATATGTTCAAAATTGCTTAATTGTAGCAGCAATTTGAATGTGCAAGAAACTAACTTCAGAAGGTGATAGCCAAAATGAATTTCTGTAACAAATTCAGGGTTCTAAGTCTTGTCTTTACTTTACTTTACTTTACTTTACTTTACTTTGCTTTGCTTTGCTTTGCTTTGCTTTGCTTTGCTTTGCTTTGCTTTGCTTTACTTATGGGTCTGCCTTGCCACCACTGTTCTGGAAAAAAAACATAACAAAAACAACAAACATTCCTTTTGACTTGTAGTTACCAGACTGCAACTAAAGACATGAATGTAACCTGAAGAAAAGCTCACTCCTCTCTAAACGGAAATGGAATTGGTACTAGGATGACCTTTAGAGGGAAATCTGAAAGGCTGTATAATCTGATTTTCAGACTTGACTGCAAGATCAGAGGCTCACACTTATATGCTCTGGCAGGTGTTCTTGTACAGATCTGATGTATTCATCTATGCCATTACTAAGAAATAATTGTAGAAATGGAAAAAAAACCCAACCTAAACTGGCAATAGGCTAAAGGAAAATATGGGACTGGAAAAGTCTACATTGTTCAAAAATTCATTTTAAGGTGGAGAGAGAAAATATTTCCTTATCTTTATGCATGGGTCCCAGTTTTTTAGTGATATTTATAATATACCATTAGTCAATGCTCCAAAGATTAAAAAGCCCCATCAATAACAAAAGGCAGTTCTGAGGCCATAATTGTGCATTTTAAGGGCAGAGGTGAATATCAAAGTTGTATTGTATCAAAGAGAAATATTTTCTCTCCTAATTAACTATGTTGAGAGTAACATATTTGGTTTTAACTCTCACAGAGCTATAATGTTCCTCTGCATTACTGCCAAGCAAATCATTGGAATGACAAAGAGCATCTATGTTAAATTCAAATGGAGCTATAAACTGTAAAATGACTTAAACTGTGCTGGCATCAAATGAGCACATTATGGATTATGTGTTTGGCCCAATGCCATCCTCTCCACTTGGATAGATGAACAAACACAGGAAGAATTTCAGTGGAGGATATTTCTGAATGGTTTTAATGTTTGTAAATAAAGAACGATGAAGGTTACAATCCCACGCAACTGATTGGGAAAAAGGTTACACAAATGTGTTTCTTGCAGCTGGATAGATGTTGCTGCCATAGCTGTTGTCAATGATTCCACTGTAACTTTCTGAGTAAATAGCCCCAAAGCCATTGTTATAGCTGAGAGGTGATGCCTTTGCTGCTCATCTCAGCTAGGCTGAGTCAACATAGACCTCAGGGGAGTCCTAAGAGGTTCCCAGTGCAGTGTCTCACATATTGGCTAAGCAAGGTAGTAATATTTTCCTGCTTTAGTGCAGCTTCATTTAAGTGTTTGATGTTTTCTCTAATTGTGTGTTGAATTGCTCAGAATAAACCTATCTTTTGCAGAAAACAGTGACTCAAAGCTTCCAGCAGTTTCCTAGTGAAATCTGTGTTTTCTCTATAAAATCAATCAATAGTCCAAGTTCAATCCGTTTTTTACACTCAAACAAGCTCTCACTAGAGAGAATACATCTGAATATTTCTTAGTGTCCCTTTAGTCCATCATTCCGCTTAAGGGTAGTCCATTTCTTCCCCCCCCCTTTTTTTTTTTTTTGAGTCAGTGAGAGAATGTTGAGCACACATTTTTTAATTCTCTTAGGACTTGCACTGAGGCCTTGCTATGTTATTGCAACAATCTGTACTTTTTCCACTTTAAAAAATTGGTGTTCAAAAAATTGGTACGGGATTCTTCTCTTCTGTACAAGAAAATAGGTCATAGTTTTCCTTTTTCCTTTTTGTCTCACATCAGCTGTAGTAGATGAGCTGTGCAGAGAAAACTTTGGCAGTTCCATCTTTTGGACAAAAATCAACACTCGCTTTTGTAAAGTCAAATGACTTCCATGTTTCTGAGTGGTCAAGAGTTTATAGTGAAACTTAAATTTTCTCATATTTAAGCATTAGACATCCTCAATGTGTTCAATTGAAATAACAAATAAATAAATAAATGAAATAATAAATCAATTGAAATAGAAATAATAAAAATCATGAGAAGCAGAGCCTATCTTGACAAGTTTCTTATGTAGAAGTCAAAGAAAAGAGATGCACAACAAAATGGCTGAAAATCACTGCTCACAGCCTACAGGCTTTAATAGAGAAACAAAAAAACAGCACGAAATTTAGCAGTTTACTGGCTTTCAACATATGTAAGTTGGGGAGAAACGGACAATACTAAATAAGACAGGGGTGTAAGTTACTTTCTGATTCTTTTCTTCGTCTTGGCTCCTGCAATAACTTTTTTCAGAGGAAGAAATACAAATCATACAGTTCCAGGTAAATATTGCAGCTGGAGAGCCAACAAAAGCTACACTTACTCAGTTGCTCATACTTTGCAAAACTTTCAGGCTTCAGGATATAATTTTATAGCTTTCGCTTAACCCTTAAGAAATTTATATCAAAAGCTAAACATAGTGAAGAAAACTCTTCTCCCACTTTCACAATTTTGACATTATAAGGAGCCCCAGGGCACAGTGAACACGTTCATCACTAGAAGGAGAGTTTACGTTGATGGAGCATACGATGATCTGCACCATACCTATCCCCTCAAATCAAGAATCCATGGTGCATGAACATGTCAAATACCAAATACAGCCACACAGCCACAGACAGCAGCTGCATAAAACTGGACACGTGTGTGTTTAATTCCTTCTCTGACTCTTAATGATAATTTTCTCTCTGAAAGAAGCTTATTGCCATCTTTAAAATTAAAAAGTATATTTTCAACTGACGAGGTGAAATTGATGCAAATCAAGGTCCTATAAAACTTTTTGGCTGAGAAAAAAACCTCAGATTTTTTTTTCTTCTTTTACTTCTTCATGGTTTCTCAGAATTTTTTCACAGTGTATATGCACCTATTTGTTATCATTCAAATGAAGTGACCAGGGCAGCGGGACTGGAACTAGATGATATTTAAGGTCCTTTCCAACTCAAACTATACTTTTATTCTGGATTCTGTGATTTTAAATTTGTCTGTACAAGGTCATTAACATTTCTCAGAAGCTTAATGACTCTTTCCTATATACCAAGAACATAATGATTTCACAAAAGCACTTTTCCCACCACTTGCATGAGTATTTATAAGCTGTGTACTTATATTGAACTATAAATTCTTTACTCTAGGAGCTATAGCAACCTGTAATCATCTGGCACACCTTGTAGACTGTTAATATATTTATTAGTATATTCAGCAACAGTGGTAAGAAATAAGTCATACATTTCATTAATATGTAATTATTAGTGATCATTTGAATACCAGAAGGTTTACGGGGCTGAACAAGTACAAGAAATATACTCCAAGCCAAGAAATTATGAGTACAGAATGCAAGGCCTATTAATGTTGTCCAGTCAAATGAACTAAATGGAATGACACTGGGCTTTCCTTGAACCTGCGGCTTAATACCTTTATCTCTCTCTTTCCAAGGGCCTGATCTCACAGAGAAGTTTGTATTACAACATTCCCACAATGATGGGAAACATAGCCTTCACCTGTTCACTTAAATCCCTGTAGAACTTGAACAGATTTTTTATTTGTTAAGCTGAGCTCCTGCTTCCCCTCTGTGGAAATTAGCACAGCAGGCTCTGAGTCACCAGAATGCCATGATCTACAGTCAGAAACGGGGCTGTGATTCCTCTCTAATGATAAAGCTTGAGAATCTGGAATACCTAGTGACAGCTGCTATGTGAAAGTAATCAGCCCTAAATCATTGGGAATGATCTCACAGCAGTCTTCTACTGTTCAATAGCAAATGTTTAGAATTACAATTTTATTGGTGCAGAGAGGAAAAAAGAAATAAGCAATAAATAGTTTGTCAGAAACCCCACAGTAACTTTGATTAGGGTTCTGCTGTTACTAACATACTCTAGAGACAGAGAATAATATTTGGGGTTTTTTCATCCGAGACTGGAACATGTCACTGTTCCTGTTGATTTAATTTTCCTTTCTTTTCTTGTAAATGCTTAATAATAGGAAATGAATTATTTATGAAAATACAGACTTGAAATACTAACCTGCAACTTCATTGTAGCATTAGAAATCAACAATTTTACCACCAACAACTAACAAGCCCTTGTGGTTTCACTGAAAGTCACAGAGATCTGTTTCTGAAAGTTATTTCATGCTTCTTTCTCATCAAACCTTAGCCACTGTAGTGGGTTCAACAGAGGCCATAATAATAAGCTCAAAAAACCCCTGATGGTACAGAACTGGACATTTTCAACACATGCATTTGCAGTGGGATTAGAGTATAGGCATGCTGAAGTACAGTCGTCATCATTGTAATAATAACGCATTTTAAGTGTCTGAAAAAAACCACAAAAGTTAGATTCAATGGTACTGCTCTCTGAGCTTGTGATATATGCTTAAAAGAATAATGTTTTAATAGATGGGGAAAATTAATTCCAACCTTTTCTAAAAATGAGAAGGAAATTAGCACTTTGCATGTGATGCACTTTTATTGTTCATTTGCCCAGGGAGTAGGCATGGAAAGGGTGAGTGTGAAGGCATAAAATCACTGTGTTCCTTATTACTATTTCAGGATGTGATTGGATTAACAGTGGCAAATAAAGAATCAATTAATTAAAAGAAAGATTTTTACCTTCTTCTTTCAGCTGTCTTTCAGTAACCCTTTAGAAATGTTCATTTAGACAAAACTCTCGAATTTCTCTGGTCCCAGGACACATAGAGGCCTCCTTTCTGTGCACTGAAGAGACCTGCCACTCATAAACACTAAAATGTATTTTGGGAAAACCAGTCACTGATTTAAATATTTTGTTTGGGTAACCCATCGGAACCCCATATGCATATGATGCACACATATAGATTTAAATATATTTGGACTAAAGAGACAGTAGCTTTAATTGATTTTTTTTTTCTTTTTTTAAAGAAAGAAAGCCAATCCTTCAAAATGAAACTTTTTTTAATGGTACACACTATTTTGGAGTTTGTCTCAGTAGCTTCATGTTCTGTCAGCAAGAACCAATGCTCTGAAAATTACATAGAGTGCTTTTGTCTTGATTGACTCTGGGCAAGAACAAATGAAGTCAGGCTCAAACCCAGGGACAGATTTTGAAGTCAAATGATGTTTAGTGAATCACTTTGGTGTAGGTATGCAATTTAACAAAAATAGACTTGAAAAAGAAAGTTGTCACCTTCATAACCTTAATAATGTCTCTTCTATAAAAATTATCCAAACCAGCTTTATTTCAGGCGAGAAAAGGCTGTATCTGTGATACTGTCCTAAATGTTCCACTGATTTCCTTTTTTTATTTAACTCTGCTAATTTTTTATCTATAGTGATCATCCAAATGGAGGGGATTTGGATGCCACTCAGGAAAGACATGTCCCAGAGCATTTGTTTACAAAATACATTAGTACATCATTCAGTTCCTTTTTTCACTTGATGAGCTGCCTGAAGGAGAATAAATGGCTCATAAAGTCCTCAATGGCCTAAAAGCAGGACCATCTGTTGAAGTCATCAGTGACTTTGTGTCTGAGCTTAGCAGCTGGGAAGCCTTCAATTCATCAGCTCTTCTTTAGTCAGCTAGGTATCTCTGAACTCAGTGGGAATTATTGTAATAGATTCTGGAAGAGTTGAGACAGTGGTAAGAGCTTTCCCCATTTTGAGATGATATCCATATTTCTACTCATTTCAATACACAGATTTTTGGCTGTTCAGGTACCTGGCCCTCTCATGCTAAAACTGCTCCACGCCTGTTCATGTTGTTCAGAGAGATTTTTCAGAATAATAGAAAGTGATAAACATCTACTAGACCCTTACATCTTATACTGCTGGTAAATTTGAATACTTAAATTCACATATGTGATTCTAATGAATCCTTGCTTGTGAATGACATCACCCTTGGGAAGAGAAAACATGAAATGCCAAAGAAAAGGAAAGAAGAATGTGCTTTTCAAGGCCTCTGAAAGATCAGAAAGTTCTCTTATCCTTTCCTTTTTAATCCACATGTTCATGTGCAAGTAGATTAATACTTTTAAATTAAATTACACACCTGAAGTGATCTTTAAAGTCTACAATCATTACTTGAGGAAAGGAAGTCAAACACACAGCAATGGATAATGAGGGTTTGTTGTTTTACTATTTTCTAGGGAAACAATGGGGATAGGAGTGTGTCTTAAATCTCCATTCTCTGAGAGGTATATTTCTTTGAATTGTGATGTTGAATATTCCCAGTGGAATTCTCCTCAAAATGCAGCAAAATTACCTTTGAAACTCATTCCAGAAAACTGGGGGAAAAGAGGGGTGCTAGTCAATCCTATAAAAGATCTCAACTGCTCTTTTGCCTGGCTTTAGAGAATAAACTATCAATTATTTCAGTTACTTACAAATAATAATCAAAAAATAAAATCCCACCCTTCCCCAACAGGATTTAAATCTGGAGCTCATATTTTCTAAACCTCAGTGTTGTATTAAAAACTGTGAATGACAACAGTTTATAAATAATTTTCTCTTCATGTTTTTGTCTCTTCATTTTTGCCAAAATATATGGTAAATTGATTAAGAGTCTGTATGTACTTTACCTCTATGTTGCCTGTGTCTCATTTACCAGGAATACTGCACAAATCCCCATCAAAATATTGGCATAGAAGTTTCAAAATGTTATTAAGAGGGAAAATTTTAATACCCTTATTCACTGATAATGTAATTGTGTTCACCTAAGTGAAAGACTTTTGTACAAATATTGGAGCACAAAGTGCTACTGAAACTTAGAAGCAATTTGCTTTTCATAACATACAAATTCAAAATCTATTAATGGAAAGTATCCAATCTATTTATCAAAACTGAAGATGATTAAATCCTGCAGAAGCTTTTCATCTTTTTGGGAATAGAAACGGAAAATAAACTGGATCATAAATTTATTTGCAGATCCAGAATACAAACTAGTATTATTTAATGCATATTCTTTATAATGTTTTGTAAGATTACAGTAGAGAGAAGATATCTACTAAAGATGAAATATTTCAAATGAAGCTGGGTGGGGATTTTTTAGTTTCTCTGCTTATTATGCATCATTTCAGCCCAGGAAGAGTCAACAACTATGAGAAATAGATATATCTGTCTTTTGTTTTAACATGTGAATCAAGATCTCTAATTCATCTATCTTGAGAAATAGAATATAATGTAAAAATAGGATAAAAATATAACAATCTCATGCTACTTTTTCTTCCTGAAGTCTCACAGCTTGAGAATAAAAGTGTTCATGTGGACTACAAAACCATTATTTTATGCATTATTATCTCAGGACACATTTTTAACCTCTCAGCTTGCAGATGGGAACTTGAAAAGTATTGTAAATGCATACTTTAATGATTAACACCCAGTGGGGGAAAAAAAAGTAGAAATTGAATGATCTAATGATTTTAAGTAATCTGTAATTGTGGCTTCCACATCCTTTATTTGCTCATAGTGGAAAAATAACTCAAAGACCTGAACAAAGTGACGGATGTGCACTGGACAGTGAGAAAGATCTGATTTTTGAGTGTCCTCTTGTGATGTACATGTAACCTTTTTCAACTTCTGCATGGATCCAACTAAATAAAGATGACATCTGTTGGTGACTAAAATTATGTGATATGTTCAGCAGCAGCATACATATTAGAAAGTGCTGCATGCTTCAAATCCATCTTGTGGGATGCCTTGGTTTGAAACAGCCATCATTCACAGTGTGAGACTAAAAAGTTACAAATTTTTTTTGCATGTACAGACTGTCAACAGATCTCACTGCCCAAGTGGTAGGAATATCCTACTATCAAGAGAGGACCTGAAAAATTAACTTTACGGAGGGTTTTTTTCCTCCACTTTTTCCATTCTACTGAGAAATGTAGGGGTTACTGTTTATTCTTGTAAACTGCTCAGGGTTTTTGTGATTATTTGGTGGAAAGAAGCCTCGAGGCAAAAGCCTTGAAAAAATTCCCCTTGCAGTCAGCCATATCACACATAAGCCTTATACTGGAGGGTTAAATGAGTGCTGTAGTTGTCAGGGTGAGTCAGATGATTTCAGCTTTCTTCCTCTTCTCACTCAAAGAGAGTACCTCCTGCTAAGGGATGGACACACTATGCTTTGTGAACAAGGAAAATTATCAAGGCCATGTAGAAAGGATTGGGAGAGTCACAGTTCACAAGGATACAGAAGTCTGCACACACCCCCTGGAGTGTGGAAGCACTTCCAGTTGAAGAGGCCATGTTGGGGGTTAGGTTTGTTCCTTCTTTCTCTAAAGAATTTTTTCCCCATAAGTTACCAAGGAGACCAAGTGTTGGATACTTGAGAGTACTTAACCAAAACAAAGAGGTGGACAAAGTTGGAAGGGGGAGATAACGGGTAAAAGACAGAGCTTGAAGCAGCTGAGGGCTCCTGTCTTTTCAACATTGGGGGAGAGAGAGGACGGCTGTTGCTGGCTGGAAGGGTTTCACTGTGGCCAAAGGGATCCAGTCCTGGGAAATTTACTATCACCGGTTTAGCCTGAATCCTGAGTTTTCTTTGCCACCCGCGGGAGCTGGTCCAGGTCCTGCCTCGCCTTCGGCTTCTTCGGCGCTGCTCCTCTTGCTACAGTGTGACCCTGCACCCCCTGCGCTGCCGGGACATCCTGCCCCTGCCTGCCGGGACACCCTGCCATCCCAGCTACCAGCCCGGGACTTTTCCACTGTTTCAGCTTGGTGCTCTGAGGATCCTGCAGGGACACCGAAACCAAACTGCCCTGGGTTTTGTGAAACAAAACCCTCAAGGTTCTTGGTACTGTTTTCGTTTGTTATTAATGTTGTAGTTGTTTGGTGGGGTTTTTTGTGTGTTTGTTTGCTTTGTATTAAATACTTGTAAAGACCTGCTATTCCTACTTCCCAAATTTTTGCCTAAGAGCCTCTGATTGTAAATTTATAATTGAAAAAGAAAAAAAAGGGTTGAGGGGGTTTTACACTCTCCATTCCAAAGGAAACTGCAGTTGGTTTTTTTTTATTACCTGGCAGATACCTGTCTTCCTAAACCAAGACAGGCCACTATCTTGTATAAAATCAGTGTAGTGCGTATTTTTCAAGGTGTCAGTCACTGAGTTTTGAGATGCCTGTGCAGCCACACGTGGCAGAAATCCCTCAGAGATGAATCAAATGGATGCAACCAATGCAGTTAAGCAGCTGTTTTGGAGTGAATTGTTTTCTTGACATGCATTAATATCTCACCCACCCATTGTTGTAGGACTCTTATGTTATAACTTTGGTGAAAGAATGGTAACAATTAGTCAAAAGATTCCAGTTTGGTTTACACCTCTCTCTTACAGGTTCCTTGATGTCAATATTCCTCTGCCTTCGAAACTCAGTGGTCTCCACACTGGCAAACCTCCAAAATGCCTTTTTTTTTTTTTTTCCCTATATAGTATTCCCTCCTGCCCAAGACATATTTTCTCTTCTGACAACAGTATCCAATCCTTCTGCTCTGCACTTTCAACTCTTACAACTCAGTAGGTCCTACAAATTGCTCCATACAGCTTGCCAGTCAGAGAGTCAAAAAGTCAGGCTTTCCTGTTAGCCAGTTTTGTGTGGTCCTATTCCCTGCTGCATGACTGGGTCCTGATATCTGTGACCCTTGGCTGCTGATTGTTTAACCAATATGTAGGAGCAGGGGTACCCTTGAGAGCTGTTCAGCCTGTCAGGAAAGATGTGATTTTTTGGTGGGAGTTAAACTGCATTGTTGGACTGGACTGTTTCAGTCATCCTGCGTATAAAAGGCATGGAATCATCAGAGGATGATTCTCAGTGGATTGTTTAGAAGAACATCTAGCATGTCAAGGACCAGCAGAATACCATGACTTCATAAAACAGAATTGTGAGTTTGGCTTGTATTTAAAAAAATAATTACTTTTGATGGTCTTGCAATTAAAAGGTTGCTCTGCAGCTGACAAGTTTTAAGAAATTTGAAGCAATTAATGGACCCAAGGCAAAGATTGCAGGGCCACTCTAGATTTGGCAAACATTTTCCAGAAACTGACTTTTTGTTATTGGGTCCGTGCGTAAACACTATAAAAGTTTTTTAAGGATTTTTTTTTTTTTTAAGTGTCCTGTGGAGCTTTTTGAACACGCATCTCTGTGATAAACTCTTTAGACAGGAAGAAAGTGGTGACTGTAAGTATCAGGGTATTTAGAAGTGTCTGAGTTTGATCTGGCACTTGAAGTTTTTTTTTCTTTTCCTAAAGACAGAGGTAAAGAGGAAGAAAAAGACACTCCTAGAGGCACAGTTTAGAGGATAAGTTAGAAATTGTTTAGATTCTATAGCACAGATAATTATACAAGGATCTGGTTGGTGTGACTATGCATCTTTTTCCCTCAAAATGTTCCAGAACTTCTTGTTAGTTGAGATTAATAAACTGGATTTTTCTCAAATGACTTGGGTCTATTCCAGATGATTAAGTACTGTAGCTGTTTGAAATTAATAATATTCTATGTTGTTACATTTTGAAAAGTCCCCATAAAAAGAAGGGGGAAAAGTCAATATAATCGCTTGGTTTAGAAAATACATTGTTTTTCTTTACAGGAGAAGAGGATGTCAGTGTAACTTCATAAAGTGAGATGATATCTTGACTTACCAACCTAGGTGCTTGCTTGCTTGTTTATGACAGCTCTTTTCCTCCCCTTTTCCTAGCAACCTAGGAACACAATGTTATCAGGTTGACTGAAGTAGGCTCTACTTAACAGGAATTAATCTCTCTTTGCAATACAGAAACAGGCTTTCTGAAATCTTTGTGCCTCTTGGGTCCACTTACACCCACAAAGACATCTACAAACCTTAGGGTATGATGAGGCTGTTTTATGTATCCCACTTTAAAATCAAACCCTTAGGGATGACCAGAAGAAAGTCGGAGTAAAATGGGACCATGTTCTTATCTCTCTTCAGAATTCTGTGCCTTTTTTCCTCAAGCCATACATTTTTCTTTCTCCCTGATAGTTTTCTTTCTTTCCTGCCTCTCACATTTCAGCATAAATCTGAAGTTTAGACTATAAAGGAAATAATTTTTATTTTTGCATTATACTCTAGGAGTGCAGCAAATCTGCTTCTGCATTTTCTTTCAAAATACCTGTTTTAAATAACTTTGAAAACCTAGTAACAACAGTCATGTTCTCAGGTATTGCATTAGGATACAGTTTTTGTAGTTTTATTCTGAAGTTAAGGACTTATCTTTCCTAGATGAACTAAATATTATCTATTATAATGAAGATATGAATTTACAGATGGACATTGCTTTTACTCTGTGTTAATATCAACGAGTACATTTGCTTTTGCATCTTCACATAAATGATATCACACCAGGAAATATTTGTGGGTTTGGATAAGTTTTAAAAGTGTCACTTTTAGCAAGATATTATTAATCATTCTGCAGAGCGTGGGTCAGATTCCTCATGGCTTTTAGGCTGAAGTAGGTTGCCACATTTTATACTGTATCCATACAAACAAACAGTATTCAAGCAATTAACTATTTTCCCTGTGTTTCCCATTCTGGAATTTTGATGAGTCTTAGTAACAAGATTTTTGAACATAACTTTATCAGTTCTCACTGGATTGCGGAGCTCAGTTTTTCTTCTGAAAAACAGACTTTCAATAGAGGATCAACCATTGCTTAGCAGGGAGACTAATTTTGATTTCTTCCTGCTGGTGTTATTGCAAGAAGTATCATTGACACCCAGGTAGGTTCTAACTTCAGCTACTTCTAACTTTAGCTTTTTAGAGGGCTAAAAATACCTTTTTTTTTTTCTCTCCCTTGAGTGGAGAAAACAAGTAAAGCTACCAAATGTTCCCAGTTTTCAAATGTATTTAAAGTTCCTTAAAGTCTGAAGATGGAAAAAACTCTTTGTACTGAGATCATCCAAAAGGTAAAAAGAACTGCTGCAATGCAAGATAAGGAAGAAGACAAACCCCACTTTCTATCACCCTTACAAAATTTTATTCCCAATAGGCATTGATACAGTGAGTGTTTTACCTTACTTTTATCAATTCTGAGTAAGCAGAGAGACATACAGAGAACTGTATTTCACTTAGAAGAGTGCCAGTGAGGAAAATACACAGCTGATTTTTTTCCAAATCAAAAGGAAGAGGATGTGTTTCTGATATCAGAAAGCACCTACAAGACTCATTTTACAGATGATCTAATATTTGGGACATATCACTTTTTTTTTTGGTTAAACATCGAAGTCGCAGGGGAACCCTGAAATAATGAAAGGAAGTCGGCAGAGCAAACATAGGTCCGATCAATATGATTACTGCTACGTTTCTCCTTTATTCTGCGTAAGATGGCAGGTTTTATACACTCTATATCGTTTACACTTACAGACACATTCTCATTGGTACATGGCACAGGGAAGAATGCAAACATTCATTGTTTAATAAACTGTTTAAGGTAGCTACTATGTCCACACCAATTACTATACTTGTTAAGTACTATGACGCCTTTTGACCCTTGCTAACACCTTAAATGGAAATTTCTAAATGCGACACACACTTGGCAGTAATTTCTATCTGCACCACAACCTTACAGGCCTCAGGATGAGGCCCAGTCTGGATGATTCAGTTACAGCTCATCTCCTACAAAACATGCTTGTCTGTGTGAGAAGCAATGATGTGAACAATACCAAAAGGTATCACAACATGATGTGTCAGAAAAAAAATTCTAAAATATATCCCCCAAAATCTTTGACACATCCCTTGCTTTGAAAAAAAAATAGAGTAAAACCTATCTTTTCAGATATTTTTATATTTTGCATCAGTTATTATAGGCAAATTTTAAGAACTTATTTGAACTTATTTGCTCATTATCAGAGGCTTGTCAATTCCTCTTCTCACATGACACAGTTTTCTTTTTCAACATCTGGCTTCTAATGCAGTAGTGACACTGACAGGATTCATGTGTGTCTTTTGCCAAATAGCAACACCTTCCTGGTGGAAATTCCTAAATTTAGACACATAAAGTAAAACATCCAGAGTGTAACAACTGAAGAAACAGAGCTTTTGAGTATCTTGACCACAAGGTTAGACTACAACAACTGCTTATTTGGATGCAATATTTAAACATACCACAGAACAAATAGATCTAGAAGGATTTAAATACCTTGAGTTTCTGTGTTGATAGGTCACTGGTACAACTTAGTGAGGGCAAAAGGCTTGATAATAAACTAGGTAAAATATAATGGTTATGAAAACTTCTGTACCTGAGTAGACCCACAGAAAAGACAAAAAAATTATGAACAAAGTAAAATCTTGAAGGAACTCTTCTTCTGATTCTTGAAGACATTTCTTTGAGTTTGCCAGCAGAAAAGGACTAGTGTGTAGTGTTAGCCAAGGTGTTGATTTTGGCACTATAAGAATGCCAAATTATCCAAACAATCTTATAAATGCCAAACATTTATAAGATGACCTATCATCTTATAAATGTCTATTGCAGTTTTATAAACTTCTAAAACTTATGTGTCCAAGAGGATTTGTTGACATTTTAAACCGCAGGCCAAAATATTTAGATTGCATCTTGAATGGGTTTGTGTGAAATACGAAAAAGTCTCAATCAACAGGAGGGAAAAAAATTATAGGAATTGTGTGATGATAATGATTGCATTGATCTGTCAGAGTAAGGAAAGACTAAGGACTGGTGAAGACTCTGGATACAGGTATAAAAGCTAACTATCTCTTTTTTTTTTCCCCAGAAATACAGAATTTCACTGAAAGCTAAGTTCTACTATGTTTATATGTCAAGCAGTAGGAAAAGCTTTGACTGGTATAAGTTTACCTCAGAGGATGAGGTTCCAGTGTAACAGCTGGAATCCAGTTTTGATAAATTAGGCTTTGTGAACAGTGATTATCTTGAACATACTAGGATCAGTGAGGACAGGTGGATATCTGATCTATTTGATTCATTCAGTCTTGAAGTGGGAGAGACAAAACATCAGCTATTGACCTGTGCTGTGTCCCAAAAAACACAAAGAATGATTCCTGGTCTGCTTCCTAGTCAGGGAGCTAGAGGTTGATTGGTTTCATCTCTGACCCTAGGAAAAAATTTCCAGGGACATGAATGACAGGAAAGCGACTGAGAACAGCTACCATGGATTTTCCAGGGTTAAATTGTGCCAGACCAGTGTAGTAGGAATTATTAGATCTGTGGACAGCAGGTAGACAAAGAAAGTGACTCACCTTGACACCAGCAAGGCTTCTGGCAGTCTGACACAGTATCTTTCTACTTGGAATGCCAAGACTTGGACTGGTGAATTTGGAGGGGGCTTGGGGACCGGCAGGACTGTGGAGCCTGAAGGGGTAGGTGTCACTGATTTAGTTTAACTGACTGTTGGGTATGGGTAGCATTCCTCAGGGGATGAGGATGAGGAGGATGCTCAAATGGAGTTCAGCTGACTGCAGGAGGGGCCTGACAGCAAACTTGGAAATTTCAATATTGGAAGTTCTGTGTTGGGTGCAGAAATATGACACAGTCGCCATACATCTCCTTATGCCTTGATGCAAATTTTGACAAGATGCTTTTGTTAAGAAAGATGAGGAGGAGGGAAGAAGAGACAGCTACCTTTGTGTAATATAAAAATAAAATAACAAGGAAAAAAAGGAAAACAGAAGATCAACATCTGAGACTATTTTTTAGAGAAAAAGACAAGTTTATTTCTCTTGCATTTACTGATATTTATAAGGCTGAAGATTATTGGCAGGCAGCTCTGAAATCCTTGACTCTCAGCTACTTCTAAGAAAAAATACAATGTATTTCTGAATAATTACTTGTCATCCACAAGAATATAGATGACTAAGTGATACCTGAAAAAGTTTTCAGGTCCAGAGGATTTGGCAAATTTCAGGTTATTTGCTGCTCCAGTGGTTGATGTCAGGAACATTTTAATACTACTGTCAGAATTTTGTGATTCTTAGCAGGATTGTAATCCATGCGAGCAAAGAATAGTCCATTCATGAGCTTCGGCAATAAAGCCTGGAAAAGGATTGTTTCTAGGGTTTAAATTACTAGAAAGAAGTCTTGGCTGTTAGAACTCTAATTGTGCTATCAGTGTGAAGCATATTTTACTTCAGATTATAAACAAAACAGGAAGTCATTCTAACCCATTGTAAGAAAGCATTACAAGACTCATGGATGTGAAACACTGGTCTGTTAAATCTGCTCTTGTATTAACAGTTACATTCAGATTCTTGCCTCTGTCACTGAGGTGGTAAAGTTATATAAATATTTTAACAGGCATTTCTGTTATGGTGCTTGGAGAAATTGCTCATTGAATTGTTAAAGTGAACTTGTGAGTAGTCCATCAAACTGAATATAACACCTTGTGGTTTGAATCACAAGAATAAGAAACAATAAAAATTGGTAGAGCTTTTCTAAGAGGTGAAAATGCAGCTTTAAACAGTTATTTTGCTCTGGCTTGCTGTAGAACTACTTGACAAAGGAATGTTTATTAAAATTTTATGCATAGAGATATAATGTGCAAGGATTTATAAAGCTTTAAGAGCCTTACAGGAGCTGTTAGAGCTCAAGACATCACATAGCTAAATTTTGGCAATTCAGCAGCTTTAAAAAACTTAAATGAATTTAGTTACACTATCGTCAATATATAAACATGATACTGAGATTAAAGACCTGAGGTAGTTATGTAGCACATGTGAAATAATTATAGGCCTGATTAAAGTCAAATAAACATTTGAAAAAGAATATGATTTTTGTTTTGTGGGTTTGATATGTAATAATGCATTTAGGGTTGGAGAAGAGCAACAGTGATATTAAGATGTTATGCAAGAAGTCTGCGACAGCAACAGAGATTCTTTGTGTCAGACCACTACTTCAAACATCCTTCAGCAGGTACTATAGATGCTGTTCAGTTGTAATGATAGCAAAGGTTATCAGATCTCTTAAACTTAGCTGGATATTTCTCTTAATAGACACTCACAGGGACTGGTTAAGTACAAAACACTTCCTTTTTAAGGTAATTTTTTTAAACTTAAATTATACAACATTACTTTATCATAATTGTCCTTCAAAGGATGATATAAAATGGAAGATATAAATTGCAAAAAAGACAATACTTCCAGGCATAATAAGACCTTATAGAGAGAAAATGAGCTTTCTCAAACATGTTTAATGTAGATTAAATCAGGAAAAAAGGATGGTGGAAAAACAATAATGCAAGATGGCTAATCAACTTCCGCATAATCATTGAAGCTCTACTTTACCTTTTAAAATAAAGGAAAACCAGGAAAACCAGGAAAAATAGGAAGAACAGGAAAATTGGAAAATTCTTCAATATGTTGACTATCAAGTTGGGAAGACAGAAAAAAAATTGATTTCTGCTTTATTTTAATAAATACCACCTCCATAATCCTTCTCTTGTTTTTTCCCTTTTTTTTTTTTTTAATATTTTTGTTGCCCTAGAATTGTTCAGTTTTTGAATAACTTTCTTCAAATATTTAAGTCTATTTGGATGGGAGATATGTTTCCCCTTAAAAAAAAATGTGTAAAAGACAATTTTTAATTACAAAAATCTCATCAACACCAGTAAAAAACCCAAACCTAGATCGAAAAAAAAAACAAAACCTAACCCCGAAACAAAAATGATACAAATTGAAGGAAAGTTAATGCTTAATTTGGACCATGTGTTTTTTAACCCAGGTGTACTGGTTTGAAAGCAAAACAAATGAGAGGCTCCAAGTCAGAAATACCATTTAATAGGAAAAAAAGGAAAGAAAGTAAAATAAAATAGATGCAATAATACAAAAGACCACTGACAGGGTCAGAATACAACCTGAGCAGAGTGATGGAAGCAGTCCAGATGAGGTGGTCTTCCTGAAGCAGTGATCCTGTAGAAAGGTCTGGTAGCTCGGGTCCTCTGGGAATCCAGTGGGTAAGCATTCCTCTGGTGTTCAGAGTCTCAGCTTATATCCAGGCTGGAATGCTTGGTTCCTCCCTCTGGGCGGAGCATCTCACAATGGGATGGTGAGTCATGTGATAAGGCCTGATGGGCCCATTAACAGGAGGTAGTCCAGGAGGGGGTTATCTGTGAGCTGTGTAGCAAAGGTGCTGATGGGCCCATTAACAGAAGATAAGCCAGAGTGGAGGAGGCAGGGAGCACTGCCTCACCTGGTTTCAACAGTTCATGAAGATGGTGATAGAATATACTTCAACCCAGGACACCAGGCTATAAGTTGCAATAGGTGTCTTTGTTTCCTAAGATTTTTTTTATTTTTTTTTTTTCGGTATGGTTATTTCCAAATTATTGCATTGCATAGGAAAAATATATTTAAAAAACCCTATATATATAACTGTTGCATGAATTACATAAATGAATTGTACTTAATATATAGAAAAAATCTTTAGAAAATAGAATATAGAAAAATATACAGAAAAGCATTCTCAGAATTAAGTGTACAGAAGGGAAGAAACTATGGGAAAATAACTGAGTGTCAATAGACAACAATAACTGCTGCAATAAGACATGAGCTCAATTTCATGTTGCACCTTGTCAAAGCAAGTTCTTCAGTGTTTTCACATTTTTGACAAAACTCTTCAAAATATTTGTGTTTGTGAACATAGATTAGAATGGTCGGTAAAAGTGCTGGGCTACCTAGGTAGAAGTAAACATAAAAATAAAATTAGTCGAATCAAATTTAGGTAATTGAATTTTAAATGTTACAAAGTTTATATGACAATGAAATAACATGTTACCAGTTTATATGACAATGAAATAATGTGAAAACATCTTCAGGCTCCAGGCTTAGTTGCCAGTGGGAAATTGATGAAAATTCTGGACAAATTCAAATCCAAATCCGAGCCAACAGCACTATAAGAACTTAAGATAAAACTGATAAAGAACGGCTTGAAAATTTCAGTTGTACTCCTGGACTTAAAAATATAGTATGAACTTTTTTGTGGTTACTTATTAAGTGGTGTTCACAAGTGATCTGATTGACGTGATACATGAGAGATATAAGTTAAATAGTTCAAGAGAAGATTTAAAAAAAATAGCTGTGTGAGAATTATTTTTAAAAATTTAGCTGCCATTTCTTCTTATTAAAAGACAGTACAGCTCCTATTTATTAACTTAATCTATTTAAAATAAATGGCAATACATTCAGCTAATATCATATTTAGTGATTTTTTTTTTTTACAACAAAATGCAGTAGAATAAAATTAGAAGGTAGTAATTGGAGTTTAGGAAGTGTTGACTGAGTTTACCACTGCAGGAAAGAAGAGGTTAATCTGTGTTAAAGGGAAAAACCTAAGTAGAATAAGTAACAGTGTAAAGAAAGGTAGACATTCCATGATTTGTTGTGAACCACTGAACAGCAGATTAATCTGTGTCCATCTCTTAGAAAGACTGATGGTGCTCTGCTGCTCGTTAATTCCAAGTACTTTTTCATCCAGAGAGTTGTCTTTGTGATGGCTCTACAACTTTCCAAGGTTACTGTATTTATGACAGATAATAATTTGACAATTCTGTTTCTTGACGTAACAGTCTTTCTACCCTAAATTACAAATTAATGGCTATCAGTATTTCCTGGGGATATTTCCAAGTCAGACAAGTTGACTGAGAGCAGGGGATTCTTCCAAAGGTAAGTTTAATTTGATAATTTGGTAACAGCAGGGTCCCATAGAGCTGGCAAATATGAATGTGAAGAATATGCTTATCAGAGAAACAATTTCCAAATGATTGCAAAAGTTAAACAGAAAACTGAAAACAAAAAATGCCTCACAAAAATCGAGCCTTGATTCTTCTTATTTCTGTGTTCAGCCTGTTGTAACAATATGGTCTGTATTTTTGTGGTTGGCCACCCACAGAGTGTGTTGTAGCTAAATCTGGTTTTGACAACTACGTGATCAAGAGCCAACTGAAGCTGGTAAGAAATTATTCATTATTGTCATCTCTCTTCCAAGGTAGAATGATTATACAGAATCCTAGAAAGGATGAAGGGATTTTTGTCTCAAACAGCAATAGTGAGATGGATGTTGAGCCAACCATGGACAGTTGGTAACAATGTGCTGTAAGAAAGGACAGGATGTGGCTGGAGAAGGAGCCATGCAGGAGAAGGACATAATTTCTTTGAAATAAACATCCTTATTCTGACTCCTGGAGATAAGCACAACAGAGTACAGCACCAGCGCAGGAATGAGATCAAGAAGTTGTCATGGGCTGTAGGGATCAAGGCCACCAAAGACCTCTAAACCCCACTGACCCATTTCCAAAAAGGTCTATTGCAATGGACTGTGCAGGATAAATGATTTGCATAGAAATCAAGAAAATTATCTTCAGGACAGAGAAGCCTTTCTCTAAAAGGTGCCCCTACCATGCCCTGGTACATGTACCCCAGGACACTGGACATCCCATCAGCTGAACTGAGGCTGAAGACAGGAGTGGTAACCTTTCTTTTCTCTCTCCCCCTCTTTAATCCACCCCCTCCCTGTCCTCTTTCACCCTGTCCCTTTATCCAAACCCACTGTTGCGCACTTATACTGGAGGTCAGGGACCAGTACACCAATTTCCGCACCAAGTGCGGAATTTACTCATAAAATCTTTTTAAGGTTTTGTGGACTCTTTATCTTTTTTTGTTCTTTTCAGCTGTGAGCATCTACATACAAGTCTTGTCTGCTCTCTTCACCTTAAGGGTGGAGTGTCACAGATTATAAAGTCATCCAAACAAAATGTCTTGATAGGAATACTGATCAAAATTTATAGTCCTTTTCTGTTTCTGGGGGTCAACATTACTTGATCTGTGGAAGATCAAGGGCTTTGCTGATTAGAAGGCAGCAATTTTCACAAGTTGTCAGAGTACAACTTTGTGATCTATACCTACCAAGTTAGACTTGATCTCCCCAGGATATTTTTATCTATCTATCTATCTATCTATCTATCTATCTATCTATCTATCTATCTATCTATCTTCAGCACTGCTATGCCAGAGGCCCTCACACACAGTTCTCTGCCTATCATGTAAAATACTGTAAATAATTTCAGCATCCAAGTTATTTGTTTTTAACCAGAGGATGATAATTTTATTTTGGGCACAAGTAGTGACAGTGGCTTTAGTTATCTAGTTACAAGTGGGTTTTGAATCTAGGACAAAATTATTGTATGGCTAGGGCTCTTATTTGCAAAAATTTTTATCCAGAGATTTCTTTGTCTATCTAGTTTTACATAGCAAATTATTAAAAAATCTCTTTGAACATACTTCCAAGTAGTAATTTTATATAGAACATGAGGAAACTATGTTCTGTAAATGTTTCACTTGTCAAAAAGACACCTTTTCATATAAGTCTTAAGAACAGAATGTAAATACCAGCTGACTTGTGAACTACAATTTTGGAGTTTCAAAGTTCAGTAAGTACAAAGATCAAAGTTCAGTAAGTACAACATTATTTTCAATTTGTGAAAAATTGCACAAAAAAATGCTAGATACTTCCACCAATGTTATTAAAGTTAGTTAGTTAGATTTTGTACTAGTGATCCATTGCAGTAAAATATGACCCTTTTCTCCCTCAATTTAAATCAGCAGTAAAATTCAGGTTTAGATGCTCAGCTTACTTTGAACTGACGCTTTACATCCTCTTTTTTTTTATTTTTAAAATCTCAGCTAAACTTGGAAAAGCAAAAAAATCTGGAATTAGCATTTACTTGTTGGAGTTTAATTATTTATAGTGGCCTGAGGGAGTATAAATGAACCCAAGGTAAGTGATAGAAGGCCACAATCACTGGCTGGGCACTTGCTCTTTCCATAGTCTTCCTTTTTTTTAGTGTTTTTGTATAGTTTTTAAAGAAACTGTAAAGAATTCATGACCTGTGATTTATGCCCTCTGTTTTTCTTAGAATATCTTTATACATGAATTGTGTTTGTCAATGTTATTAGAGATGTACTTCAGCATTTTGCAAAGATTTTGCTTCCATACCCAGCAGACACCAAAAGCAATCCATACTTCAGCTTTATCAAATAGATATTTTAAAGCAAAGTGAGTTGATAATCTCCCTAACAAGAAGATAAACAAACAAAAATATTAAATCCCTAAGGTCAGTTGCACAGATAATGAGATGAAGCCATATAAAATTATTATAAAGATGTTAACTAAGACTGAATGCATGACTTTGGGACATAATTTGTTTTAGTAGGGTAAAAATGTTTGTGATTGTGTAATTTATTGCTGAGGTCCAGTGTGTCTCTCGGGACCCCTGTACCGCATTGCCTGGCTAGCCCTGGCACCGGCAGCAAAAAGAGGTACGGTTCCTATCCTGAGATACGTCCCCAATCCTGTGGGTCCTTGCCCCACAGAAGCGTGAACAATGACATGGAATAAAGGAAGGACTCTGATGGGGAACAGCAGCTGGGGTTTATCAAGCCCACACAGGACTTGTTCACCACCAGAGTCTGCCCACCAGAGTGGGGATCCTCTCTGTACAGAACCTTATAAACAGGGGAGGAGCAGAGGGTAGGGTACAGCTTGGGACCAATCCATGGAGCGAAGGGTGTGACTCCATACATAAATTACAAATATCATAACAAATCAATAACGCAAGGGAGGGGAGAACAGGGAGCCTTCCCTATCACTCGATGCCCTCACTGGAACTTTCCCAGGGTGAGGCTTCGAAGTGATTGACTGGACCCATGTAGTGGTTTGAAAGCAAAAGAAATGAGAGGCTCCAAGTCAGAGATACAATTTAATAGAGAAAAAAAAAAGAAAAGAAAGTAAAATAAAATAGATGCAATAATACAAAAGACCACTGACAGAATCAGAATACAACCTGAGCGGAGTGATGGAAGCAGTCCAGATGAGGTGGTCTTCCTGCAGCAGTGATCCTGTAGAAAGGTCTGGTAGCTCGGGTCCTCTGGGAATCCAGTGGGTAAGCGCCCCTCTGGTGTTCAGAGTCTCAGCTTACATCCAGGCTGGAATGCTTGGTTTCTGCCTCTGGGCGGAGCATCTCACAATGGGATGGTGAGTCATGTGATAAGGCCTGATGGGCCCATTAACAGGAGATAGTCCAGGAGGGGGTTATCTGTGAGCTGTGTAGCAAAGGTGCTGATGGGCCCATTAACAGAAGATAAGCCAGAGTGGAGGAGGCAGGGAGCACTGCTTCACCTGGTTTCAACAGTTCATGAAGATGGTGATAGAATATACTTCAACCCAGGACAACCCAGGTGTCACATAAATGATGATTGATTAATAAGAATAACTGGAGTAAAACATAAAGGGGTAGAACATGGGGTACATGGGATAAAACATTATGACTTATATAAAAAGCATAAAAACAAGGAACAAATAAAAACATAGAAGTGATAAAACCAAAAACACACCACTACAATTTATCATGGAAAAAATATTAGTTTTGGACAGTCTGAAGGAGTTTACAGTTCTAAAAAAGAATTCAACTTTTCTTACATGAGTACTGTTTTAAAAATTGTAACTGTCCTGTGATTTGCAGATTTGGCCACCAAACTAAAAAAAACAAAGTTCTTCATACAGACCTGTTTTTTGACACTGTTGAGAGGTAGACGTTCTAAGCTAAGAAAGCACTGAACTGTGGGTAGTGTTTTCCAAATTTATTTTTCTATTAATCACAGTTTTTTATTTAGAATAAATTTGTCTGTGAATGAACACAACCTGCCCTCTATGCCACAGCTTTCTCTGTTGGGATGAGAGGGCTATGTCTTTTTTGCAGCATCCACTGCTGCTAGACTTCAATTGTTTCTGTGTTTATTAATGTATGAGATTATTCTCCTGATGGTTTATATCATTATTAACCTCTCTGTGAAGAATATACCTGGGCAATACAAATCCTTTGACTGAATATCAGATTTAAGTATACCAATAATTCTTAATTAAAATTTTCCCAGGTTTCAGAGATTTAACAAACTGAACTTGGGTGAAATTTGGGCTATTTTCTGCATAGTTTTGCTTACCTAGAGAAAAAGAGAAAAAAAAGAAAGGAAGTTATTGATTTCAAAATATAAAAATTCTTACACAGTTTAAATGAGATAAAATATTTTCTGTCCACTGTCTAGAACAAAATGAAAACATATAGGGTTTCCTAAGTTTACAGATGATTCTGGAGTGAGGTTCAGCAAATACAAGTACTTTGTCTGTGCAAAGGTTATCTTGCCTAAGATCATCTCTTCAGAGCAAGGAGGTTGTTGACATTTTTAAGAAAATCTATAGCAAGCTGAAGTCCATGAGGGAATCATAGCTTTAATTTGAAGGAGTTGGATAGCAAGAAAAAAAAAATCTATTTCATTTAACAAAGCATAAAAAAATATGCTAATACTAAGGCGAAAGGTTTGACATGGGGTGCTGAAATCCTGCAGCAGTTTATAATCCAAGCATGCTGCAAAAAATCAATGACTTAGTCCTAAGTGTTCAAGTCAGTGTGTATGGGTATTATTTACATGAATCCTAGCAGCCAATAAGATTTCCATTTATCTCCAAACTGTGCTTTGAGAATGCAATTCTTATCCAGAAGTCTGAAGCTGGTGGGAGAAAAAAATTCCTCTTGATTTCACCATGCAGTGAATAGGCCATTAGTGAAAAGCATATGTTTTGAGGCAGTAGCCCTATGAAATCCATTTTAGGACAGCCACACTGATATTTTACCAGGGAAAGAAGGATTAGAGAGTTTAAAAGTAAAGAGACGGGTGCTTTTTCTTGACAAACAAGGAAGAGTTTTGTAAATGGAAGTGTGTTTCCTAAGCCAACGCAAAAGTTGTAATGAACATTTACCAGTAACAAGTATAGTACATAAGACAACTTAATATAAGAATTATTTTATTCTTCAAAACTTATTTTCCTAATTAGATATCAAGAAAGAGAACTAATGATTTCCATTTATGAAAATGCAGAACTCCCTTATGAAAGGAAATCTCTGTTTTGGCAAATTGAATTCTACTAGTGTGGTGCTTTTGTTTGTTATTTCTGTTGTTATTCTAGGGAAAAAACCTCCAAAAAAAACACCCACATTTTTTTTTTTCCTATAACTTGAGCTTCGTGTTAAAAAAACGCCACAAAACAAAACAAAACTCAAAAAAACCCCCCAAACCCCCAAATTTATGTTCTTCCCTCCCCCACCTTCCCCCCCCCCCCCCCCCCATTTACATGACAACACTTTGCTCTTACAGGTGTTTAATGGGATTTGATTCCACTTACAGTATGACAGTTAGTTTTTTTTTTCATAGTTCATTGGATGACTCCTTGGGACAGTCAGTAGGAAGGTAGGGTGTGTGAGGGATGTCTCTGTGCACATTATTCAGGGAAGCTGACAAGACAAAAGATTTGCCATGGATCTTGCTTGTCCTATGTATATCATGATTGCAACCAACTCCAGTTCTGTAGATTTGTAAGTCGCAAGTCAGTGTTCAAAAACAAAAATAAAAATCTGCTGCCCAATCACTAAACACCTGAACATGTAATTTAGCGAACCTGGCTGATTTATTTTTCATTGGTCAATAATTGCCCTGTTAAACATCACCCAAATTGTTCAATAAATTGAATGCAACATCATCGATAAATAGGTTACAATTTTCTCCACCAGCATTGGTAACCCTTGTAGATTTATTCCTTCTGACAGAAACAGGTACAGATTCCACTAAAATAGCAAGAAGCAATTTTAAATTTAGAGACACCCTCAGTGAGTGCCTATGGTTAACAGAGAATAAATTCTCAAATAAGATTAAGTATTCATCACCAGACATGTTTTAGAGTCCATTTGGGAAAGTCGCACTCAACGTCACAGGGAAAACAAAAAAAATACTGGGAATCTTAGGATAAGTCATAGGGAGATGTTTCTTTTACTGTGTAAATATCTAAAGTAGTCAGTTTCCTGATCTCCTTTTATAATCTAAAATTAGGTAAGAGGAGTCATGCCTTGTTCTTAAGGTTTCAGAGCATTGCTGTCCATGTGGCAACCATCTCCAGATTCTGTTACAGAAAATAGTGCAAAAGTCTAAGTAAATGCATGTCGTCTGTTCCTTCTCACCTTTACATTGCCTGCTTTGTCTCTTCTGGAAAGAAAGGCCTTGAAACTCTCTTGCCTTTAAATGCAATTTGGCCTCTAAATCTGTGCAGTTATTGTTCATAATGGAAGCTGCTGTACAGAAAATGTGTGTTTGTCAGACACTGAAAGATGCTGCCATAATGGTTTACAAGTATGAACTCAAAATTCTGCTGGGTTTTAGTTTGTATTAATTAGGAATTCAGATTTACAGGAGAAAGTAAAGATCCATTTCCACTAACGTTTAGTACCAGTTATGTCTCTTGGGCAATAACTGTCATTACTTGCTTTATGCACATATTGTTGTGCTTTGCTATGGAACATTTTTCTTCATTTGTACACTTTGAAGCTAATTCTCTCTACAATTCCCAAGGTAATCCATCAGCTTTCCACCTATACATAGAGCAGTATTTTATTCTTCTTGTTTAAGCAGCTGGATTCTTTATGCCTCCCACATTTCTTGTAGATAGACTTTTCCAAGAGTATTAAATGCAACAACAGTAGTAAGCAATCACTTAAAGGTCTTGCAAAGCATTTTGTGTTCCTTTTCTGTTGTTTAGATATTTTAGGTGGATAACCTAAGGATGCTAGAATACCTGTGTGGCACTGAACTGAGAATTTTGCAGTGATCATTTCCTTATGTACATTCTTTATCATTTGCAATTCTTTAAACACAAAGGCACAGTAAAAGGAGATCTGTGTTTGGAAGGATTGGGACAGGGCTGTGGAACACATTTATACCTGCACCCTAAATAGAATTTTATAGGCTATTTACACTTTAGTTTAAGACACAATGGAATGAACATGCCCTGAGCAAGCATGAAAGGGCACAGGAAGAGTATGCAAATGGAAATGGGAAGACAAAGGCAGGAGTTACCCATCCTGCAAATCTTTTGCATCTTCTAGTTTAGATTGTGGTGGTTGTGTTGTGTGAATACCCAGGCAAGAATCTGATCTGCTGAAATACTAATTCACTAACAGAGTAAATTTGGAGAGGAGTAGGAGATGGGAGAAGAGCCCATCATGTTATTGATTCTGTTATTTGCTCAGAGCTGCAGTCAGAATTTATTGCCAATGCCTACTGAAGCGCATGTTGTTGTCTTGGCTTGTTGTTTTAGCTTCATGCTACTAAAAATATATATACAGGGAGAGCTGGAAGTCACAGGAATGAATGCTGACTCAAGCATCAGTGGATACCCACAATCTGGGATCTCATGACTTTTGATATTTTAGCCTGATTTGAGACCTGAATTTCTGAAAAATTTCTTTATCAAATCACAAACTGTTAGGTAAGGCATAGTAAGCTATTGAATATTCACTTTATATTTCATATATTCATGGAATGGGTTGGGTTGGAAGGGACCTTAAAGATCACTTCTTTCCAACTCCCTGCCATGGTGAGTGACATTTACTAGACCAGGTTGCTCAGAGCCCCATTCAACCTGGCCTAGAACATAATTTGTTAAGAAAGAATTTTATTTTCTTAAATAACTACAGTGATTCAGTAATCATTGAAGAGTCTGTTTCCTTCATGGCTGGAAGAGTGCTCTCTCTCCCAGCTGGTTAAGTGCAATCCATTTATTTTGCTGGAATGCCAATCACTGAACTATTTTTGCCATGACTGCATGTTGCATTTTGTGCCTTCTATCATCATGTTTTTTAATGTATGTTATCTACTCAAGGAAATGATGCTGAACATGATGTCCAGCTTATTGCATCAGTATCACTCATATCCATTCTACTAGTGATAATAAAAATCTAAACTTCCTGACAAATGTGTGTTATCTCAGGAAAATAAGGGATGAGAAGCAGGAGAAAAGCACACAGTGGATTTAAGAAGTTCAGTATCTTTGTGCTTATCTGAAATGCTTAGAGTGAGTGTAAATATGTTTTTTGATGCAATGCAGGTAGAAAGGCATAAGTCTGTAACTAGAGCTATGTAGACTCTGTAGAATACTGTATCTGGAGTGGTGATTATTTCTACAGAAGTAACAGAAATATTCCATGTACATGCAGTATGATTCCTGGGTGGAGTTTTTGGAGGTTTTCTGAGATGAGAATGAATTTACATGCTGACAAGGTTAGGTGGCAGATGGCTGAAGTATTATCCCATTTTGGTAGACATTCTCATTCTGCAAATTCAGGATAAGATACAGTAACTTCTAACACTACTAATGTGAATTTTTTAGAAACCATTTGCTGGAAGACAGGGCTCACCCGTAGCTTAAGGTCCCAACAAACAGGATGAAAGTGTATTCTTTAGAATGCTGTCCTAATAGTGCCATTTATCTGCACAGTAGTGAAGTCACAGTAAGACAGATGGAACCTGTCTTGGCAGCCAATAATCAGTATTTTAATATGTTCCAATGCAATATATGAGTTACATGTTTACATTCCTCAATCCTTTAAAGAGACCTATGGATCTGGAATAGCACTCCTGGTTCTTTTTCTCCTTCTGCTTTTGGGTGGTATAGAGGATGGCACAATAAATGGAAGTGCCTCTCTTTTCTGTGAAATGGACTGAAAGTAAAGTGCTTCTTCTATGGTACAGGAAATGTGATTTCAGAAAGGTCCAAAACCATAATGGAAAAATGGTTCTTTATATAAAAATGAGTTGCAGCTATAATGACATTTTCCACTCTTTCTTGTGTGTTATAGGCTGGTTTTAAGCACACATGGTTTTAAGATTGAATGGAGAAACTGAAGAGAAATACCTAGTGAAAAAAAATGTGGAGTTTCAGATTACCTTGTTGTCCATGCCATAGCATTTACAGGCATGATAAATACCATGGGAAATATCTGACCATATGGAAGAAATTACTTTCCATCTGCCCTAGGAAAGGTAATGTTGGGCACTAACTTTCTGGTACTTTTTCAAGTGTGGAATTTAGACAATCTGGATTTTTAGCTATGAGGACTCTAAATAAACCCTCTCTCCCTCCTGCTCTATGTGTTTTGCCATCTTCCTGTCCTGCTTTGTCTTTTTTTTTGTTCTTTCTTTCTTCTTTGTTTTCTTTCTTTTACTTTCTTCTACCTTCATCTGTGTCTTTTTCCTTAATAAACCTACCAACTCACTCTGTTAGATAAAGCTGGAATTGTGTCACTTATGAGATATTTGGAGAATCTATTTCCATTCACATTGCAGCAGTTTAGGAAGCACAGTATCAACTCCAATATCTTTTACCATAGTGTTTCTTTCACAAGGAGCTCCCAAATTCCATTGCAAATTCTAGTTATTATCACTACTACTATTGTGTTGATTAATAGACATAAACATAAGCCTGTATGCCCAACCAGAGTGGCAGTGAAATATTATAGGAGTGTTGTTATAGGGCCCTTTTCTAGGCCCTGGAGGGATGTTATTTAAAATCAGGGCTTGTCATACATTATGTTAGGCCCATATGCTCTGATTGCTCTGTGGGTTCTGCTCAGCACTGGTGCATAGCCTCCAGTGTCAGATGTAAAATGAAACTCCAGTTTGAAATCTATACCTGTCATGTTCTCATAGTTTTGGGTCCCTGAGCACTTCAGGTAATTCCAGAGACACCTGTTAGCTGAAAATCCTAAAAAGTTCAGACTTTGAAAGGACTACATGGGCATATGATTTATGGACTTGTCTGACTCTTATCTTTACAAGAAATTTTTAATTATGTGATGTAAACTTGATGCAAATTTGGAACTAATTGTGTGTGGACACTGTAGTTTCAGAAGAAGGATATGATTGCAAAATGTTTATAATTTCCTCCTGTAATAGTCAGTGGCTTGCATTGTTTTTTCAGGTCTTATTCTAAAACAAGATTAAAGGGTAAAAATGGTTTTATGCTAGCGTAAGAGCTGTGCAGATTTCTATGAGCTTTTCTTACTGATTTCCTGTAGTAGATTTCTGCACTCTAAAGGTTTTACTAAAATACAACACTTCTTAAAGACTTCTGACACAAGGTCAGGCAGCCATGAATCAAGACAAGAGTCAAGAAAAACCTATATCATTTTTACTCTCCTAGAGACTGAAAAACCCCATAGGTATTACTAGAGGACTCACAATCAATTTCTTGGTAAAATTTTATTGGTAAAAGATATTCCACTGGGTTGTTTTTTGGATTTGGACAGCTTTGGATGAGTTATCCATATGTAAAAGCTGCATTACAGATGTAGTCTCAAAGCACATGGCAAATGCTGTTACTCAAATAGGCCATGTGACATTTCTGTGAAGTTGAAAAGGTCCTTCCCTTTGCACTCAACAAGGAACATGGGAATCCAGGTATTAACTGGAAGAAAAAGTAAGCTGTTTTTTAAATTTTGTGTTTGATACCATCAGTCACCTTGCAGTTCTCTGTACTTCTTCTTTCAGGAAGAATTATTTTAATACTCCATGTTTTAAGCCAATACTACAGAAAGTATTTTTGCAATTTCTGTATTTTTTTTTTTTTTTAATAGAATATTAAAGCCTTTTCTTTCTGGAGATGGAACTATACCTTTATCAACATTTTTCAAAGCCCTGGGGAAACTTTTGTACCCAAAACTGACATTCCTATGAACAGACTCAGTTATATCCTAACACTTTCACCTGTTTCATTGAATATTTGAGTCTGCTAGTTCTTTGAAATTTATGAAGTGAAATAATGCAAAAGTTGCAGTGACAAAAATAAACAAAAAACAAACCAAAACTGCTGGTTATTTTTTACCTTCAGAAAACTCACTGCACTTCCCTGACCTTCCCTACTCCTTGTTTCTCAGCAGCCAGAAGTGACACTAGGCAGTAACATTTCTAACGAGCATGTATCCCAAACAAATGTTTTTGCAGAGTGAATCACTCCAAACATCTTTGCTTAATGTGTCACTGAGGCCAGTCAGGAAATTTTATTCAGAAAGACCTTCCTAGACCAAACTAACATATTAGTCTGGATTCACCTTTAAAGACTTTAGAATAGAGGAGATGATATCAGTTGTAAGGAACCTACAGTGCTCATCCAGTCCAACTGTCTGACCAATTCAGTGCTGACCAAAAGTTAAAACGTGTAGTTAAGGGCAGTGTCCAAATGCCCCTAAACATTGCCAGATTTGGCACATTGATCATTTCTCTAGGCAGCCTGCCCCAGCGTTTAACCACCACCTTGGTGAAGAAATGTCTCCTCATGTCTGATTAAATCTCCCCTGGTCCAGTTTTAATCTGTTCCCACATGCCATGTCACAGGAAGAATAGCTGAACACCTTCCCTCTGTGCTTCCTCTCTTCAGGAAGCCTCAAGGAGCAATGAGATCGACCCCCCCCCCCCCCCCCCCAATCTCCAATCAAGGCAAGCCCAGAGTCCTCAGCCACCCACCACAGATATTTCTTCCAGCCCTTTCATCGGCTCTGTTGCCCTCCTCTTTCTCTTCATTCCAGCCAGGGTGGCAAAGGGCAAAGTAACAGAAATTCATTGCAGTGTGATAATTCTGTTTGTAATAAGGGTGCCATTCAAACCAGACCATTGAAAGTACAGAATAACTCCAGTTATGGTGAAAATAATAATTCAGAGAAATTATCATTTTTGAAAGTAAGATGCCTTTTCAGAAAACTTCTATCTAGATAAGAAAATACCTTGAGGAACCACTCGTATTTTTCTGCATGCTAGGGATATGTGCATGAACACAGAGCCACAAAAAGACCTCACGTAATAATGCTGTTGAAGAGGATAGTGGGACAACATCAATGCAGAAGTCTCCTGTAATTATGAATGATTTTGAGGAAGTAGTGTGATGCCTGTGTTTGTTCTGGAGCTGGTTAATGTAGCGATGTGAAATGATTAGTTTGTAATTTTATGTAGAATGGTTTGTCCTAGACTACCCCATGTTTTAACCCCTTTGGTTTTTCCCTAGTTGTGGGTCCTGTCCATTTCCCTGCAACCCAGCCCAGACGCTGGTGAGAGGCTGGGGTGATTGGCAGAGCCTATGACTTCTCCGTCCTGTATCATGTATCAGATGTCCTGTGTATTGTCGTTCTGTCTTGGTCACTCCCTCCTTACCTGGTATTGATTATGATTCACCCTTGCCCCTCCCCACACCCCCCATACAAAGTCTCAAACCAGAACCCCAGGAGTCACTCTCTGGACGTGGCCCTGTGGGAGCAATAAACATCTACCTTCAACCCACATAAGAGTCACTCTTTCTTCTTCCATGCCCTCTCTACGCTTCAGCCCAAGGTTCAGACCCACCGAACCTAAAGATACAAAATTGCATGCAGTCTGGTAAGGAACAAACCGATAAACAACTCCAGACACCACCACAGATTAAATCATCAGACTTTTGTTTTCTTTTACTATTCCTCAATTTGAAGATGAGTAGGTAGATGGGAGAAGCCCATGTGGTTTGAAGAACTGCACAATTCAGACTTAATTTCATTTTTCCTGGAATATGATTATTCTTATTTCACATAAACCAAATACAAAATCCAAGAAAAAAAATCTACACTTTTATAACTGCATGTGACTGACTAATCCTGCCAATAAATTGGGGAAGCAATAAGGAACAGGCAAATTATCATGTATTCTTCATGTAACATGCTACATGTTTCTGTGACATGTGCAAACAAATAGCAGGGTAGTAGATAAAATAAAGATGTAATTTCAGCCATGAGCTGGATAAGATTCTGTTCATGAAACATTAGAAAGATTTCTCACTTAAAAAGAAATTATAGAAATGTATAATTATTATATATATGTTGTCCGCATTAACTACATTAAAGAAAATATTAATTGCTGCAGAATTATACATGAATGATAAAACATGGCAAGTCACAAGGTACTGCTGATGTTGCCAGAGGAACAGAAAAGAAAATGAAAGCCCAACTTAAAAGTAAAATGTGGTAAGAAAATATCTATTTGTAATTATTGTATTTGATACAATAGGATGTGTGCATTGATAAATTGTGATTAATTGGACAGTCTTTGACAATATCCATCTTAATTGTCTGCCTTTAATTTGAGGTTTCCAAAATTCAAAACTCTAAAAAAATCAAATCTCCTTAAGTTCCACTGGGCTGTCAATTAAATTTGACTGATTATGCTCACCATTATCCTATAAAAATAATCCACAATTAATTGCTGTATTGTGCAAATTGCAGCAGGACAAGAGTAGTTTACAGGCTTAGGGAAATGTATGGTAATGTGCACCCATGCTCTCCAGACACCTGAATCTCAATTTTAATATTCCCAATGTCCTTCCAATGTCAGACTTAGTGATTTTTATGAGACTCATTATAGTGCATTTCTGCTGCAATTGGAAGATTCTTTAGCATGGTTCATGGCCCATACCTGCCAGATGAATTGCTATTGCATATACATGAGGAGAGAACGAAATTCAGGCTGGCAAAGTCAGTATTCCAGTTTTGCTTTGGGAATGTTTTCTCCAGGATTTTAAGGGCTCAGGGCAAGAACTTGCTCCGAAGGCCTTCTTCAACTCTGTATGCAAACCTGACTATTAAAAATTCCTTTTTTTAGAATAAAGTTTTGCAAAACCTGTTGGACTAGGATTTGCAGGAAGATTTAAATGAGATGATCCTGTCATTTTTTTTCGAGAGAAATGAATGCTGACATTGAACACAATAATAAAAAATATTAATAATAATAATAAAAGCTGCTGAACATGCCGCACACAAACAGAGTAACATTCTGCAGTAGTAAGTGTTAGAGGAAGTTCCACTGGAGATTTTAAGAAATGGGTCAGAGAAGTCACATTTTTCACTAAAAAGGTGGGAGAATAAAAAAATGTTTAAAAAAATTTAAGGCCAAATTTGTGGTGACACTCTTTTTTAGATGCTTCTTCATTACTTTGAGTCAAAATGATTATGATGTTAAAAAATCATCAAACATACTTTGACTCATTATTGTTTGATAACACAGCCATTGTCAGGGACATGTTCTACATGACCACGTAGAGGCTACTAATAGTCCAATCAAAAGAAATATTTAAAGATAATTTAAAAATTGCTCAGCTATGTCACTTGTTATGTAACAATAACCATAACTATAAAGAGATAGCCTTTCTTACTTACCTGTAACCATATTTACAGTCTCTCAAATCCACCTTTACAGCCAATGAATCCTTATCATGGTCTTTTGCTTTCATTTTCTTTTTAGGTTTTGCTAACTTGCAGCATTTTTCCAAGTCAGTGTTTCACAAAGAAATATTGCTTAATACATGGAAGAATTTAACTGTATTTAATGAGGTGCATGATAAATCTGGACACCATTTACTTCAGCTCAACTTGGAACTAGGTTGTCTGCTGAAAGAACATAACATCTATTCCTTTATGTAAAAAAAGTAAGACATAGCTATGGTCTTCATCTTAAAAGAGGAGCAGATTTAATAAAGAATGTGAGAATATTCTCTTCAGGGCAGGGATAATCTGCTTTCACCCTAACAAATAGAGTGGTGTGACATTAGAGAAGTTGCTCTTATCACTTCTCAGTAAAAAAAAAAAACAACAAAAAAAAACACACAAAAAAAAAAAACAACAAAAAAAAAAAAAGAAGGAAAGAGAAGTAAATTTCTCATTTAAAACTACATAATTGTGCAGATTTTCTTTTCAAAGACAATGTATCTCATAATCTTTCTGGAGTGTGAGGGGTTTGAATGCTGTGAAGAATATTGACAACTGTCAGGCACTGGTTATGTCAAAGCTTAATCTGCTTCTCATCTAGTAGCTTAGCGAAGATGCTGAGAGAGATTTTTTGGCAATACTTCTCCAAGAACATGAGCACAAGGGTGACTGTACTGTTATTTAGGTGAAAATGTTTGTTTTGTGTTTGTTTGGTCAGGTTTTGGTAGTGGGGGTGCTACGAAGGCAGCTTCTGTGAGAAGCTGCTGGAAGGTTTCCCATGTCCTGCAGAGCCAGTGCCAGCTGGATCCAGGATGGACCCTCGCTGGCCAAGGCCAAGCCCATCAGTGATGGTGGTGACACCTCTGGGATAACAGATATGAGAAGAAAAAAAAAAACGTATTGCACAGATGTAGAGTCAGCTAGAGAAGAGAGGAGTAAGAGGAGTTCCCATGTGCAAGGAGCAGCCCTGTAGACAGCCAGGGCAGTGCAGAAGGAGAGGCAGGAGCTGCTCCAGGCTCTGGAGCTCACATTCCTCTGCAGCCCCTGGAGCAGCCATGCTGAGGCAGCTCTGTCCCTGCAGCCCAGGGAGGGCATGGGGAAGCAGAGATCCACCTGCAGCCCCTGGAGGAGCCCAGGCTGGAGCAGGGGGATACCCAAAGAAGGCCGTGACCGCACAGTACTCCTGTGCTGGAGCAGGCTCATGACAAGATCTGCGGACCCACGGAGAAAGGAGCTCAGGCTGGAGCAGGTTTGCTGGCAGGGCTTGTGGGGGGACACTGGAGCAGGTGCTCCTGAAAGACTGACCTCATGAAGAAGATTCCCACATTGGAGCAGCTCATGGGTAACTGCTGCCCATGGGATGGACTCACACTGGAGAAGTTCATGGAGAATTTCCCCACCATGGAGCAGGGGAAGGACTCTGACTCTTCTCCCTGAGCAGCAGCAGGAACGTTTCATGCACTGACCATAACCCCCCACTCCTTGTCTCATTGTGCTGCAGGGGGAGGAGGGAGAGGCCGGGAAGGAGGGAGAGGTGGTGGGAAGGTGTTCTTAAGATTTATTTTACTGCTCATTATCCTGCTATGATTTTGTTAGTAATACACTGAGTTCACATCCCCAAGTTTAGTTGGTTTTGCTCATCACAGTAACCAATTTTTTATCTCTCCCTGGCCTATCTCAATTCCTGAATATTTTCTTATACTTTCTTTCCTATGTCCAGTTGAGAAGGGGAGTGAGAGTGTGGCTTTGGTGGGCCCCTGGCATTCAGACAGGGCCAACCCACTTAAATGCCTGACTAAAACCTTAGGCAGTAGAATTAGAAGATGTTGTTCAAGGAAAAAGAAATAACTCAATGTGTTTTTGAGGAACTTTCAGAAGAAAATGAAGGCATGTTGCAATGCAGAGTCTTTCCAAGTATGGTGGAAGACAGGGACAGTTAAATCTAATACTATTAGAAGGTGCGAGTCCTAAAGTCATTTAAGTGTGAATGAAAAGTGTTTCTTTTTATTCACACTTGAGAACCTGAAAGATATTTCCACAGGGGGAAAAAAAGTTTAGATTCATATAAAATGCACCCAAAATTCTAATTAAATCCACACGGAAGTATAGGATACCACAGAAAATAGTCAGAGTTAGAGTTTGATTTTAAAAAATTAAATTGCTTCTTGTCCCATACGTTGGAAGGTAAATATAGAAAATAGAAACACAACACAGATTTCATGTTTGTAAAAATAAGGATATTACAGGGGCTGTCCTAAGATGGTGTTCAGCTAATAAAGGATTCCTGAAATCAACATAAGGTCCTGGAAGACCTGTGTCTTTCATCTGAAGCGTAACAAGGGTTGGTTGCCCCTGATATCAATATTGGCTAGTTGCCACTATTCAGAGATTCTTTACTGTTTATTGCTAATAGGAGGAACATAATTCATTTGATCCCTTTGTTGGCCTCTGTCTGACATGGTATTTGTGTGCTCCTTCCTATTAAGGATCCATCATTGCATCAGCCTTTTGCTTTTGTCATATTGTGAAGCTCCATCTACAGCAAACAGCCACAGCAAAACTAATGAGAATGAATTCTGTAGTCTACCCCTCTTCACTTGCTCATGCCTTGCAGCTACATTAGTATCCAGAGACTGCAAAAAGTAACCAAAATTGTCTTATAGCCACATCCAGAATAATGTTGCTCTGCAAGCTTGAGTCTAACACAGGCGTTCTGATCCTCAGGGCTTATTGTGACAGAACTCTGAACCTGATCTTATGGAAGGAAAAAGTATCTTGGACTCGAGAGATGACCAGATGTGCCTACCACTCGAGTTTGTTTGTTTGCTTGTTTGTTTGTTTGTCATAAGAAAATAGTAAGATCTTAATTTTTAAAAAATTTGTTTTCAAAACTTTTTTTTTTCCTACAGACATCAAATTAAAGCTAAATAATATCATTATCACCTCCTGGAGTCCTGGAACAGCATAGCCACTAGGAAAATAGTGATTTTTTTTTTTTTAAATAAATTTAAATTTAAAAAAAGAAAAATTCCACATCAGTGGAATGTGGGTCTGGAAATAGTGTTTCAGGGTAGCAGTTTAAGTCCTAAAATGTGTTGTTTTAGTTATATTGTCCATATATGTGTGTATGTGTATATGTATATGTATATGTATATGTATATGTATATGTATATGTATATGTATGTATGTATGTATGTGTATGTATATATATAAACAGTATATGAGTTTATATGTGTGTATATATAGGTTTGATTCCAGATTCCATTAGAAGTAAAATAGCAGAGTTTTGTGGATGTAATGGAATGAAATTTGGAAGGTGGGCATATTTGTTAGCATTTTTATTGCAGTTGGCATCAAGATTTGTATATAATATATACTTATTTTGAACAGAGAAATATGGTTCTTAATCCCAAAACTCTGACCTTTAAAGAATTTTGAAAATTCATTTTTGTTAGAACAATGAAAACTACACCTGATATGAAAACTGATACTATAGCATGGAAATACAAGGTTAATCCAATACAAATATTTTCTTGTAGTGTTCTTTGACAGATTTGACTCCAGTAAGACCTATTAGGTATTTCAATACAAAGAAACAGGATTCTGATTCTGCTTTTTTTTTTTTTTTTTTTTTTTTTTTTTTTTTTTTTTTTTTTAATGGTAAAGCTGAGCTTGTTATAGTCAAACAAATAGTGATACTATGAAGCCTACAGTAACAGATTTTTGCAATAATGGTAATTAACAACATTATAAAATTACTGCACTTCTTTGCTATTCATGCTATACAGAGGTTAGATTACCACTTTCCTAACACATAAGCATATTGATCTTGCAATATTTTGTAAGAATAGCACATTTAAACTGATTAACAGCCTAACTAGTGACAGACTGCAGTGTCTGGTGTCTTTGGTAGAAGCAGATCTCTCATCGATTGCAGTGGGAGTGACAAGGGAGATATTTGTAACCTTCTACAATACAGCTCTGTTAAGAGCTTTCCAAATAAATTCATTGCATACTTGTCTAGTTTGTAATCCACTCGGCAGTGTTTAAATGAAAGAGTTTATTACAGATTAGTAAAACATAGCAATATATTTCATACTGATTTTCCAGTGTTTCCAGTGCTGTTTTTACAGCAGTTTTTATATTAAACTGGTTACTTTAAACAGATTGAAAGCTGTCAAAATAAGTAGTTTTATCAGAAATCAAGCACACACATGCACAGAATGGTAGCAAAAACTTTTAGTCAAGAGGTGATTGCACTACTGTTTTGACAACAGCAGTATATACATTAATTTTTGTCTTGTTTCTTGTAAAGCATTTTTCAGCCCATTATGTAGATAAGTCCAAGCCTCTGTTACTCCAAAGGCTGTTAAATGTTTCTCTGTTCAACATGGGAAACAACATCTCCGGTGGGAGATTTAGCTAGCCAAACCCCTGAATTTTCTTGGAAAAAACATTTCACTAATGATTTTAAAGGAACTGACTTTGCTTTTCTTACCATTGTTGGGCAAAATTCTGCACTTTCTTCCAATTATTTTTAATCAGAACAGATTTAAGAACAAAAGTACTGCCTTCTGTTCAACCAACAGAATACCAATAAACAACCTGATATCCACGGGGGGAAAAAACAAACAAACAAACAAACAAAAAAAAAAAAAAAAAAAACAAAAAAAACAAAAAACCCCCAACACCCATAATGGAAAATAATCCATGACACTAGAAAAGCTAAAGTGAGAGAAATTCAAATTTATTCTGTTTGGTGTTTCCCTGGTGAAGCTAGAGCTAATCTTATGTTTACTCAGTATACACAGTGTTGGGGGTTAGATTTATTTATCTTTTTTTAACTTATAGAATTTTTCCCATAAGTTTTTAGGAAACTAACTACTGGGTACTTATAAGTACTCAGGCAGAACAAAGGGGCCAAAGGAGAGGAGTTGTAGCACCTGCCTACACTTCTTTGGGTCTCTGAGAGGTTTCTCGCAGATGGGGAGATACCGCGAGTTTTGGGGGCAGGTAAAGGACAGGGCTGGGGGCAGCTTCTCTCTCTTGCTCTCGGCATTGGAGAGAGGATGGCCAGGCGACTGCTTGCTGCGGGAGGAGTTCACTGTCACCACCAGGTCCGGTCCTGGGAAATCTGCCATCACCTGCCCGTGTGCCCTGGAACTCTGAGCTCACCTTCCCCTGCCCTGCTGGAGCTGGGCCGGCCCTGTCCTGCCGTCGCAGCTTCTTTGGCACTGCTCATTTTTTTGCTACAGTGTGGCCCTGCACCCTACTCCTGCCCTGCCAGGACATCCCACCCCTGTCTGCCGGGGACATCCTGCCATTCCAGCTACCAGCCCAGGACTTTCCACTGTTTCCAGCTTGGTGCTCTCAGAGTCCTGCAGGAGCACCGAGATGGAACTACTGTGGGTTTTGTGAAGCAAAGCCCTCAAGGTTTTCTGGTTCTCTTTTGTTGTTAATGTTGTAGTTGTTTGTTTTGCTTTGTTATACATACTAGTAAAGAACTGCTATTCCTATTCCCATATCTTTGCCTGAAAGCCCCTAATTGCAAAATTATAATAATTTGGAGGGAGGGGGTTTATATCCTTCATCCCAAGGGAAGCTCCAGATTTCCCTGGCAGACACCTGTCTTTCAAACCAAGACACACAGTGAAGTGGAAAGCATATGAATGATTGAAAACAGATGAAATTCAAGAGCCTATCTACTCCTTTTTTTTTTTTTCCTTTATTTTTTTTTTTTACTGATACCCTGTCGCAGACTGGTGCGGTGGTGAGGTGCTTCGACCTTCTCTCTAGAAGCGCCATAAAAAGATATCCAGCAGGCACAGGCACACTTCCTGCCTAAAGTGATTTCAGAGCTCTTTTGTGAGTGCAGCTGAGCAGCACAGCCACGACGGTTGCCCATTTGGGCAATGCAGAAGAAATAAGATGAGATGGAGTCCTTCTGTCTTCTAAAAGCTTTATTCTCTGGGGTCCAGGGACAGAAGAACCAAGGAGCTCAGGGGAGCAGGGATTATATAATGAGGTCATGGGATGGGGTTTTATAATTCGGCTAATGCGGTGAAGGATTGAGAAAGGGACCAGTCTGGGAGTGGATCGAAAAGGGACCAATCAACTGGGCTAAAAACCAGGAACTGGAGAAACAACCAATAGGAGGAAACAAATTAACATAGAGCTGCAAAGCCCCATGGGTGTGACCACTTTGCTCACCCTAACCATTGGTCCTAACTAGGTGTCTCTAGGAGCAATCTCCTAGAGAGACTTCTCCAGGGGAACTATCCCAACTTGAACAGTCTAAAGGCTGCAAACTCCCAAGGGAAAGAAACACCACCAGTAGATGGCTAAGGGGCCATCACAAAGTCCTATTTTACATGGTTCGGAGTGAAAATCAACATGCTTAAAGTGAAGTGATTTTCAAGTAGAAGGACTTTGGGGATGCAGACATTATAATCTATGAACTTTTTGGAGGTAACTCCTGAAATGAGAGGTTTTTGTTGTTGTTGTTGTTGTTGTTGTTGTTGTTGTTGTTGTTGTTGTTGGTTTTTTTAGCTGTCCAAATTGGAATTGAAAAAATCACTTTTATTTTCTAGAAACCAATATTACAAGGATGACTTGAAAAAGAACAGTGTGGCAGAACATGAAAAGTCAGAAATTCTGACAATCCCAGTAGATTGTGATCTGTCCCTGAGGGTATTCAGATACAGATCAGAAAATAAGATTAAAAAGTGTCTCTTATTGTTGATTGCCTATGTTTATTGTGACTACATCAGGCTTGACATGCACTGGTAGTGGGTGTAAATCCATATTGTATAAAGTCTTGAAACACTTCTGTGGACAGATTTGGGACCAACACTTCAAGAGAAGCAGTGGAGAGTCTTTAGGAACACAAGTAGACTAAAATAAATGACCTGCAGTGGAGAATTCATAGAGTAACTTTCTGATGAAAAATAGGAAGCCTGGAACAAAAGGAAGAGTCAGGAATTCTGAGAAGAACATTCTCCATACTTACAAGGTTTGTTTGATTCACTAGCCAGATATTTAAATAATGTGCTTGGTATGTTCACTATGCCTTTTCTATTTACCTGCAGTAAATAGGATGAAAAGTGATAATCTTATTGGATAATAAGGACATTTGGTTTTCAGAGATGTTTCTAATGGGATAATGAAGAAATTTGTTTCAAAGACTGAGTAATTTCTCACTGTGGAAGACTTTAATGTAAGGCAAAGTAAATATTGTTCAATTTACTTGCATGGATTTGTGGCGTCAGGCAGGGATGAAAAAGGCGACCTCTTCATAGCTCTTCTAATGCTATTTATATGGTATCTCTTATTATATTCATGCTTATAAATTTCCTTCCTAACAAAAAACTAGAAGATGTATCAATTTAAAATAAACCTACATTCATTCTCACAGGAAACATGTTCATATGGAGCAAGGCTTTAAGATCTCTAAGAATTTCCCATTCTGAATATGTCTCACATTTGACAGTGTAGAAGCCTTAACTGTGGATGTAATTAAAATTCAACAGAAATCCATAAATGGCCCAGAATCATTAGAATTTCTAGACAGTTAGGATCATAAATCATTTGTGAAACTTTATTGGAAATGCAGAGAAAATAGCTTTTCTCTTTGAAATAGACTAAGACATGACCTTCAATGTTTCTGTTCTGTGTGGTGTTAATCACTTGTAGGAATTTTAAAGTTAATATTATATGAGTGCTCTCAAGAATGTAACAATGTAACAAGAATGCCCCTATTTCTCAAACCTTTGTACCGTAGGCAGACTATTAGTTGTGCGGTTAGACCAGGGATAACCAAAGCGGATCTGTTTTTTGTGACAAACTTTTCTTTGACAAGACCAAAACCAAAATGCTGCTTTACTCTCTGGACTCTGAAGTAGTTTCACATTTTCTGCTAACAGTCAGTCTTGCATATTTTCTCCTATCAATTGCTTTTTCTTCATGACACGCTGATAAGGCTTAGATTAAAATGCATTTCAGCAGGGACAGATCTGAAATGTGCCTGACACGAGGGACAGCAACAAGAACTTCACAACAAAAGGTATCTATTTAACAGCTGCAGAGCCACCTTCAAGGTGTGAGGTTGTCAAGTTTCCAATCAACAACACTATGTGTGACACAATGAATCATCCCACAGATGAGTAATTTGCAGAACAGAAAAGGGATGGAGATTATTGAAGGAAGTCAGGGTACCTGTGGCAGGTGACTGATTGAACCACTGGGTATTTCTAGTAGGAATCTGAATCCCAAAAACACAGAGATGCTACTTTTGTCTGCTGGAGGTCCCTTAGCAACACAATTCAGAGGTGTTCAGCATATTTGAGACAGAATATATTAAACACACTAATGTAAAATTTAAGTTTAGAATTTTTTTTTTATGTCCCCTAGCAATTGTTTTATTATGCTAGCTTTTGTCAGAATTGATCAAGTTAAGCTGGCGTGCCAAATGTACTTTTTTTCTCAGGAGCAGGTTGAATCAGTTCTCCAGTGCTGTGCAATAATTTCTACATTAGAACTCTTTTTTGTCATAGCAGCACTTCAGCAATTCAGCAGGTTGGGGTTATATGCCTTTTTATGAGGATTTTTTTATACATTTCCTCCCTTTGCTATATCTAATATGTAAATATGAGGGACAAAAGATTGGTTAGTGTTTCCATAATGGTGTGGACCTCTGTGGGCTCATGCATATTCACTATTATTAGATGGCTCATATGCCTTTAACCCATCACTTAATGGAGCACAAATCAGTCAAGATTTGCATTTTTCTTGCTATTCAACTCATGAGCTCTCTGCCTAATGACAAGAATATTTATCCAGGTTAATTGATAAAATCTCCTCAACATAGAATGCTCTAGGAAACAATTTCAGAACACTTACATGTTGTATTAACATCTCATTATTTTATTCAGCAACCCCAGAGCAGGTGGGGATGTAGGATGAATGATATGTGTTTCCTAATGGCATTTTCTCTAGGAAAAAAACTCATCTATATCTCTTCTTTCTTGTCTGTGTGTTCTTTTTTAAAGACCTAAGCATCCTTAAAGATCTTTTCAGCCTTAACTAACAATATATGAATTCAAACAAAGCATATGTTAGAATTTGAATACCGAATGTTTTAATTTCTTGCTGTATTTCACAGTGAGTTTTAATAGAAAATTTAAAATAAAAAGAAGAGGAAAACCCAGCAGAATTGCCATAAAGTCAGAAGCAATATATAAACAGGAATAGAACTAAATTTCTTTAATAAATTATTCATTATAAGCTAGTACTCCAAGCTTTTTTTTCCCACCTTTGCAGTTACACTTTTTTTCTGCCCAAGGACAGCTTTCTATGAATTTACATCATGATAAATGTGTCTTTAAAGCAGTGAAGCAGAGATAGAATAGATCATTGGAATTTGCTGTGGAACGTCACACACTGTAAAAACTCCAGTATCTCAGGTCAAATAGTTGTATGTAGTACAGTTTAGTCTTGTTATCTGTAAAATATTTATGTAGCTGATTTTCCCCCCTATATTAACAAGTGTTTCAGGACAGGTAATTTCAAGTCATCTCAGTATTAATTTTATTGGCAGCAGACCGAAAATATACCCTTGTACTTCTCTGCTCTGGTGGGAGAAGGAAGACTAATTGATGTTACTGTAAGTGCAAATAAAGCTAAATACTTCTCCTCTACTACTGAATTGAATGAAATTAGGGTAGAGGAGGCTGTTTGTCAACAGCAAGTTATGATGAAAACCAACTAGAAGAAGTCCTGTTTTATAAATAGGAATGCAGTATCACCTTTTTAAGCTATGGACAAATCTCTGGAATTTAGGAGGATATGTCTGTCCAATACATTTATTTATATAATGTAATAATAATGAACTGTTAAAGTAAAATAAACATGAATGTGTCTTTAAAGCAAGTATTTTAAGTGTTTAATTCCAATCAACAAATACTTAATTCTGCTCTTTCAGACAAAAAAAAAGTGCTGTCACTTTTTTTCTTGTTTTTTTTTTAAAGATGAGGAAGTGGCTTTCTGTTTGGTAGTCTTACTCATCTTACTGCTCTAACATAATTACCTTTTGTAGCCTCTTCCATTTCACAAATTCCTTCCCCATTTTCCAGCTCAAAACAAACGATAAAATGGGTTTGCTACTTTTCTATGACAAACAGAACAGTGGGGAAAAGAATCTGACTCATTCTTGCCTATAATTTATACATTATGTTCACTAATATTTTCATATATAAGTATATTTTGCTTAGGTTGTCTTTTGTGTCATGCCCACAGCCACTCACTTTCCTGATGTTTTAATGTCAGCCAGGTGTTCTGCCAGGTATGGGAACAAACGCTCCTCAGGAGAAGGTTGTTGTGTTCATGGTAGATTACCAGAAAAACCCAGCTGTTCTAAGCAGTGGTTTTGATACATTATTAGTTTTATCTACTGTATCAATAATGGACACATGAGAATGGTTTTAATGAAAATTAAATTCTAATTACAAGGGGGATTAACTGACCTACCTGTCTGTTCCTGCTGAAATTCAATATTCGGCAACATATTAGTGTATGCAGAATTTCCTGTTTATGTCCTACTTTATGCTCTGAAGAACAAGTCTTTCTGAGTTCTGAGGTTTCCATCCAGACATAAGCAACCTTCCCTGGCACTACCAAGCTGCTCACAGCAGAGTTGGCTCAGAAGTCCCTCAGGACAGTGGCAGATCCTGACTCTGGAGGACTTCTCAGAACACAGTGATTCTGTCTCTGCCCTCTTTTGCTGTCTGGCTGAAAACAGACAATCATACTTGGATTTCTCTGTGTTTTTTGCAAGATCTGTTCATGTGAGTACCCCTTAAGCAAGAGATGGTGATTTTAACAGTCCACGACAGAGCGAAAGAGTTTGTATTACTCCATACTGAAATTATTTTTCATTACAAGATCAATTATTCTGCCCACAATTTCAGACATCAAAAAATTTTCGAACTTAGTTGATCTTTTCTAAGTTTGATTTTGTGGTGTTTGTTTGATTGTTTGTTTGTTTGTTTTTCTGGGCCACTTTCTGTTCCATCCACTGTCTCCTAAGTTTTTATTAGGAGGGAAAATGAGTATTCATGTTCTGTTTACCTTCTCCATTCTGTTGTTATTATCATAATATCTATGTATCTGTTCTTTTTTAAGAAAGCATTTTCTTAGCTCATTAAGCTGCCTTTCTAAAATATATGTGCCCTTCTATACCTTTTCCTCTCCTTTAAATCATGTCCTTCTTCAGTCTTTTTTTTTTTCATTTCTCTTTCAGTTTTTAATTCTAAACTATTCCTAAATTTTACCATGTGTTTACTCTCTGTGAAATTATCAGAAGAGAGGACAGATGAAGGTGTCTCAGACTTCCAAAATACTTTATTAGTTGCTTTTCCTGCTTCCATTTCCATGTCTCCTTAATAGTTACCTCTGTCGTGAAAGCCCAGCACTTCCAAAGGGGTACAAGTTTTACTTTCCATTTTGCTGTAGATGCTTTTTGGTCCCCCAAAATATCAAATAACAGTTTAAGCTGGGCAAGTATCTTATTATTTATCATGTTCTTTAAATAGACCAGATATTTTAAGAGCAAAACTAGAAATCAATGAAGAGCTGCTGTGTTTTGTTGTATTCACTGAATAATTTCAGTGTGAGATTTTCTCACTGAATGTCATTCACCAGCTTAGTAAGATAAATCACTTGATTAGTACTAAATGCTTTTAAAAAGTTGTTTTTCTTCCTTACACCTCTTCTGAATGAACAAATATATTCCCTGCCTTTCAGTCCCTGTCTCCTTTAGAAATTGTGTGTGCAAAATGAGGGAAACAAGTAAAGTTGTTTTTTTTTGTTTTTCTCCAAAGTATCTGGTCTATTTCCGCATATAATTGATATAAACTCAGCTAAAATGAGTATTGATCTGCGACAAATCTAGCCCTAGAAAACTTCTGTGTTTGCAGTGAGCTTCACTAAGAAAAAGGGTGTTAAAAGTTGTTACTTTTTTCACTTGTAATAGTATTCAGTGTAAAACTAGCAAATTTGATGATTATAGGATGCATATTAATCTCCAAGGTGAAAAGAAGGTTGTCTGGTTTGTTTTAAGATTCGAGCAAGTACTACATAGAATAACAAACTTAATAATTAAGAAATACGATCCATTTTGTTTTGTTGAAGTATCTGATCTATTTCTTCAATGACACTGCAACCCCAGAGGTAGCGGACCTCTTGAGTCTAGCAAAACTGCGGCTGTCCAGGAAAAGAAACAGAGAACGATACAGAGCTGGGAGGGGGCAGAGAGAGATTTTTATTGGAAGCTGTTAAAGTGGTTGCTATGAGACCTTCTCCGGCTAACACAGGCACAGCAGTGTGTGAGGCTGATAAATCATAGCTCTTGCATTATACCTTCTCTTTCTGCCCTCTTTCTTCCCTAACACAGCTTTTATAGTTGTTTAAGATCAGAGAAAACACCTGCCAGTTGCTTTTTCTTCTATTTCATTCCCTTCTGCCGCTTCATGCAAGATGGAGCTAGAAAATGCAATGATCAGCTCCTCGAGCAATGCTTCAGCAGGCTCCAGAGAATACAAGGTGGTGATGCTGGGAGCAGGGGGAGTTGGCAAAAGCGGTAAGTTTCAGTAACAATATTCCGTGAGAAAAAAGGGTGAATTGGGAGCATAAAGTTCACCAGAAAAGGATATTGTTTAATGAGGGGTTTCATTCCTCTTTCTCTTGCACATGGATTGGATAAAAGACTATAGTTTGTGACTGGGGCAATGAGTCAGCCTAATTTGTTACAGACTGAAACGCTGCAAGCCTTTTTAATTGGTTATTTGTGTAGGGCTGACCTTGGGTCTGTTGTGTGTGATGAGAGAGCAGTCAGGCTGCTGCTGCTGCTGCTGCTGTGAGTTCAACAGCAAGTGCCCATGTCACTCTCCCACTTGGTGAGGGGTGGTGGTTTGCTGGACAGTGTGGATGTAACTTGTTGGCCTCAAGGTCCTTGTGCTCAGTCAGAAATGAAACTAACTGCAATGTCAGCTGCACACAGTGTGGGGGATGCCTGCAGTGACTCTATTTTTGTTTGTTTGTTTGTTTGTTTGTTTTGTGGATGTTGTGTATAAGGTTTGTTTGTTTGTTTTTTGTTTTTTGTTTTTTTTGAGTGTCATTGTGCTTCTAGCTGGTTTTAGTCTCCTCTCTGGTCGGGACAGGTACAGCATGCCTGTCTGCGTCTCACTCCAAGGTATGAAGCAGATATGCAGCATATTTTAATAACCCTGTCTACAGCTGGCAAGATATGCTAGTATCTGACAACGCTATCTCTTCAGAGGAGTAATTATTTTCTCTGGACAGTGTTTTCTTTTTCCAGATAATATCAGCTTTGATTTATTCTCACTGAAATCAGCATTCTCTGTTCTTACAAAGACTTTGCTGAACACGCAGAGTTTGCCTCAGAAGTCAGTATATTGAGCTGGCCACACAACAAGAATTTGATTACATCTCCTGGAAATTCAAAAGAATAACAGAAAGAGAAACAAAATTACAAAAACCAGGATAATATAATATAATACAATACATCCTGGCTAGATTGCAAGAAATTTTCAGGATAAATAGTTGTGACACTAAACTGTAATACTGTGTGGATCAAACAAGTTTTATTTATATTCAAGCAATAAGATGAAGTATGGTGGATAAAGTTAAAAATTGTAAGTGAACATGATTTTCTTTCTGCATCCATAATCTTTGTGGTTTTTTTATATTTGGGTTTAACTTCAGTGGCACATCTTTCAGTGAAAGCTACTCCCATCATTATTGCTTAACCATGCAAACAGTTCTTGCACAGATGATACTACATAATCACCATATAAAATGGGAAAGAAAAAAATATCAGAGTAACTTTCTGTAATTTCAGATTATCTTTTCCATGGAAAAGCAGGTATTCAGGATGTGCCAGCTGGAACTTCCAGTAATTTGTTTTGTTTTTGTTGTTTTTCCTTATTTATAACTTTTTAATTTTTTTTTCTGATTTTTTTTCCCTGAGTGTGTCAAAAAATGGCAGCAATTTCCCTCCCTCCCCCAACATATGTTTGTAGTAATAATGCAATTTTGAAAATTTGTTCACCACAAAGTATTACAAACCATACTTCATTCACAGCATGACTGAATCATAACAACCAAACTTTACAAGTATGTGGAGGAAATTTCTGAGTTTCCATTTACTATTAGATAAGAGTTGAAATCACAAATTTAGTTAATTCAAATCTCTATGTTCAGAAAATATTATCTGTTAATTTAATGGAAATAAAGCTTTTAGATCTCTGGATTGACCAAGATATGATATGTCTCCAAAGCTGAGCAACACATAATTAACAAGTAGAATTGTGTAGTCTAAAGAAAAAAAAGTGATAGGATTAAGTGGATATTTATGAAATTCCATAGGATTAATGAAAACATTCTCTTGTTATCATGAAAGTGAAACTCCTTGGTAAAAAAAAAACCAAAACAAAACGAAAAAACAAACAAAAAACCCCCAGCAACTGAGTGTTTTTAAGAGTTCATAAGAAAGGAGGTGAACAGTTCAACATTTACTGGCTATGAACCTCTGATGTGTAATGGACCTGAAATATTTCAGTAGAATCCTGAGAGATAGTCCAACTGATAGAATTTAGAGAGAGATAAAAGATAAAAATAGACGTCATTCCATAAATCCCTAATTCATTCTGACTGTTACATAAATAGGATTAATTTACCCTGGATTAAAATCAGAAAAAGGCATTAATGACTACTTTCATTCTACATGATGAGCTCTGCTTTTCCCTAGAGACTTAGATTCACTGTGACCAGGAAATTATGAATTTAACCATAAAAATGAATCAGAGTATAATAAGGATGAAAGAAAGAAAAAATAGTTCAGTTTCCAATTTTGATTTTGAGAAATCAGTGATATGTGGTTTGATTTATTGATACCATCCTGCCTTCTTTTTCCCAACTTCTCTCTCTTCCTTTACTTCTAAGTCATGATAAAAACAGTAACAGCTGGGATTAAATGACTGAGTGGGAAACCCCTTCCAGTTGAAAGCCTTTCTATTCCTCAATTCATTAAAATATTAAATGATTCAGGTTTGGAATGAATTTTCCAAAGGAACCAAGACGCAAAAATGTTAGATTTCTTTTTACCCTGGGTGTAGTTCAATTTCAGGGATCCCCTGGGTATTTTGATCTTGTGTTTCAACCCTCCCCTACTCTCTTACTGTGACAAATGTGCATGGGGTGGAATGAGGAGGAAGAGACCAAAAATGGATGTTCTTTTAACATTGGTGTTTACAAAAAATTCTCTTTGGATTAGTCAATCTTGTGTCTTCATTTCTCCACTACAAGATGGCAGACAGCCCAGGAGGACAGCCAACATCCTTTTATTTGTGCTATTCAGTGTGGTGTAAATTTCACAGGAATGGGTAAAAGAAGATGAACTCTGTGCATCCAAGTCTGACACCCATCACATGCAGAGTAATAATGCATAAACTGCAAATGGTGTGAGAATTGTTACTTCAGGGTTCTCACATTTCAAAACCAATTCTGGGAAAACTAACACTAATTAAAAAAAAAAAATCTGCCATTATTTTTCAGGAGGAAAAAACACTGAAAAAACACCAAAAAAATACTCAAAACCCAGCTTTCAGAAAAAACAGGTAATAGTTGTGTCTAATAAAAATGTACAAAGCTAGATGTAAATTTTTATAGGAGTTGATTTCTGTACTGTAATTATGGAGTATAGATTCTCTAGAATGCTATCTCTTCTAAGATTTCTGAAAACAGAATTCTTTTTGTTTTCAGAGTAATATGTTAATTTCTTATATTATGTAAGCTGTTTTCGTCATCAAGAACACCAAGTACAAGCTGATGCAAGTTCAGACCAAAGTTATGCTAGAACCAATAATTAAACTGAAATTAAACTGAAGTAAATAAAGTAAATTTTGTATCGACTCTCATTCAATTATAGTCCATATCAAAATGACATATTTCTGACTATAGTTATATTTCAATTAAAAAAGAGAAATTAAAACTTCTTCTCAGCTCTGATAACAAATATCATCAAATACCTCAGTACCATTCAAACCTACCTGAGGTTACCTGACATAGGGTTCAAACCCTAAGAACCTTGGTGACTCTTAAACACATTTTGCTCAGAAATACCTTCAGAGATCAGTAACCAAGGTACTGTCATGGTCCTTGCCTGACACAGATCTGACTTCTGGGGTTAGCTCTGTTTTTCAGTGTTACAAATAAAAAACATGCACAAAGGAGCTTTTCAATCCTGAAACCGTTCATTGCTGCCTTACATTTAGCAAATCAATGACACTGATAACAATACTTTACTGCAGCACATTCTGCAAAACATTAGTGATGATTAACCCACGGGTTGCAAAGTGACTGCTAAAATGAACAAATTGATGTTCCTGTGCAACTGAATAAAATAAAAACCTCTCTCTGATGAAAAATTATTGACTAAGCAATCTCCAAACACTGATCAGATTGCACCATAATCCACCTTTATGGGCATCTTCTTGGCTGAATAAAACTATTATTTTAGTGTTTTCTTGGGTTTTTTTTTGTTTAACTGTTTGTTCTAACCCTTGTTACTGATGATTTATTTAAGGCTGAAGATGATCTACAGTTATGCCAGGTAAATAAAATTGTATGTTTATGCATAGCATAGGTTATCATAGATGCAAAGTAAATTTCTTGTTAGCTGTCTTATGGAAGTTGCATTTCTGATGAGAAGATGAATTCTTTAAAAATCAAAACTAATAAATATCTCTTTCTAATAAGATTCTTTTTATCTTGGAGAAAATGTTCATTTTTAAATATTTATTTATCAAACTGATTGCCAGATGATCTGTTGCCACCGTACAAAATTGGAAGATGGTCTAAACTAATTGCCCCAAGCCTTCTGTAACACTGATATATTTCCTGTTTTATCGTATATTGGAAAGCAGTTAGAAATGTATTTTCAGGCTTCAATCTTAAAAAGAGTAAAAAAAGTGGAAGAGAAGAAATTAAAAGATTCTTTCAAGGATACTGGAGGAATAGTGTGAGGAAGTGTATTCTCAGACTGGGCTGGCTATGGCAGGCATTCTTACCCATTGATTTCCTTTTTTTTTTTTTTTTTTTTTTTTTTTTTTTTTTTTTTTTTTTTTTTTTTTGTTTGTTTTGTTTTTGTTTTGTTTTGTTTCTTTTTTTTTTCTTTTTTGTTTTTTGCCGGTGTGGCATAAAGGCTGTTTCTACACATGCAGGTGACTCATCCAATTAATTTCAAGATCATGTGTACACAATAACTTCCAAAATGTGTGAAAACAATTATGTACTCTGTGATGCAAGAACTTCAGTGTGAGGAATTAGATTGAATCTGCAATTTTCTTTCATTTATGTGCTCAACTGCCCTTTTTTTTCTGGGCTGGTTTTACCGCTTATTCTGCCTCGATATTGCATATTATGCACCTACTATTTTCAAGCATGTCTTTATAACAAGAGTCCCCAGTAAATAGAGCACTCCAGAGTGTGTGCAGGAGAGCTAGCCCATTGCAGCTTTTTGTAAACGCCCTGGAGATAAGTTAATGTACGATCCAGGTTACACTGAAAAGTATGAAGGGCAAAAGTAGAGATTCCACTGGTATCAAAAGTGCTGAGCTTGAAAAGCACCACTGGGGCCTCCTGATGCTGTTCTTACCCCACCACTGGACTCAGTGTCACAAAGCACTCTCCAGACATTGATCACTTCAACAGCCTATTTGTTTGGAGGGGACTGGTTTTGATTCAGTTTCTTATTTTCCCCAGGAATATTCTCAGGTACAGCTGTGCTTCCCTAAACTCCTGGTAAATGAATCAAAGAAAACAGGTCTGGCCTTCTCTCATGTCCTGAGGCAAGCCAATCACCAGCATGAAGGTGTTGGATTCAGTTTCTGCTTAGTTTGAGTCAAGGTGCTTTCAAGTGCACCCCTTTCAAGTGCTTGGGTATGCTGTGGATTACAGTTAAGGCAAGCTAAGTTCCTTTTTTACCCCTCAAAATCAACACAAACATAGTTTTTGCTGTTTTAATTTTTCCTTCTTCTCCTCTAACTGCAAAAAATGCCAATTTTTATTTAAGTGGAGAAGAAATTGAGATACTTAATTAAAAAAGACACACATCTGTATGCCATCTGAAAAGAATTGTTTGTTCCCACATCATTCCCTGTTTGAAAAAAAAAAGTAACCCAGATTTTTAATTCCTCGGGTGTTTCAGGGAAATTTCTATTTATTCAGATTTTAAAAAAAGAAAAGGAAGGATAAAAAAATATATATATATTTTATTACAGGGAAACTTCCTACTTGGTGACAGTTCTGAAAAGGTAAAGGTACTGACCATTCAAAATAACAAATAAATTCCTTTGGTCACTTCATGGTGCTGCCTGCAACTACTGATTAGCTGTGACGTGGTGCAGAAGTGTCAGCGTGAGGCTGGGAAAGGAAGGGAGGAGACAGAAGAAATCTGAGAGTGGTGCAGACAAAAGCACACAGTAATACATCTTGACAATTATGTATCCATGGAAAAAAAATCCTAACTGAACACTCTAAGCCACCACCTCCGTTTGTCATGTCAGGGATGCTGTAAACTGAACAGAAGTCATAGTTCTGATGCAGAATTGCAGGTGTTTCATACAAAATAATGGTGATGCATGTTGTATTTCTGCCATGGAAAAGTAAGCCAAAAAACAAACACCTTACAGAGAAGGGCCACCAATACCAGACAATCACATGCCCAGGTATGGGTAACTTCCAGTTTTCTCATAAACAGATTAAGTTCTAGAGATTGCTTAAAAGCAGAGCTCCTGTTAGGTTTGTGAACTTTCATAACAAAACTGTCCATGTGTTTTAGTTTCCTTCACAGGTAGACAAATGAATTTGCCTCAAGCTTGATTTTGTGTAATTCCAACTTTTAGACATTTTATCTTATCTATTTGTTAACAACTTTGAGAAAATCTGTGTTTAGTGTTAATACTTGTAGACAATGATGAGTTCACACCTCAATCTTCTTTCACTGCACTACAATGAATATCTGAAACTTCACTTGTAGGACCTTATTTTCCTGCTCAGAGCATCTTGTATGCTTAATTACAGAACCCTAATATTTCCACATCAACTTTCTGAGTATGAATTCCAAAAATTGACATGCTCTTCTATTAGTGGCCTTACTACAAGAAAGATTATCTACTGGTTTCTTCAGTACAGTTATTTTTTTGTTCCTCAGAGAATAAGGAATTCTTTTATTCAGGTGTAGTTCACAGAGGTCACATACAGAGAAATATCTGTAGTAACTTGAAGCTATTTTCTCTTTTCCCCAGTGCAGTCACTTGCGCTATCACATCTCTCTTGATGACCTAAATTCTGCGTTCTCATATGTGTTATCTTATTTGGGACCATTGAATCCGAGAATTCAAATGATTCTGTACCCCTTTCTGATATTCTTCATTTATCTTTAGTGTATATATTATCCACTTAGAAGGAATAAATATATTATTTATTAATCAATTTATTTTGCCTATGGGCAGACCTTGTGGACAGAATTTTTTTGTCTCAGGGAAATGAGTAAAAGATTCATTATTTTGGCAGTTCACATAGTTCAGTGGTGGAGGATTCAATTATGCCCTCTGTATTTAATGGGAGGGTTTCTACATGTGAGATACCAACTCAGTGCTGAGAAATCTGACTGGAGTCCTGGGTTCTTCAGCACTAGAAGATGCCTGATAAATAGGACAGAGTTCAAAGAAAACCAACAGAGATGATAAAAGGAGTGACACTATGATTTATGATGACCAACGACTATGACTATATTCAAATAGCTGCTGTAGAGAGTAATTCATGATTCTTTATTGTGAAACTTGCATATGTATACAGAGATTCGATGTAAATGGATGCAGCTGTGATGTGAATAGGTTGATCTATCCATCTTCTCCCATCATAACATCAACATGATTAATACCCATCTGGATAAGACAAATGAGCTGGTGACTTCCCTGCCCCTTTGGAACAGGGGATGCAGAACTGAAAATATTTAAAAGTAATGAATATCAAGAGAAGAACACACATATTCCAAAATTTGAGGAAAGGAAGAATGCAGCCACAATTGTTTTACGGAGAGTAACAAGTTAAGTGATGAAATTAGAACACGTATAATTAGGTATGAGGTCTTCAAGACAAACTTCCTTTGGTCAATAAGAGGGGCATATGCCCTTAATGATTTGCTTGAAAGCAAGACAGAGCAGACTGTGGAAGAGTCTTTAAAAGGAACAGGGTGATGAAAGTTTTGTTAGTCTAAGTGCTTTACATTAGGACAGAACACATTACAGAGATTGAACACTAAAGAGCAAATATACCAGAGTAGAAAAATCATCAAGAGTTTTCAAATTTTCTTATAGGAGAGAAGGACTACTAATATCCTCAAAATTATGAGGTGTGTTAAAAGTCACCAGGACTTCAGGCTGCTGTGGCACCTAATAATGTAGATATCCAGCAGTTTTCTTTGTGTTCAGACTGCTAAACAGAGATCCTTTGGCTAGTCCCAAGATTGGATTTACCTGTTGTGTACAAAAAAAAAAATATTAATTTAATAGTTACCTCAAAAAGAACTAAAATATATCCTTCAGAGTATAAAGGCTCCTGCAGAACTAGAAACATTTTGAGATAGGACCCTTAAAGTATGGGCCCCCTCACGTGTGTGTTGGGTAATAGTGCAGATGAAAGGCAAAAAATTTGTTAGCTCATCTCCTGCTGTTTTCTGTTCCGGGATGGAAATGGAATTTAATGATTCAGGGTCTTCACCTACACTGCCTTTGTGTAAACAATTATGTGAAGAACCCAAGAGAATGGCCTGAAGCTGAGCTGAGGGAGGTTTAGTTTGTATATCTGGAAAAGGTTCTTCCCCAGTGGAGTATTTGGGCAATAACAGGTTCCCCTGTATAGATGGGGAATGGTCACAGCACCAGACTGACAGAGACAGGAAACACCTGGACAGTGCTCTCAGGTGTGGGGTGGGATGCTTGGAATGGCCATGCTCAGGGCCAGGAAATGGATTTGATGATCCTTGTAAGCCCCTTCCAAGTCAGGGTATTCTATCATTCTAAGTAATTAGTACTTACAGAAGGTTATATTAATAAGTCTGCTTTTCATGGTGTTTCATTAAAGCAGATCTTCACTTAGAGTGAAGATTTCAGTGACTTCAGCACTGCTCAGCCTTTCCCATTCACAGTGCTTGCTATAAAGAGAGAGAATACCTTCTGGGCTATTCCTCAGCAACAGGAATTGGACTACCAAGGACTCTCCTAGTTTCAGCCACACATAAATCTGCCATTTGAAATGCCCAGATTGAAGTCTCAAACAAGGAAACAAGCACTGTTTCATGAAAATGACTGGGCACTGTCAGTATCTTTACTGTAAACAATCTGTTGAGGCAGCCACAGGAACAGTTTCCCTTCCAAGCCATCCCTGCTGCTGAGCTGAGCCATCTGCAGCATTTTTGGCACATGCTATCGGCTAGAATCTGGATGAGATTAATTCCATTAGGGACACTCTTGAAAGCACAATTAAGAATTATTTTTTGTTGTTGTTGTTGTGGCTGCTTTCATCTATTTCTTTTCCATACTTTCCATTTTGTTCCCTTCCATTCCTCTGGTAATCCTTTTCCACTTTTAATTTGTTCTTTGACTTTAATTAGTCTTCCTTTATGCCTGCAAGCCTGGAAGTCTCATCATGCTCACACAGCTCCAGTGACAGGAATTGGGTGTTCCCAGACTGTTGTGCAGGGTCCCAGTTTCAGAGGAAGTGTCTTCGGAAGACACTTTTCCGCAAGCAAAAGAAATTTGCTAAAACATTACCTGCCCACTAAGCAGTGGAGACACTGGCTAAAATCACTTTGTTTCAAGGTGGGTGGAGAAAATCCAAAAGATCAGGGTGTCATAAAAGACTATCTCAAGAGATACCAAGTTGTGTATTGTTGCCAATTTTACGTATTTGGTCTCCATAAAAATTACATTTTTAAGTCATTAAGTCAGTGTTTTATCTTTTCACTAAAACCCTAGAACTGAACTAATTATTTCAGGGATCTCAAAGGTGGGCTCACAAATGTTTATAAGATTTAAAAATTAATTTTGTGAGCTTTGGCAAAGTAAGAAATGTAATCAGTTGAGAGACTGATGCACGCAGTTCTTTTTCTGCTTACACTGACTACAGTTATGAGGAACTGTTGTGTAATTTCTTTCCTTGCAACCTCTTTGAAGTGCTAATGTAATTTTGTAATTCTTGTCTATTTTCACGTGACCAAAATAAAGGAGTCCTAGCTGAAAGTCATATTCTCTGTCAAATCCTATGATTCCTTTTCTAACTTGATTGCCCTGTCAGATTCTGTGATTCCCTCAGTAACTGTACTAGCTTACCACCTGCATGAAAGCTTGTTGTGTTACACTGAACTTGTCCCTGCTGAACAGGATGAGCAGTGTCTTTACAGAAATGTCTCTTAAGCAGCTTGCAAAATGTATACTGTTATTTAAGATTTTTATTCTGAATGTTCAAAACCAAACCCAAGTGTTGTCAAATTCTGAGTTGTTTCAAAAACAACAGCTTCTCAAGTCATCCAGAATGCCTAGCAGGCTTTAAAAACTCCCAGCCTCTAAATTTTTTCTGGACTTTCTTATACAGAAATTATGTTTACAATTTGATTAAAAAGCAGCCATTAGACATTTTCTTCACAGTGAATAATCTTACTTGTGCTGACATGAGCATTTGATCACTCATCACACAAAGAATGCCAGAGCTCTGCTCTGTGCAGTGTCTGACACTGGGTACAGCCCAAGGATGTGTTCCTGGGCTTCATGAAGGCATGAGGGCTCTGTATATTTGTAGATATGCTCTAGACACACACTATTTCTCTCCTGGGATTAGAGGAGAAAAAAGAATAATCTATTACATTACACAAGTATATAATGTATAATGTATGAGCTCCAGAAACCCATGATCTCCAGAAGCCAGGTTCATGTGCCCTTCTTTCACTTACAGCAGTTTCAATGGACTTCCCAGAGTGAAAAAAAACCTGTGAATTTTCAACATAATCTCTCTCTCAGTGCACACTCTGTTTACTAGTCTGTTCCTATAAAAATGGAAGTCAAAAGCCCCATTTTTCAAATCTTTCCCAAGATACTTAAAAGTTATTAAATGCCTGACAAAACAAGGAGTGCATCACATAGGCTTCCTCTTTTTTTTTCCTTCCCCCCCTGCCCCCCCCAGATAACATACTCAAAATGATAATTGGCTCTGATATTTGATAATGAGGAAGGCATTACAAAAAAGTCAAAAGAGAAGATATAAAAGAAACAATCCAAGCAGTTTGTACGGGAAATGTTAACATACACCAACAACTAAGAACAGAGAAAAAGTAAATAGAAAAAATAGAGACATAGAAAAAGATTGAAAAAACAGAAAACTAGAAACAGATGAGTAAAGCAATGATGAATGAGTAAAGGGACAGAAGGAAAATGCAGAAATTTGTGCTTCAAAGAACATTGGTTTCACATGTTGTCTTTCCACTGCAGTTATCCTACGAGGTGCTAATAATCTGTGGTCATATCCCAACACCCGCTGCACATTTGGTGGCCCAAATACACAGAGAGGTCATGTTAGGGGATCATTCTCCTGCTTCTGTGACTTCTTATCCCATGTTTCTCACTCAGTGGCTCTCTGGAGTAAGAAGCTGGAGAGGCATCATCACAGCTGCAGATTGGCATGGGTTGATGCCTTCTGCCAGGTAACAAGCCATAGGACAAGAGAAAATGTCCTCAAGTTGTGCTGGGGAGGTTTAGGTTTAAAATTAGGAAATATTTCTTTAGTGAAGGGATGCTCAGGCATTGCAAAAAGCTGTCCAGGGAAGTGGTTGATTCACCATCTCTGGAAGTATTAAAAGAATTTGTACATGTGGAAGTTAGGGACATGGTTTTGTGGTGATCCTGTCAATGCTGAGTTAATGGCTGAGCTTGATGATCCTAGAGTTCTTTTCAAACTTTAATTTTTCTGTGATTCTGTGATTTTAAGTCTTCTGAGCACAGGCCTTTTTTGCTGTATTCAGCCATGTACAAGGCTGTGTAAATCCAACATTAATATAGAATTATGGGGTGCTGGGCAAAGAGATGCTTCTCATGTGTGGTGTTCTGACAATCATCCAGAATGGAAGGGAGTCTGTGGGTCCCAGCCTTAGCAATATGCAATGCCCTGTGAAATCAGTGGGAGACAGAACATTTATCAGGCTCTTCTGTGTTCTTTGAAGAACTAGATTCCCCCCCACACAAAAATCTTCAGTGGAATAAGGAATCACAGTTATGCTAGAGGGATATCTCATTTGATATCAGGAAATAAAACTGTTTTCCCCCAGTCTGGGAGAAAATGACAAGATGTGAAACAAACATATGTGTATTTCTATATGTTTTCTCTTATTCTCTGTGACCCAGCTCTTACCTTTGCTCTCACTCCCCAGTTTTTATTGCTCATAACAATAGAAACAAACCACTACTTCATTATAATATACTTTGAACAAGCGGCAGTAGGAGGAAAAATCAAAACAAAATGCCAATGACTATAAACAGATTTAAGTATACATATCCTTGAAACATGCTCATGTAAGGTTTATTTAGTGTAAAGTAACACATTTTCACTCTTTAAGGAAAATAGTTGTTAGTGCCAATGTGTTATTCAAAGAGTTTATAGAAAGATGTGCAAAACCCAGTAAGATAACAACTTGTGCTGATTGACAGTGTCTGCATATTTAAAGAATAAGATTACTTGGTGATTGAAAGCTTTTACTCCTTTAAATTTCATTTACCTAAAAATAACTACAGATCAAATTGGTTTGCTGTAGTGGTTTCATGCTTGCCAATTTCTGTTACTCAAAATTAGTGTAGTGGTTTGAGTGCCCATTAGAATTATTTACTCTTTTTCTGCTGTGAGACAGGATTAAGAGAAAAGCAAAGCAGGCTCAAACTTAAAAGGGTACAAAGACAGGTTTATTAACAAAACTTCAAGAGAGAAAATATTAATAAGAATTGGAACAAAACCTTTAAAACACTTCTTCTCTCTCTCAACAGCTTCTTTTCTTTCTCACAGACAACATACAAAGACAAAACTTGAAAATCTAGGTCAGTTTTACCACTTATAATAGTCTTTCATCAGTTCATTTAGAGAGAGAAGTCTCCTTTGGTTTACCATAGAAACTTCCCACAACACAAGAACAGTCTTCTTGTGGCCTTTAAGTCTCACTAAAGCAGCTGCCTGGTAATCTGCAGTTGTGAAATCGCTCCCATATTACACAGCCTCCCACCGCTGCAATATGGGCCATGCATACTCATGGGGTACCATTTTAAAGATGAATGGTTCCAAAAGCAAAGGTTTTTCTTCATCTCTATGAACAGAGATCTTTTCTCCTTCTAGCACAGATCTTCATCTTCATCTCACCTCTCTCTCTCTGTTCATGTTTTTCATAAAATCACAGCTACTTCAGTATTTACTTAGTCCATCACAAATGCCTTTGCTTAGTCCATCACAAATGCCTTTGCTTATATCTGCAGTCTGAATACTCTCACCTCTCCATGCAAATTTTTCCACGATTTAAAGGGATATTCTATTATATCTCAGTTCATTACCACAGCTCACAAAAGACTTTCAGCCTTAAACCAAGGCGTCTTCTCATCTCTTCCATCTAAGATGTAACTCTTCTTTCACTGACTTGGATGTCCTTATACTGCCTCTCTACATATCTCCACTCTGTCTTTTCTCCCACTCAGAAGCGTGAGAGAAAAGTGTTTTGCAAGTTTCATCTAAGGAAGGAAAGAGTTAACATTCTCCCAAGTCTGCAGAGGGCATGATGGTTCTCTCCTGGGGAATGGCTGAAGGTGGTATATTCAGGCCAAGGCGGGCGGGCCAGGATCTCTCTCTCGGCTGGGCCCATTGCTGTGCGGGGGGCCTTGGTAGCCGTGGCTGGAGCACCCTGGGGCAGGCACCGCCAGGGTCTCACAGCCGCGTGCCCGCGGGCTGGGCTCCCCCTTCCGCCGCCCAGCAGCCGCTCAAGGGGCCTGACACAGCCCTGCCAGGCCTCCCGGGCCATGGAGGGGGTGTTAGAGCAGCAGAATGTTAGCAGCCGCTGGGGCCTGATCTGGCCGGGACGGGATATACTTTCCTCCCCCTGCCCGGGAGCCACCCGAGGCCGATCCAGCTGGGACTGCTGCAGTGGCAGAACCCAGCCGGCCATGCCAGGCCTGGGGGAGCCATGCAGGGAGCGAGGCCAGCCCGACCTGCCCCTGTTACCTGCCCCTAGGCCAGAGGTAAAAAAAAAAAAAAAAAAAAAAAAAAGGGCTTTTCCTGAGATTTCTCTCATTTTAATCTTGTGTGTTCACAGAGGAGTGTCTCAGGTAATGGCTACACCAGATGTCAATATTCAAAGCTGGCCCCTGATTGGTTTTGCTATAACTTTCTTGAAAAAAACACTTCCATGAAAAACCATCACAATTGCAAAGCTGCATTTTTGGTTTCTAAAGTATCACTGTACACACTGGATGAGTTTTAGAATAGTAAGTTTTAAGCAATACTTAAATTAGTTTTGTGTATTTGGATCACAGTTTAAGTATACCTATTACACCACCACAATTAGGTGGTGTAATTCCAACGCATTTTCAAGTTTGTGAATAAGATGCATTTCTGATTAGCTATAGCAGGAAAAATGCGGAAATTGATATTTTTATTTCAAGAAATTGTTAATTTCTCCCTTGCTTACTCTGAACATTGCAAATAAAGTTAGTAAAAATCCTAGACAGTGAGTACTTTACAGGGTTGGAACACCTGAAATACCTTTACCACCGTTGTTAATTCAGTCACAACTAAAAGCAGGATGTGGAATGGGAACAGTTGAGATATGTTGTAATAGACATGATTGCTCAGGAAATGACCTAGGTCGACACAATACCAGTTTGTACTGTGATGAAAGTTTCTGAGGGAATCAAATGTTTCTCTGGTTCAATACCACACGCAAATACCATTAATAAATCTTTTCACGTTTAGTGCATAACAAGCTGCGAAAAAGTCATTAAGATGTTGGTGATAGAATTACTTGCCTCTGAGTA